>NW_017729032.1:27215487-27217808 GCF_001723915.1 Gavialis gangeticus
TCCCAGTTTCCTCAGTCTTTCCTCATAAGTCATGTCCCCTAGCCCCTCACCATTTTTGTTGCCCTCGGCTGGACTCTCTCCAATTTGTCCACATCCTTTCTGTAGTGGCGACCCCAAACATGAACACAGTACTCCAGATGTGGCTTCACCAATGCCGAATAGAGGGGAATAATCACTTCCCTTGCACTGCTAGCAACACACCTACCAATGCAGCCCAGTATGCCCTTAGCCTTCTTGGCAACAAGGGCACACTGCTGACTCATATTCAGCTTATTGTCCACTGTAACCCATGGGTCATTTTCTGCAGAACTGTTGCCCAGCCAGTCACTTGGACATGTGGAGGTGCAGCTGTGCTCTGTCTTTCAGAGATTCAATTAAGCTGTGGCTGCTATTTTTGTTTTGTTTGGTTTGGTTTTTTCATGGACCTTACTCATAGAGTTTCTAGCCTTTTTTTTATTTTACTAACTTTCAGTAAATTTACTGACGGTTGGCAATCATGAGATTTTAAAACTTCTGTTGAATATTAATGTTCTTTATGGTCAGCTATATATTTTATAGAGAACACAATTATGCTAAGTGCTACCCAGAAGACACTTAGCAAACAAAACACAGTTGATAGGCTGATTTAAAATATGGACTTGGTTTAAGTTGCATCCTAATTTATGTCAGCATAGAGGGTAGTATGGAAGGTTGCTGATCTTAGAAATAGAATTCTGTTAACACCCTTTGAATTGCTTCAAAACTACAGATTAAATACTTGTAGTCTGTTGTGGATTAAAGTGAATTATTGTAAAAATCATCCTTTAAACACTTAAGTGTAAACGAGAAATAAAAGGAATCAAAACTTGTGGAAGAGGTGATAACTTTTATTAGACCAGCTAGATATTTACAAACAAATTATTTTATCTATCTGCAAGCTTTTGGGCATAGGAGAGAACAGAGGTTGTAAAAATTCTCCTGGGGAGAAATGAAAATTAATATGTCATAGGAGAGCTGAAGGAAAAGTTGTCACCTGTGTTTTAATAGGGATTTTGGAGGGCTTTGGACCTTACAGCATCAATTCTATTTTTATTCTTTTTTTTGTTGTTATGGGATGTCTGGTGCAAAAATTACATTCCAGTCATTGGCCTGTGTCATCCTATGGAACACTTTGGTGTTTTCTTTGCTTATATTCAGTTTTTCATGCTATTTTCATTTTTTTTCATGATGTGGTTTGTATCATGTTCAGATACTACTAAAACAAGGCCTCTATAAGTCGAGAAATAGGCATCTAATTTGTGTTTATTAACTTATCTAATTACAAATTATTTCGCTACTCATGCCTCTGATGTAACAGTCCAGTATTGCATTTCTATATCATTTCTTGAAGTGTCCTGAGTATGTAACTGTGGTGTTGAGAAGAAAGATGTTTATAAGCTCAAAATTGGGGATAATGCTGCTCAGAAAAAGAGGAAGGAAGAATTATTTGATAGAATTTAGTTCCTCCCAAAGCCTGCCTCTGAATATTGTCCATGTATATTGGCTAAATGGAGAAGGGGGGCTTTCTTTAGGTATGTGTGTGGTGGGAGATGGGAGGAGTTTGATGGTTCATGAATTGTGTTGACTGATGTTCATTTGCATGCGAGCCTGTGTCATTCACAGAAGACTTTTGCATCCTGCTGGGAGGCTGTTGGTTAACTTTCTTGCTCTGCCTCATGTCTCAAGGCATCAAAAATAGTTTTGCTGTAATGCTCTGCTTTATATATAATATTAAAATAATCAACAGCTGAATCTTTTGTAAGTCTTTTAAAATTTGACTTTTTCTCAAACAGAAAACAAAACAATGCTCTATGGAGATAAGTAAAGGTTTGAACTGAATTCTGAAACCCAAACAGATTTGTGCTGTTTTTAGAGAGCAAAATTTCTTTTCTCTACATGTGTTTTAGAGCCTCATCCTATTCCCATAGACAGTGATTACAAAACTTCAATTACTTCTTCAGAATCAGGTCCTTAGAGACTATTAAATAGTCGTCTATCGGCCAAGGAAGGTGTCACAAACCCATCCAGAGAGTACTCCCAGAGCCCCAGATTTCTCCCCACTGTCCTGCTGTTCTTCCCAAAGACCACACTGAGGTTTACCCTGAGATAACTTTATTCCTGCAGGCTTCAGCTCCACTGATCTTATACTGGACCCCACATCTACAGGAGGGAAATCGTTGTCAGCTCCAGGTGGCTTCCCCTTGGATTGTGACGAATTGTAGGTCCCCCTTTTTGTAGAATGGGTTAGCCTGGAATATTGCTGTCCCTGAGATCACTCTTTACCACAGGCAATCAGTAAGGAG
>NW_017729032.1:27222808-27226580 GCF_001723915.1 Gavialis gangeticus
CTCACATCTACAGGAGGGAAATCGTTGTCAGCTCCAGGTGGCTTCCCCTTGGGTTGTGAAGAATTGTAGGTCCCCCTTTTTGTAGAATGGGTTAGCCTGGAATATTGCTGTCCCTGAGATCACTCTTTACCACAGGCAATCAGTAAGGAGACAAAACAACAAAAGGGTTATTATATAGGAGAAAGGAATTATACAAGAACAAATGACTGTATAGTTGAAGATATAACAAAAAAGACAAGTTTTTTAACCTCTCATCTAGCGACAGCCTAGCCCAGGGGTTGGAAAAATGGCAGGTTCAGCAGGCAGCCAGACTCCCGTTTCCCAAAAGCCCCTGCCTGCATTGCTGCAGCCAGCTTCCATGGAGACCCTACCAGCAGTGGGCCATGACAGTACAGGTATAGCGTCTCCATGGAGACTGGCCCCAGCAGCACTGGCAGGGTGTGTGGATGAGCAGGGAGCAGTGCTGGGGCTTGGACTGGGATCTTGCAGCAGTGACAGCACAGTCCAGATCCATGGCAGGGCCGGATCCACTGTTCACACGCCCCTGCCCAGCTCCAGACCACGCTGTCACTCCCACAAGATTATGACCCCAGAGCAGCTCCTAGTCCAGCCGCATACCCTGCAAGCACTGCTGGGGCTGGCCTCAATGGAAACCCTGGCCCCTTGCTGTCATTGCCCCAGTGCTGCTGGGGTCTCCATGGGAACTGGCTGCAGTGACACAGGCAGGGTCTGCTAGGAAATGGAGTCCACCATGCACCCAATCCAGCCCATGGGCTGGACTTTGCCCACCCACCCCTGGCCTAGCCCCTCTGAGAGTCCTGCCAGTATTTCCAGAGATCAGCATACTTGCTGATCCTGCCATCCGTAATGACTGGTGACCTCTCTTCCAGCAAAACCTAGGATCCTCCAAAGACCCAGGTTTCCCCATAGATATAGCCTCTAAAATACCTCAAAGCCAGTAAATACACCCATCCTCCCCCACAGCAGCTAGACTCCCCTCCCCCCTGGAACCAACAGTGAACTTCTGTTTGTTCCAGGATATCATTGTAACTCAGAAGGCTTCCTGCAAAGCATTGAGTTACAGCTACACTTCTGTCTGCACCCTGGGGCTAGGGACAGACATTCAAAAAGCCTGATCCTGAATTGATTCAATCTTTGCAGGTTACTACTACTACTACCCACCCTGCCTGCACGGTCCCAGGCTTTTCCCTGCTCGCTGCTCAAGTATCATCAACTGATGCTAGCCCCCAGCCCCTGGCTAGCACTGGGAGGCAAAGGGGGAGGAGGGGCTAGTGCATGCATCAGTTGATGATACTAAGCTTCTCGGTCTCCCTTTCCATGTCTGCAAACGTGACAGTGCTGCAACCCAGCCAGGGGGCGGATAAAACCACAGCATTATCAGCCTATCAGCAAACCACTGTGTTATCAGCCCATCAGTAAAACAACAACCTCTCTCATTAGTAAAAGCTCTTCTTAAGCAGCTTTTTCCAAGGAAGGAAGGAGGGGACATTACCAGCTACCTGTTGATTAGCTCCAAAAAGCCCTAAGCCTGTCCTAGTGAAATTGGAGAAACGCACGCACACATCCTCAGCATTAGCTAGCATACCACATACCTACGGTCCATTGGGCTGGGGTCTGTGATGTGGGATATGGGAAGGAGGGAGGGGGGAATCCCTGCTTGAGCAGGGAAGAAAGCAGGCAGACTCTTCTATGCCTGCAGTCTCTCTCAGAGCTCTGGCTAGGGAGGAGAGGGGCAGGGCCAGCCTGTTTTTTGGAGCAGAGAGCACATCCCAGCCCAGGGCTGTAAAGCATCTGGGCTGATGAGAGACTCTGGTTTAACTTAAGCCAGGAAGGAGTCTGGGACAGGCATTGCATAAACCAGTTTGACCCAAATCAGTTAAGTCTGATACTACATTCACCCAGGTTTATCTTAAACCAATTTTGGCCATTTTGAAACTGGTTTATGTGCGCTGAACTTATGTTCTGTTACAGATTTAAACCAGTTTCTGATCACTTAAACCAGTTTATGCGTAATGTCTGTCCCTAGCCTGGGTGTCCATCCCTCCAATAGCACCTTCTGCCTGTGATTGGGAGTGCAACTGTCCTTGCCCTCCTAACACAAAAGTAAAAGATACTTGGCAGTTTTGCTTACCCCCTTTTCCTTAAGTATGAGTCTCTCAGTTCCTTTGACTAAACCATGTCCAAAATCATAAAGATATATACAGACAGTGTGCCACAGTCCATAGAGAAGTCACTGTTATGATAAAAGCAACATAAACGGATGCAGCATAACATTGGGTTTTCAGTGTGACCACACGCGCCGTGCCAGCAAAACCAATACAAGAAAACCTATGTGATATCCCATGAACCCGGTGAAATATGGCAGGGTTTGTGACATAAGGAACAGGATCACTAATTGTCACTGAAGTATTTAAGGCCTGGTTCAACAAAGCGCTGGCTGGAATGATCTAGTTGGGGCTGGTCCTGCTTTGAGCCAACAGTTGGACTAAATAACCTCCTGAGGTCCCTTCCAACCTTAATTTTCTATGATTCTATTTTTATAAAAGCAGTTTGCATGTAATTGCTTATAGCTTGATGACAGCCTTCTATAATGAGAAACAAATGCTGAGATAAATGCTACTGTTTTAATATTTTAATAGTATAGTTCCCCCTTTCTTGCATTGTTCATGCCATTATTGACAAGATTCATTTTAGTCTGATAGCTAAATACCTTTTGGTGCTATACACATAAATAAAACAGGACTAGGAAGACAGTAACTTTTGGCTGATTCACTGCAGGCCAAAGGTTAAATTCCTCTCCTGTCCAAAACTTAAGCACAGTCTTCTTCCTGTGAGAATGAAATGACCAAGCAATCTCAGGGTCACAAATTCTACATAAAAATAAATAAAGTCCAGAGTAATCTTTGGATTTCTGTGCTGAAATCCATGCCACTCAGGCACCACACAGACAGTGAATAGCATTGTGTCATGGAGAAGAAACCTTGTTTTTTATTGATCTGCCTGATGAGGCATTCAGAATGAGGTGGCTATAAGGTGCTTGTTGCACTTGGGCAATTGATAATATAGAACACATTGGGGATTATATGTAACATTTGAAACGAATCATCCCTTAACACACAAAGAGCACCTTGAAAATGCATGCTGCAGATCTTAGAAAGAAACTGGGACTTTTTTTCACCATTTAAAACTTTTTATAGTTACGGGTCAAAATCTGGCAGTGTGCTGTGCTGGGGACTAAAGTTTTTCACCTCAGCCTTAAGTTTCCCAGACACGATCCTTAGGCCATCTCCTATACAGGAGGACAATTACAATATAGGAAGCAAGCAAAAGGGATTTGACTATTCTCTTCTGTCCCTGTCAGTGACTTTATGTGCATGTTAATCTGCATACTTAGTACAAGCTATTTTCTCCATCAGACATGAATGTATTGTTCTATGACCTACATGAGCTATGTATTTAGTGTACACGCACACATGCATGTGTATGGAGAGCACTGACCTGAGAGGCTGGATCACTACAGTACACAACTGCTACATTACTAGCAACATAATTTTAAAAACCTGCCTGCTTCATAGTTAAAATAGGGACGTTGTTTACTGTCCCTGTATTTTGTCCTTTCTGATAAATTCGACTTTGCTGCCATCTTAGAACCAGAAAAAAAACAAATCATACACTAAAAGTCAAACACAGACTATAACATATTTTTATTACAAAAAATATTTTTGTCATGATTTGTGTTTCTGTACTGTAT
>NW_017729032.1:27231580-27235335 GCF_001723915.1 Gavialis gangeticus
ATCTAGTGCCAGTAATTATTTTTCCACTTGATTTCATTGCATACTTTAACAAAAGCTATTTTTGTTAGGGGAAATTAAGATGAAAAATCACATTTAGGTGTATAGCAGAGGGTTCTATGTGTTTGCATTAGCATCTTTTCCAAACTAATAGATTAACTAGCTAATTTTTAGTGTTTATCCAAAATAAGTTTTAAACTCTTAAAACACTAATAAACTGGCATGACAGAAGGCTTCTGTGCATTCTTTGTAGTTTAGTCACTGAAGAAAACTCATTCTGTATTGTTCTTGCTAAACCACTTAAACATAGCCTGTGTTCTCAGCATTTCCAAGAAAGAAGGAAAGAAAGAAAGAAATTGAGGCCTGGTCTAAAATATTCTAAGCAAGGTTCCCTCTAAGGTGCGCACGTGCATGGCTGTGGACAAGTAAAAGGCTAGCTGCGCGCAAACTTTTTTAGGCTGCACACCTGCCGGGAGAGGAGCTGGGCTGTGGTGTGGGACATTTATAGAAGGTAAGCTCCTCCCCGAGGCAAGGTGGAGGCAGGAGCCTGGTGTGGGCTCTGCCGGCTCCAGGAAACTACTCCGTTCCCCCACTTTGCCTCAGGGAGCGAGGAGACACGTGGCATCAGGGCCGGGGACTGGAGCAGTTCCCCAGAGCTGCCAGAGCCCGTGCCAGCTCCCAGCCCCAGCCTCCATCTCTGCCTTGCCTCACCTCAGGGAGGAGCCTGCTCCGGGGAACTGCTCCGCAGGCTCTGCTGGCTCCGGCAAAGTGCTCCACTCCCTGGCCCTGATGCCACATGCCTCCTTGCACTCTGAGGTGAAGTGGGGAAGCGGAGCAGTGTCCTGGAGCCGGCGGAGCCCACACCAGGCACCCAGGCCCCAATCCCCCAGCTCCCTAGCCCCCGGGCCCCAATCCCCCAGGCTCTGAGCCCCCAGGCCTTCAGCCTCCAGGCCCCAGGCTCCAGCCCCCACTGCCTGTCTCAGGTGAGGAGTGAGGAGCTTACCTTTGGTAAGTATCCCATGCCACGCCAAAGTGGCGCGCTCATGGACCGAACTGGCGCACTCACGGACCGCCACTCCTTAGAGGGAACATTGATTCTAAGGCATGTTGTCAAGCACTTTTCATCCATTTAAAAGAACATGTTGTGGAGCAAACACCACATCTTTCAGAGATGGTCATGCAAGGGTGTTTCAGAGAGTAATGGCAGCTTAGAAATAAAACCATTCTGTGTGCAATGAGTGGGAAAGTGCAGTGGAAAACACTGATGGTGGCATTGTTGAACACGCCTATTGTAACTATGTAGAGAAGTGATGTGCCCTAGTAAATGGTCGTTGCACAAAAAACGGTTTTATTTCATACTTGCCACTATTTTCTGAAATGCCCTCATATTCTATCTTTATCTGATCCAGTTGCCTAATCATCCACCCCACCAAAAAAGACTTGCAAGACCCAGGTTCTCAATGGATACAAATCATTCTAGGGCTTAACTGAAGTCAGTTGAACTGTAATAGTTGATTGTGCAAACCCCTCGTTTTAGATGAGACATGCCCAGGTGATATGTAGAAGATTTATAAAGCTAATGTAAGGTTTAAAGAAAAGCCTTAATGGTCAGGAATCCTGTTTATGTTCCTAGCACATCACCGGCTTGAGCTCATAACATTTTGTTTCTATGTCCTCATTTGTAGAATTGGGATAACACTTATCTATAAAAAGAGATTGTCAAGCTGAACCAATTAATGTTTGCAAAGTGTTTGAGATCCAGCACTTGATGGAGCAAAAATGTCACTGCCATCATCACTGCAGATGCTGCCTGCTGTGTTTGCACATTGGAGCACAGCTTTCTGGTAACCCCAGTGAGATGCAAGAGTCTAATTTCTTTGCCCAAATAGAGAGAAATGGAAAAATTAAAGGAACTGCAAAAATTCAAAACAACATTGTAAAAATGTTTAGCTTTCTATAATCATTTAAAAGTGCTACCTTTCAATTACACATCAAAACACAAAGTACAATCTTTAAAATAATATTGCTATTGCTTTCCTTTATAAACAAACTGAATTGTCCACAGTAATGAAATGTCCACAGTAAAAGATTTTTGTGGTTTACTAGCATGGTGCAACTTGATGTGTTTTTAAAATTGCACACTTTTTTAGCAATAACAACAGAAATAAACATAGACCAAAATATAAGGCTATTAAAAAATAAACAGGTGGCACAAATATATTCATGTAGGGACCAGGTGGAGATTTCTGAAATTTTAGTGGCATCCTCATTTCTGCTTAATAAATAAAAGGTAAGCTAACAAAAAATAAATTAAATAAATAAAGAGTAAAGGATTTTCAGTTTTGTAGATACCAACTTAAATTTCTTTATTGGAAACTGTAGCAGACATACCAGTTAAAGTTAGACAGAGGTATATTTTGTTCTTTAGAACAGGAAGTGTGGTCTGGGACTTTTTGTATTCCTTTTATTGATTAAACTAGTCAAAGGTTATTTTCAAGTCTCATCTGGAGAAAATAGACCATAGCCAGAGTTATTGGAACAAAGAAGGTGGAAAAATATTCTGAAGAGTCATGAATTTAAAAAAATAAAATCCTTGAACTTGGAAAGTACTTGCTGGAAAAATGGAAAATCATATTAGATTTAGAAAGAACCCAGATGAAATATTTAAAAATTATAAACAAAAATTGTGACAGGTCTAAAGTAAAATTTAAAACAGCAGTTCTGTATTCAAATTCATTTCCACTGATGACCTCTTCTGTGATTTTCATGCTCATACTACTCTGGCACTGAAAGTAGTATCTTCAAAAGATATTTGTTTTGCGGATTAAAGGGATTTAAAAGTATGTCATTAGTTATTTAGTTTCCAGTGTCTTTATAAATGTGTTTGCATGCTTTGAAGTAACTTTACCACATCACAGTTGACTACTTTTCTTTTTGTCACTCCCCTATGTTATATTTCTGGCGCTTACAATACATGGATATGTTTATATTTACTATTACTTTATTTTACCTTTTCAGCTCTTGGCCTTTCTTCAGGGATTATTTACTTTTTACCACGAGGGATACGAACTGGCACAGGAGTTTGCTCCGTACAAGCAGCAGCTGCAATTCAATTTACAAAATGTAAGGCTGAGCTGTATTGACTATGCTTTTTAGCTAATTTAATATTAAGGCAATACAGGAGACCAGCATTTTTTTTATTGGAACTGTAAAACTTGAAATCTGTTGAAAGCTGAATAAGTTAAATGTATGAATAGGTGGTAAGCCTGATAGCACAAAGCTTCATTCTGTCTGGAGCCTTTGAAAATCATCTGGTTTTATAATTACTTTTTTAATCAAAAGTTTGATACATGATGTCCAGGTTTTATTATGGCAGGGTCGGGCAATTATTTCATGTGAAAGGGCTTTTACTGAGTTTTGACAAGCTGTCAAGGGTAGCCCCGCCCCTTGACAGGTGGCACACCCCCTGGTCACCGTCTTGTGACCGGACATCCTGCCCCCTAACCCCTGAGCTTTGCCACCAGAAGTCCCTCCTCTTGCCCCCAAAAGTCCTCCTTTCAGCAAGGTCTTTTGCCATCTCCGAACCAGAAAAATACAAAATTATATTCTAAAATGTGAACATCTATAACATTCATTAATTTAATTTCAAAAAATATTTTTGTCCTAGTTAACATGCATTTGTGTAGTGTACATATAGGTGATTGTATATAATAGTTTAAAATGAAGCCTTACTCTTGTATATTGTGGAGGGGGTGAGA
>NW_017729032.1:27240335-27240801 GCF_001723915.1 Gavialis gangeticus
AGTTAACATGCATTTGTGTAGTGTACATATAGGTGATTGTATATAATAGTTTAAAATGAAGCCTTACTCTTGTATATTGTGGAGGGGGTGAGAGTATGGGGGTGGGTATAGGTTTGTGGGGGGCTGTGGGTGTGGGGGAGGGTGTGGATGTGTCTGCAGAGGTGGATAGGTGTGGGGGGGTGGGTATTGGGTGAAGGAACATGTTTGTGGATATGTGGGGTGTGAGTGGGTACAGGGTTTGTGAGGGGCTCTGTGTGGGGGTGGCTGGAGTATGTGAGGGGGTGTGGAAGTGGGGGTATGCTTGTATGGCAGTGCGAGGGTGTTGAGGATGTATGTGTATGGTGGGGTGTGCTTGTGGGACTTACCCTACGAACACACACACACACACGCACTCCCTCCCTATACACACACACACGGGTACTGGAGCAGGTACCCATGCCCGCGGGTCTGGCGATGCAGCCAGGAG
>NW_017729032.1:27240812-27242178 GCF_001723915.1 Gavialis gangeticus
GAAATCCTCCTCATCCCATCCCACGACCACGTCCCCTGCCTCTGGACCGTCCTTGATGGAAACGTCAGCTTTTGCCCCTGCCTAAAGTCTGTAATTGTAATGACGTTATCTTAGTTTCTGTGGATTCCTTTTTCTTTTCCTGGCAGGTTGTATAATGATTTGCAGTGGTGACTAGTTCTGCAAGTGGCTTAGTCTGCCAACCTACAGCAATTGTGCACAGCTGTTCCTGGACTTTAGAAATAAGTCCGTGGACAAAAGCAGAAGCAACTGCTTCTGGGGCAGTATCAGCTGCATTTTCAATTCCAAAGTGTCTTTCAAATACTAGTTTCAAGCAGTCCACGTAGTCTGCTGGGGATTCTCCTTTATTTTGTTTACAGTTTTGGCCCAGTCAGTTTTCCTGGGGCAAATTTTAAGCGCAGCCTCAAGGAGGCATCTTTGGGCATATGCTAAGTGATTTCCAATTCTGGGGTCTTGAGAAGGCCAAGTAGCCTGTGCGATGAGGCAGTTGCAGACCTCAGAGGGCAGAACATTTCTCATTAATTGGTTCAAATCTGCCCATGTTGGATCATAACAATGGATTACAGTTTCCAGTTCATCTTCAAATTTCTGGGGTTACTCCCTGATGTTGGGAAATTGTTTAACAAGGTTTAGGAGATCTCCTGGGGTTCAGGGGGCATGGACTGTGATTGTAGTTTCCCCATTTGAACCTTGCCCTGGAAGCTGGCGTAAAGGCATAAGCTGAGCCTTTTTAGATTTTAAAGAAGGGGCTGGACGATACTGGGTACCGGACCTTAAACAAGAGGAGGGGGTTGAGATTTCAGGAGACAGATGCCATGCCTCCAGTGGACGTGGGCATGCCCCGGGGGCAGGTGATGGTTGTTGAGTGATAGATTCGTGGTGAGGTAGGCTAATCCTGCTGGAAGAGTCTATTTGGTTACTTCAGATTTCTTCAGGTTCAGATTGTGCCTGGGACTGATATGGGGATGGCACATTAAGAAAATCAGTTCTATCGTCTGCAGATTCATTCTCAGTTATTTGTGGATAAAGTTGTTTTGGTGCTGATGGTACTGTTGATGGTGGGGGGCCTTTTGGTGCACGTTTCTGTTTTAATTCCTTTATCTGAGATTTCAGTTTCTCTTGGGAGTCCTTAAGACTCGAACTTGAGATTCTTGACGTCTTTTGAAAGCTTCTTCGTACCAATTAAAAAATGTGTCCCACTGAGTCTGTGGTATATTACGACCTCTTAACTCAAGGTCTCTGCGGAGATGAATGATTTTACTTAAATCAAATGTTCCCTCCAGGGGAAACTGCTGGCTAAAATCATCTCTGGTATACCAATTCCATTTGTCTAGAAACTTACAACTTT
>NW_017729032.1:27247178-27267361 GCF_001723915.1 Gavialis gangeticus
TCACGTGGGGAAATACTTTCATTGACAACAGCAACACAGAGTCTTTAACCTTAACTCTTTCTACTCACAGTTACTACTCACACAGTGGGTCTGACGGTTCTGGCAGAAAAAAAGTTCGGATAGAATAAGCCTCAAGCAGTGAATCAGGAAGACGCAGAGACAGCCTCTCACTGAAAAACCGCAATAGAGATTTCAAAAGGTCTCTTACCTTGGTTTGGTGCCAGGGCTTCAGTGAAGAGATGTCTGTGTCCCAACTGATCATTCCGGGCATCTCTATCCAAGTTACAGCACCAAATTATGGAAGAAATCAAACTTTGTGTTGTGGTTGAATCAGAACTGACAGAGCCAGCTTTTCGTTATTAGGGCTATACTGTGATCACAGGGAGAATTCTGTACAGCAAGGGGAATCGCCCACTTGTCTGTTTCAAAGCATTTCTCGGACTCTTTAAGTTTACAAGCATATTTATACTTAAGACAGAAAAAGAGAAAAAAGGACAACCTTGGAGAAATAAAACAATGGTAAATCACACAGAAATGCAGGCAGTTTACTTAAAGAAAACATCTGTGTACAGGGTAATATATCAAGACTGAACAAGGCATGCAGGAATCCTTACCTCAGAACATGTAACTGAAATAAGCAGTATCAGCACTTCTGGTCTCTGTCTGTTTCTCTAGTCAAGTAGGCCAGAAGCCCAACTAAGTTTACTACCACAGAAGGCAGGAAAATGGCTGGGGTTGGGGCAGGGCTGGACTGCCTGCATCCTGCTGCTGGTTCCCCCTCGGTCCTACTGTCCCTGGCTCCTGTCGTCTTTGACAGGCAGCCAGGAGTAGATAAATACTAATTTTCTAAAATGTTTAGGGGCCTTGTGGGCCAGATAGAATGGCCTGATGGGCCTTGATTCAGAAACACATCATTAAGACAGACACGGTTCACTCTTTAACTTCATATTTTAAGTTTTGTGAGCAGAGATGAACTTGCACATATGTAAATGCTTTTTTGGTCTGATTTTAGGAATGAAGTTATGCACCTGGAAAGTGTTCCAGCTGATGCAGAATGAAGCAGCTCATCTGCTTAATATCACAGCTTGCCTTGACCCCATTGCCCTGCTCTGTCTTCTGTGTTAGCTTCCCACTGAATGTAGGGTTTATTTGAAAGTTTTGCTCCTCATATGCAAAGGGCATCCTTTTACTCTAGTTTTTTGGATATCATTTCTCCTACTCTATGACCATCAGCTCTCAGAGCTGCAGAGTTCCACAGGATAAATGAAATGGTTGACTAGTAGGAGGCAGCATATGAATTTATGAGCTAAAACAGGACCATCAAACTTATCCCATGCCCTGAGCCAGATCCATGGGGCAAGCAGTGACAGCTATGGCTGTGGGACCAGGGGCAGAGGCAGCAGTGGTGGCGCAAGCAGTGGTGGTGGCCAGGGAAGTGGCTGCGAGCCAAGCAACTTCAGAGTGAGCAGGAATGTGTCAGCATAGCTTTCATCCACTTGCCATGAATGGCCATGTCCAGTGGAGGCCCAGCAGTCCCCACCTTTCACTTTCATATCCTAAAATTCCCTGTCCCTCCAGTAGCCTGATGGCCTGGATGGAACACCTGTATGGGCCATATGTTCGATACCCTGAGCCTGAAATTTAGAATACTAGCTAGACCCAGACCAGGTGATTTGAACCCTTAAAAAATTAAGAGGTAACTGTAGATCTCAACACGTTAAAAATAAATGAAAAATCATTTAGTAAGCTTTATTTCCCTTTAGTAAGCCCTACACAGATACACAGCCCTGTTAAATATCCCCCTAGCCATTAGAAGTTGAAAAGGAAGAAAGATTTAGAGAATTACTTAATATTATTTTTAACTTTAAAATACTTATTGTGCTCAGATACTATAGGTCTGAATACCGTATATTTAGGTACACAAGAAATATCTTTTATGCCTGACTAATAATAAATGAATCCAGGATTGCTTTCAACACTCTACAAAAAGAAAAGTAGAGTTCAAATAAATGGAATCCTTTCAACAAGTTTGCATAAAAATTTTTAACCAATGTTTTAATGTTGAGCCAAATTTCGATTCCCATCCATAAAAACCCACAAGGAGGATAAATAAAATTCTACAAGGAACTTTAACATTTTCCTCAGTAGATTCCATTTTACTGTTCTCTTATGCATCACTATTCTATACATACTCTTATAGGGGTCAGTTCCCCTACCAGGAAAGAGTGTGATAGATCATCACCAGATATAAATTGTAGCTTCATTGAATTCAGTGGAGTTATGACAGCTTATACCAGCTCAGGATTTGACTTTTTCGGTTTTGGCTGCCAAGCCTACCAACTTCAGGGTACATGCTGGAGTTGCACACATTATTGCTGTCTCCAAATGAACTGTTATTGGTATGGCTCCAAAGAAAATGTGCTGACAGGACTTCTGCTACTACCAGTTACTGTCTCTGGAATATTTTACAAAGTGGCAGAGGTTTAGGGGTTTCCCAGAATGGGCCTGTCTTGGTATTGGGCTATACTAATGCAGAACTATACTCTTAGGTTTGATGCAAGGGAAAATCTGTCTCACACTTAACCTCTTCCTTTCTACCCTCATTTATACCTGGTATCCCCATTTGGAGCTGGAGCCCAGAGCTAGATCTGCCTGAGGAAGCAGAAGTGGTGTTTCTGAAATGACTAACACTCCCATCATTTTACACCTACACGCAAGTCTGTTTGCAGATATTCCCTCTCCATCTACAGCCTTTCACAACCTCTTTTCCTTTAAAACTGGGTATTTATGAAAGATTTGTTAGTTGAAGGCACAAGAGGTCACTCTTGCTTCACTACAAGGAGAGCAAACGTCCATCCTCCAGTCCAGAGTACTTCATTCTACTCGAATTCTCCAGCAGCCTCCATGGCTGGAGAAACATACATGAAAACATGCTAATACCACCTTCTATGTAGGTGTGCCACGAGAATTTACTGAGTTATTTCCTCTGTTTCACAAATTAATCTCTTTCTCTTATTTAAAAAAGCTTCGAATGCTCTCTAAATAGCTACTGGACTAGTCTCTGCGGAAGTGGGAAAAGGGGTCAAATCTGAGTCAGGCAGAAAGCTTCATAATGACTTCAGTGGTATTTGGAGAAGAGTCGCCCTAGGAGAGAGTGTGGGAGTAGCCATGACTATTCAGGCCTCAGTAACTGGCTAACTACACTCTATTTCAAACCATATGCAATTATGCTGCTGTCTAAAGTCATGAGTATGCTGCAACTTGATTATTTATTGTCTATTAAATCTTTTTTTGCTTGTGGCCTACATTGCCTAGGTTTTAATAAGCACGTATAATACCATACGTCTTCCCAGCACTGTATAGACATTGGCTATTCTCCGATTTAGCAGGGATGTTCTGGGGAATAAATAAAGCCTGCACGTTGCTTCATGTAAACCAGTGTATAACAGCTAAGGATTATAATCATTTTGAATAAACTTGAAAATTAGTTATGAAAAAATGTGCAATTTTCACAAATCCATAAAGACCTGACTGGCCACATCCAGATGAGGACATCTGTGCAGTATGTGTGCATTGCACACATTCAGATATTCTCTGTGCTGCAGTGGAGCAGTGCAGAGGGGTTTTTTTACCCCTAAATATCCAGGGGTCAAAAAAACCCGTGGGGGAAAAAAAGCAGAGGCATGGGCAGCACGCACCGCTGAAAAGCTGAGCCAGGCTGCCCGGAGCCATGCTGCAGCTGCCAGCCAGGCTCCGTGTAGCAGAATTGGCGCTGCTGCAGTCCCAGCAGGGCCCTAGGTAAGGCTCCTGGGATCAGCCCAGTGCTAGCCCCAGCCTCCCCTACCCCACCTGGGGTAACCTGCCACTCACCAGAGCACACGTGGCATGGATGTTCCCCAGGGACAAGTACCAATGGCGCAAGGTTCACCGCTGCTAGTTGTCTCCAGGAAACCAAATGTCTATACCACTGTGCCTTTCTGACCAACTAAGCTAAATCTTGTAAGATACCAAGTGTACTTTCACTGCAGTTTACTGAAGTGCATTCAGCTCTGGCAGGATTTAGGCTTATCCACAACAATCTAGCATACTTTATAATCCCATAGCAGTTCCCTTGTACAATCTGCTTTAGGTATGTGGTGGGAGGCAGGGGTTGATTCTGGCCCATTGATTTCAGTTAAGGCAAAAATGGCATTTGCACATCTAAATGGTGCAGTTCTTTGCTTTATTATCTGTTTGCCTGTACGTATATTTGGCTGCATGGAAAAATTCATGTTCTGGCAGATAGAGCCTTTTTACATACTTGACACATTCTGCCACTCTAAACATGACTTATCTTTCCTTACATAAATAAGTTGTACCTTGATACACAGTTAATATGGTCTTGTTCTGAGATTCTCAGAATGATGTTAGTATGCATAGATGGGTTTCTGAGATTGGCATTGACATGAGAGCGAGTGTGCTAAGAAATAGTTTTTTAAGGCCAGTGACCTTTTGAATTCCCCTGTTAACTCTGAATTTCCTTGATACTTGTGGAAGTAAGTAATTGTCTTGAAGGCTCACTGACATGCTGTAGAGAATACAGAGTGAAGGTTATCTTTTACATCCCAGTTATCAGCATAACTGGGGCAAAAATAAATGTATTGTCCTTCAGAGAATTGTCCCAATTTCTCTAAATGTGGCCCAATAGTAGTAGTAGTAGTAGTATAGTAGTAATAGTAGTAGTAGCAATAATATTTGATCTCTTTCTATAATTATTACCTTAAATACTGAATGAACTATTGAGTTTCTAGGGTGTTTTCACTCTTTTTATTTGTCTTAGACACGGAATAATTTTGAAAGTACTAGGCAAGAAGTGGAGCGACTGATGCAGAGAATGAAATCTGCCAGCCAGGATTACCGACCACCAAGTCAGTGGACCATGGAAGGCTATCTCTATGTCCAGGAGAAGCGTGAGTAATAGTATATGCACATATATACCCAACTTTGAAAACTGCTTTACTGTTTGCCACTTTTAAAGTGTGCTGAGAAAAAACATAAAATCTGGACAGGGCAAATTATGGGTTTTCTATCTATTTTGTTTGCTTATGCTTTGGAAAAGTCTGACCCATAGGAATACTGAGAACTTCCCCAAGATGTGTCTGATGCCACCTAAACATAGGCTGGAGGAAAAAGTAGAGAAGCCTATTTTATTAAAACTAATAAACTAGCTTCTTGGCTCCCTCCCTTACCTCAGGGAACCCATTGTCACTGTCTCTGTCTGTGTGTAACAGAACCTTGTGGAGGTGATGTGTTTTAAGAGGTCATTGAGGGATCAGGCAAGTAGGCAAGGAAGAGCATGTCTGTACTGACTGCGCTGGCCCTGAGAGCCCTATTGCCTACTTATTCCTACTCTATATTTACCATATCCCAGAAAGTAGGCATTGCAGCAATAGCTCAGGGCATCCTAAGGGTCTCTGCCATGGGCATTCTAATAGCTGTGTCCTCATGACTGCTCTAATGTGGCTGTGTTTTAACATAAGAGCATGTGCAGAGCAGAAGCCAGTGGGTGAGACACGCTCCTCAGAAGGACTCTTGGGTTGTACATGAAGCAATGTAGGCAGGCCCGCAGGGACTATTCCATGAGCAAGTTGGGTTAAACTCACAATGTAGACCCTTTGAAGCAAAAAAACCCAAAACCTTAATATGTGAGAGCAACCATATGAATTACAAAAGCAAAAGGAAATTGGATTATTAGTTTGTTGTGTGTAGGCCTGTTCATTTGCATGTAAATGATAATAAGAATGAAGCAGTGTCCGAACAAGTTAAAGAAATAGAATTAAAATGTGCAGACTTAGCAAAAATACACTGCCAGGAGCTTACCAATAAATGACAAAGGGAAGGGAAAATCGAATCAAAAACCATAAACAGTGAATAGTCAGAGCAGTTTGACTCTCATCTGAGAAAATGCCGTCCTGGAAACCAAAAACTGAAGACAAGGGGAGGAATAGCTGTGTGTGATGTTCCAAATACCACTGTTAAGATCAAATACAACATAGACAATCTGCCTGAGTTAGCTGTACAGAAATCACGCTACACCCTCAGTAAAGCCATTCCCATCCTATATGCTATCTCAAATTTATTGTGTATGATGTGGGTCAAGCTGGTGCTGGCAAATGACAATAAACATGGTTTAGGTATTCTGTGTGATGTGCAAGTTTGTATTTCATTTAAACAGTGATAAATCTTTAGTATAGCTTATCCTATAAATCCATTTTTTTACTCTCTTGTAAAAGTAGGAACTTTCTGGGCCTAATATTAAAAGGCAGGGTATCTGGAACTGGTCTCAATGGTCAGTGTAGATTCAGTTATGAGGGTCTGCTTCCTCCCACCACCCACCCAATGAGCCTACATCAAGAGTCTGTATAGTGCTATAGATAATTGATTTTCCCAGACTAATTGGTTCATGAAAAGCTCACCTCACAAGCCTGAGCTCCTATTATATATACGAGCCAAACGAAGGGAGATAAGGTGCTGATGTTAGTTAACCTGGTTCACTGTTAGCAAAAGCTACACTAAAGAGTTTTGAGCAGATCCTGTATATGTTAATTGAATAATAATACAAGTCTTTGTTAAGTGGGAATTGCACAAGGCACTATTATTGGGAGAGCAAGAAAGGAGAGAAATGCTGGGCACATGCAGTGCTTCATTAAATAGTGAGAGGCCAACCTGACATCCTCTCACTGAAAGGAGATTTGGTCATTAGTTTACTTCGGTAAAAAATAACAGTCTGTCATCTCTGCCTCAGAGAGATTTCCTTATACTGGTGTTAGCCTTCCACAACCAGTTATTAAGGATGCTGTCAAAAAAAAGTATAGTTAATAAGTACTGCCTTCAAGGGCAAAACTCTGCATATCTATTATTAGTAGTGCACAAGACACAAAATTTATTATTGCAAAGGATGGTATAAATTCACTATCAAATAAGGCTATTTTTTTCCAAAAAGTAAACTTACAAAATGCTACAACAAACATATAGAAACAGCAGTATGAGGATGAGATAGTGGAGCACTTGGGTACCTCTCTGTACAAAATATTGATGTGTATAAGATAGCAACATGTACAGAAAAAAAATCTATAAAGTTTATTTGAAAATGTTTGCCCTTATAATGCAAGAGTTGGTAAAACACTGCCATGGTTAAAAGTATATTAGAAGAATCATCCATTTATATATAAAAAAAAAAATTGTTCAGAAATAAAATAACCAAGCATTGGGGCTATTTCGTTTTTGTCTTGTGAAATACAGGTGAGGAGAGATGCTTCTCTGAGCATATTTGCATGACAGGCATGTATGTTTGCATGTTTAGAATCGTGGGTTCTCAACCAAATGACTTACGAGACTAATGAATTCTTTGAAAACATCATTGCCTTTGTGGATGGGCACCTCTACAAGGCAAATCTGTAGTAATTGACACAGAATTATGATGATATTTTTAACATCTGTAGTTTTAAAAATTAACAGGTTTACATTTTAATAAAAAATGTTACCGTAGCAACACCTTTCATTAAAAAACAAAGCCGTATGTCCAGTCGCATGCTGTAACTGCCAAATTTTGCCCTTGATATGCCCCTGCACTTTCCATTGAAATTATCGAAAATTGTACATGTGGCTTGAGGATGCCATCTCAACCCTTTCTTATTTTAAATGTATTTAGTAATCAAGTGCATTAGAGTTTTTTGGTGCTGGCTTGTTGCTATAGTGACTTAGGTTGCAGTCACATAAATTTTACAAGCACAGTCCCCATAAAGCTCAGTAGTTGAATGGAAAGTGTCTGAAGCACATTTTGGTTCTATGGGAAACATTTATTTTCTTTTTGAGCTTGCTTTTTCATAGCAAAGGTGTCTCCTTTGATCAGAATCTGTATCTGAACATGCAGGGTAGCCTAGTCTGGAGCAGGAGAGTAGCTACACTGAACAAGCAAACCTGAATTATTCTGTTTTCAGTGGTGCTGCACTCCTACTGGATGTGTTTCCCAGACTTCTGGAGGCATATGCCATGTTTTTTTGTGCTGCAGTAAGGTGAACTGGTCTCTGATTCTTTTTTAGGCATACAACAATAATTGTGAGAAGCAGTGGAGGGCTGTCTGTATTTGAGTGTTGTAGGTTTGAATCCTCAGTGCAGGTGAAGGGCTGGCTACAGGACATCATGAAAGATGAATCTGAACTCTAAGAAAACTTCAGTGAAAGGGCTTTGTGGGCAGGGAGAAGTGGGATTCAGGATAATTCCTGGGCAAGAACCTAGGGTAGTTCTGCAATGAAGACAAGCTATTGGTCAGTAATAAAAAAGGGCTTCAGGATAGGATTAAGCTATGGCTTCTTCAGGATGAGTTGTAAAAGATAGGCCACACCAATAAGAGAATACTGAAAAACCTTATGCAGATATACTAGACAGTATCCCTTTGACTCCCTATGGCTGTTTTTAGTGGTTCTGCTGGAATGTGTGCAGCAGTTAGTTTGTAGGTAGTTTGACCTTTTGTTCCTTTTCTTGCCAATACTAAACTGTGCTGTTCTACCAGAAAATGTATTTCTAGCCTTTATTTGCAAAAACATCCTCAATTTAAAACCATTCCCAAGAGTCAGAGTTAGTCATGGCACCTTTTCTTACAGCTATGGTATTCATAATACTCTCACCACAAAGTCATGCTTCCACTGATCTCCTTAGTACAGTCCCACTCCAAATGACAGGAGACAAGAAGGTCTTCACTGAGTTTCTGCTTCTAACAGTCAGGATCTTCTCTCCATGCTTTCCTCACTTTTGGAGCTCTTGCTCTTTTCATAGAACTCTTCCACCAACTTTATGGGAAGAAACATGATCCCTGAGACAGTTCTTTTTCCCAAGGGGTCTGAGAGAGAATTTCTGTAAGAGCACCAAAGATATTGCTTATCTTTGACAGGCACAGTTGGGAGCTGAAAAGCAGTCCCCAGGAGAATGTGTTTTGACTTCATGATTTCATGACTGTTGTGTCCAAGTTTGTGGGTTGTCAGCCATTCTTTCAACAGAAAGTACACCTGAAAGGCAAAATGGAGTGAAAGCTCCTGTTCTGTAACGTTACTACCCAGGCAGACGTGGTTACAGAAACTTACCATGCCAGTATTTGGAGAGTACCTGATTAGTGGCTCACTTCTCTCTGTCTAGCTTCTGGAGAAAATCAGACCCTGGACTGTTAAATTGCTCAATTACATTAAGATGCTTGAACTTTAAGCTTAAGGAGCCAGTAATAAGAGGACCAGAGACAGTCCAGTAAACACGGGAGTTTGAGTGGGACTTTGCTGAGTGAATTTGCCTAGCCACTTTCTTGTCCATCCTTCACTGCTAGCTTCCTGAATGGTAGCAGACAAAGGAAGAAAAAGGCATTTTCTAAGATATAGAAGCAGAAGAGGAAAAAGGAGCTAGCAGGAGAATCGATGGAATGGCTGGAAGATATCACATTGCCAAAGCCCCTGCTCTGCCAGCTCGTCCTTTTTTTCTTTTTTACCTGTGTGCACTCTGTCCAGGTTTGCCACTGACCACCAAGGCTTCCACCCAGGTCCTGATCTGGCTTTGCAAATGTGGCCTGCATGTCCCTGCCAGAAACAGCCAGCTGGGGTGCTGCTTGTGCCTCCTGGTGGATTCTCTTAGGAATAAGGTAAAGGAGCAGCAGGAGGAGGTGAACAAGCCAGAAGCATCTGTGAGCTTGAGGTCTTCATTTATTTAATACACAGCTAGACCTCCCACACCCTGGAGAGGGATAGCTAGAGCAGGCATTAGAAGACAAAGAAAACCCAGATACTCAGGATGGTGGAAACTGGCAGCTTGTCTTCTCTGAGAGCAGACTGCGTTTCTCTTCTAAACTTGAAGCTGTTCAGGTGGAGAACAGGTATGAAGCCCCAACATCAGACAAGAAGCAGCCTACTCCAGTGACAAGAGAGGCCAAGCCATGTATCCCAAGATGTGGCAGGATTGAGACTACTACCACAGAGTAAGCAACAGCTGGTGGTGGCTGGTAACTCCCTTCAGCAGGGCATGAAGGCATCCATCTGCTGCCCTGCCCTATTGGCTCCAGAGGTCTGTGGCCTGCCAGGACCCTGCATCTGAGACATCCCAGAAAGGTTACCCAGACTGACTCATCCAGCCCTCTGGGCACTAATGATACTGCATGGTAGTTAAGTAGGAAAAAACTGAAGATCCTAACATAACTGGGATTATGGAGACATGATGGGATAGCTCACGTGACTAGACTACTGTTGTGGATGGTGTCACAAATTCACCATATCCTGAGGTGTTTCTTGGATGTCATGTATGTTTTCTTGAGTTGATTTTATTGATCTGGTGTGTGTGGTTTTGATAGATGGCATTAAGCTGCAGTTAGCCTTATATTGGGTATAAATATATATTTATGTGCCATAGTAGGTCCAGGGTTGCATAACATGATAATGATTTTAGGTGTTGCTCCCTAAACAGAGTTTCACATCTGTCAAACAATAAAAATCGAAATGGCTGAGAGAAGTGATCACTGAGAATTAGCGTCTGACATACATATGTTTGATGGTCAGTCAAATACACCCTTGCAAACATAGTCCAAGGCACATAAGTCAGCCCCTTCTAGATGATGATGAATCAACTTTTAAAAAGATAGACCAGTAGCAAGAATGAAAACTGAAAATAGGCTATTCAGGGAAGGACATTATTCACAATTGGAGAAGTAAATGAGAGTTGGTATCCTAATGATACTGGGTTAGCAATTTGTCTGAAAGGATGTTGATACTCTCTGGATCATAACCGGACCAGGAGAGACTTCTAATCTAGTAAGCGCGCGCGCGCACACACACACACACAGGGCAGCAAGTCATATATATAATATGGGCTCCCCAAGAATCCAGTTGATAATGTATATAAATGACCAGATAAGAAAATATACTTAAGCCTTGCTATGAGAGCAACTGTTTTTTCTAAAGTTTCCTGGATATAAGGGACTTTAGTCACTCATCTTGCAGGCTCAGTTGAACAGGCTGACAGAATTTGCAGGATGACCTGACAGGGAAGTCAAAGTCAACAGCTGCTTTCTAACCTGTGGATCTGAGCAGATCTTAGAGCTAAGATGCAGAGATAAAGTAAAATCATTGTTCTAATATTTTATTTTATTTTGTTTATTTTGTTTTGTGTATATATATATATATATATATATATATGAATGTAGCTTAACATATGGTTGCTGATATTTTATGATTTTTCTTGGCTTTATAATAAATCTTTTTGGTATTCTTTATAGCTTGCCTTTTATCAGTGGTTGGTATGATTTCAGAATATTTACCTAAATAGGCAGGCCTCTTCTCTAGAAATCTCTAATTTCTAAGCACATGACTGAAAAAGGTAGCAATCTTCTCTGTTTAGGTGGCAGGTACCTTGGGCAAAGAAATTGGCCCCTTGGCATCCCTTGGCACAGTTTTGTCTGTTCTCAGTGGTCAAGCAGCAGACTTCCATGAGTGATCAGGTGCTGAAGGACATCCCTGTAGGCGTGAAAGTAGACTGGGGGCATGCCTCAAATAGGAGCTGAGTCAGGGTGTGCTACAGATGTATATAACTTGTTTAAGAAGGATAAGCAGGGGGAAAAAGGAGATACTGCCTAATAAATAAAGGAGGTATGTGTTTATTCTGAAGCACAGTATGAAATGGGAAGTAGGTAAGTGCAATTCTCTAGTCAAAGGTCAGAAGGGAGAGCAACAGAGGGATGTCATGGTTTTAAAAAGGCCCTTTTAAGGGTCAGGAAAAAGCTATCCCAGTGAGATGGAAGAATAGGAAATGTAATAAATGAGAAAGAACTTTGTCACTACAGTGGTGATTAAGGATTGGAACAGGCATTCTGAAGAAATTGTTGAATCTCCATCCTTGGAAATTTTCAAGAGCAGGTTAGAAAGACACTTGGCTGGGACAGATGTCTCCTTTTTTCCCCTCCCTGTCCTTCCATTAATCAGGGATCCTGCCTTGAGTAAGGAGCTGAACTGGTAGGATTTCATAAGGTCCTTTGCAGCCCTGCCCCCTTATGTGACGTGATCCCAAGAGATGTGTTCAAGGTTATAAAATCAGTACGTGTCACATCCTGAAATAGGAAAGAGAATTTTCTCAAAGTGCTGCACTGTACCTCTTTTACATTGCATCTCTTCTACTGTATATAGCTATAACACTACATAAAATTATTATAACATTTCTGAATGGCTTTTTTTTAAATATTATTTTTCTTCTATCTAGGACCCATTGGATTTACTTGGATAAAACATTACTGTACTTATGATAAAGGGACAAAAACTTTTACAATGAGTCTAGCTGAAACAAAGTCTGGTGGGAAAGTCGTGAGTATTGCATTGAGTTATACCCTAAATTGTATATGAACTTTTGTATATGAAGACATCAGCAAGACGTATAAGGAAAATAGTATTTAATCTATCAGAGGCATTCAGGTGAACAAATGAAGAGTTGGTTTTGCAATAAAATGATTAACATTGGAAAATGTTTTTACATATGAAACTAAAGGTCGTATTACATATTGGAAATAAAATTACCTACCTTTTATGTAATATATTCAGAAACTATTACTATTGTAGTCCTGTTTCCCATGGTATATCAACTGACACGAAAACTACAGGACTTAGCACAGAAACAGGATTTAAATGTCCTCATCTTTGTATTTTTAAAAAATGTTTATAATCTAATCAGATCAAGATATATGGATTTTGGACTACTGCATACCAGCAGGTTTCCTTGTAGCGGTGCATGTATTCCCAAAGTGTAATTTCAAATTTAGATGTTTGATCTGAAATAAGTACACAATTATATGAAGAAGAAGCTATTTAAATTATATTAATATACAATATGCATAACATGTTGGGATGATTGTAAATGTTTATATAATGTTAAGTCTTTAAGCATATTCATATAGTTAATGTCATGTGGTTAAACTTAAAGATCAGAGCCCTGCTGTCACAACATTGTTTCTATGTACTAATTTCCCTGTTTCTTTCTTATGCTTCTTTTATAGAATGGCCTTGTTACAAGCTCACCAGAAATACTCAAGTTAAAATCCTGTATCAGAAGAAAGACAGATTCAATCGATAAACGTTTCTGTTTTGATATTGAAGTATTTGAAAGGTCTGATTTTTTTTAATTATTATTTTTAATCAAATTAATTTAATTATCATGCTATAAAATAGCAGTACTTCTGGACAATATGTGGTTCTTATTATAACAGCCACAAAATATTTCTCCATTTATCTGTGTACAAATGAGGACAAATTTGCAAGAGTAAGCACCTAGTTTCTCCACACTTACTTTTCTGACCAAAGAATGGATAACATTGTCTATGTGATCTTATCATAGTTAATATACTAAGCTGGGTACATAAAAATGGATTTTTGTAGCCCTTAAGTTTCAATTAGAAAGGCTGGTTTTAGAAATTTGTCTCATAAATCTTTCTTAGACATGCTTTTGTTTTCCCCACTTCTTTCTCTGAGATACAGGAGTTCTTCACTTAAAGTTTGCAATTGTAAATGAATTGTTACAATACTGTTTTTATCTAAAGTAAAAGAGAGAACTTATTTTTCCCATAAGCTGAAATAATTGCATAAATGTTTCCCCAAGTACTACTGTACACATTTAATTGTCCAAAATGAAGAGAAACAGTTTTGAATATTTGTGAGAAAATACATATGGACAATACTCTATGAAATTAATCTTTATTCATTAAGAAATTGGAACTTGATAACTGGAGAGAAATACTGAATAAACATCTTCCTTAAAGTCTTGGTGAACTAAGCAGGGATAATAAATTCACACACTTAATATAATTCTTGCTTGGTCATTCTCTAAAAGACTGCAGTATTTTCTTGAATATAAGATGACCATGAATATAAGATGGTCCTCTAATAATTGGATTCTTTATATGTAATTTTAATAAATTTATTATAAATTTCCAGATATAGAATCTAATTATTGGAGGTTTGCCTTGAATTTGCCCCCCCCCACTGCTACACCAAGAAAAGTAAATCTGAGAGGCGCCATCCTCCTTGCAGCCCCTTCCCCTCCTCCTCACTCTCAGACCCTCCTCTCCCTGGGCGCATCCAGACGAGTGTGCACATGCCTCTTAGAGCATCTCAAAGTCATTTGAGACGCTGCAAGAGGCACATGTGGGACCAAAAAACCATTCCCTGAGGGTCCAAAAATATCCAGAGGTCAAAAAATATGTGTTTTTGTTGTTGTTATTGTTGGGGTTTTTTTAGAGTGCTGGGACACTGGGGCCCAGCAAGGCAGTCATCAGGGGTGCTGCAGGAGCCATTAGGGGACAGGGCCAGGTGGGGATCAGGGGGGAGACAGGAGCCAGCAGGGGATGTGTATGGGCGGTGCAGCGATCCGGGGGGCTTGGGAAGCGGGCAGGGGATGGGGCCTGTGGGGGGGTCCCACATGATCCTCTCCTCCCTCCTCCAGACCCTCCCACCTCCTACTCACTGGCACAGAGCTCAGGTCCAGCTCCCTGCGGCTGGCATGCTGCCTGTCCTGGACTGGCAGGGAGCATGCTTCAGCACCAGAGTGAGGGCCAGCCATAGAGATGCTCTGGCTGGCTGCCTGAATAGCTCTGTGGAGCACCTGAGGCTCATTTGCCCCACTTTTTTCACCCGGGATATTTTTTGACCCTTGGATATCCAGGAGTCTAATTTTGTCCCCGCGCTATGAATTTGCAGTGCAGGGAGCGTTTTTTTTGTTCATGCAGGTGCCTCTTGCAGTGTCTCAAAGGGCTTTGAGATGCTGCAAGAGGCATATGCATGCTCATCTGCATGTACCTCCTGAGTGCAAATAGAAGTGAGGGGCAAATTTAAAACACTGACTTTGAAATAAACATGCCTGTACTAATTTGTATTTCGGCAAATGGACTTATTTCATCCAGAATTGATGCACTTTACCTTTTTTGAAACTGCTGAAAGTTTTAGCACAGGTACTCCATAAACCCACTTTTAAACAGCACTTTTGTATTTATTTATAGGCAACTAGTCCAAAGCCAAAATGCTTATGATTTATCATATAGTTCATTGGGCTCGGCCACAGCAGAGTCAACAATGGTTCAAGCCATGGTGACTCCATAGTTCAGCACTGCTCAGTATGTATACTCCCCCACAAAGAATCCATATGCTAATTAGCACCCCACTTGTAATTGGAATTGGGTGTTCTTGTCATAAGTCCTGGGATCCTTCAAAAATATATATGCAGATGAGGTGAAGGCCACCTGGTCTGGCTCCACCTCATGGATGGCAGGGCCACACTAATCATATGTTTTGTTGGATATATGGATGTAATCATATGTCTTGTTGTGACAGGCTGAAGGTGGGGGAAGAGGTGGGGAGACAGAAGGATTCTCTGTTTGGGGCCCCATTTTGTTATATTTGCCAGACAGTTAAAGCTGGTAAAGAATCAAACATAATTGGAAATGGCAGCTGTGGGTGGGAAGATGAAATTGAAATGTATTAAATGCTGTGGCTCACCATGACTTGAAAAAGAATTGCCCCTGAGGGGGACTGGACACATCTACACATATGTTTTAATGACTGTTAGTGTAAGTGTATTCTACTGCCCATTAAAGCATCATGGCAAAAACAGTGCTAATACACTAATGCTCTGTAGAATTAGTCGCTTGCACATTAAGTGTCACTAAAAAGATCTTTGCTTTTGCTGCTGTGCATTAGAGCAGCCTCATGTGCCTTTATGTAATACCTCCCATTAAAGGTACTTAATACATAGTAACAAAAGTGCATTAATGAGCATGTAGACATGTCCACTGAGCACATATTTTTTATTCAGATGGGCTGCACCAACCTATGCTAGTGCAAGATTCCCATCAGTAGGTCTGCCCAATATGGATTATATGTTTATAGTCATGCTTACTGTTGGCTGCATTTAATCAGTTTCACAGTTGGTTACCATTACTGATCACATGCTGTTTTTAGCAGCAGTTTAATGATAGACAGTGTATTTAATGAGGTTTCTTTGAATGCTGATTGGGGGGAAAAGCCTCATCTCATATTCAAGTAATTATCCTATTTTACCACAATTACAGTAATAATTATATTTGTCAATTTATAAGATGCTAATTTGATAGTAACTCTGCTGTTTATAAAGTACCAAATTATATATATTAGTTTTATATTAAAATAATAAATAAATGTCAAGCATCATAGTCTGGTTTGGAGACATATAGAGATAAACTACTCCATTTGCTACCTCTTAGAGTCTTTTAGGACCCTGGCAAATAGTACATATATGACATAGTTAACATGTCCAGGTTCCAGGACAATGACTGCCTGCCTGATTCTTGCGATGTGGCATGGAAGGATGGGCAATTTTTGGCATGGGGTATAAAATTCCTTAGATCTCAGTCATGCCATTAGTTTATCTCCCAGGAACTGTAATTTTAAAACAATATGAACACAAGCATTATACTCTTTTCTGGTTTTTTCAGAATCAGCAAAGTGACAATTTTGTTTTGGCAAATAAAGCCAGTGTTCTTGAAATTCAAAGGAATTAAATATATCCAACAAAACTATAATAGTAGTAAAGTAGCATGAAGAGTTTTGTCCTTAAATCCATAATAATGTCTTACAGTTCGCTTTAAAGACTGATTTATACAGGATTCAAATAAAACTCTTTATAGTTGCTTGTGTTCACTATGGTTTACTTTAACAAATTATCATATGAAGAGTTTACATCTAAAGGTAATAAATTGTTGTTTCCATACCATAAGCTTCATCAAGATATTACAGACTGCATCTAGCAGCTCACTTGCTCAGAGCCAGCTCAGTATGCTCAGGCTGAGAGAGAGTTAGCTGGATTCTGCCCCTTCTGCTTCCACAGCTACAGAGAAGCATCAGCCTTCTTAGCAGCTATGAGTTACAGCATCTGCTTGCTTCTGCCTACCTTTCCCAAGAAAAATCAGCTTCCCTTGATTAAGACATGAGTACCACTTTTGATTTGGGGGACAGAGGTACATGTGATATGCAAGTAAATACTGTACTTCTCTAATGGCACAAAGTAGTTTATACTTGAAACTAAAGTGATGTCCTTAGTTCTTCCCTGTTGCCCACTGTATGCATGCAATCACGCTTTCTTTATTTTAATGTCCAGGATGCAGATTTGGGGGAAGATAAATAAATTGTAAATAATGTTTGTTTTGTTTTAATAGACCTGGAATCATTACACTGCAGGCTTCTTCAGAATCCAATAGAAAACTTTGGTTGGAAGCTATGGATGGAAAGGAGCCAGTAAGGAAATTTTGTTGTTGTTATGCAGTCTGTTTTCTCATAAAAAATGAGTCAAATTTGTGTGAATTTCAAAATACCTCAAACATATGAGACACATGTACAATTCAGTGCATATATATAGTAAAGTATTTACCTTATGTAGGTGATAAGGTAATTAAAATAGTAAAGTAATAATTAAAGAATGAAACTGAAAAAGGATATCTCCAATCTAAATTCACACTCGGCTTCATTTGCTTCATTACTTAAGGTTTTCACAGTCCAACCAGCTGCATAGTATACTGGCATACAGAATATATGGGCAGAGATATAATTTTGCTCTCCTTGGTGGTATAACAAAAAGTCATCTTGGATGTCAGAAGCCACCAGAGGCCTCCACCCAGATGGAGCCCCTGGCTCTCAGCTGCAGGGGCTACCTGTCGCTTTTTCAGGCTCTGGGCCCCAGGAGCATGGCCACCTCCCCTTGTGAGGTCTGCTTCCTACTGGGGTCTCTGGTGTGCCAGCTGGAGGAGCTCCAGGCCACAGTCCAGAGACTGCATACCATCAGAGACTGTGAGCAAGAGATAGACTCCTAGTGCCAGGCCCTTCTCCCCTGGGAGATGGAGGTAGACCATGGTCTCCCTCCAGGACAAGGGAGGACTTAGTGTCCAGCCCAGGGGTTGGACCAAGGTGGTCAAGGGCCCCAACACCTGCCACACCAAGGCCTCTGCCCCGCTGGAGCTCAGCAACACATACGAACCTCTTGCAGCCCCCACAGAGCCTGCCGAGTTGCCAGCTCCCGCAGGCAACACAGGTTCTACTGTAGCTACTGCCCCCATTCTCCCCAAAACCAAATGCAAAGTTTGTCATGGGAAACTCCATCCTGAGGGGGACTGATGGGGCAATCTGCTGCTCTGACCCCTTAGCCTGGGAAGTCTGATGCTTCCAGGGAGCTCACATCTGAGACATTGAGGAGAAGATCCCTAAACTCCTCCAGCCCACTGACCTCTATTCCATGCTCTTTATCCATGTGGTCACGACAGACATGGCTTGGAGCGCTCCCAGCCAGGTCATGAAGCGTTGCAGGGATTTGGGAGCAGAGCTAAAGAGTCTGGGGGAGCAGGTGGTGTTTTCTTTGATCCTCCCAGTCTTGGGCTATGGGCTGAGGAGGGAGAGGAGGATCCAGGTAGTGAACCAAAGACTGCAGCACTGATGTCATCGGGAAGGCTTTGGCTTCCATGACCACAGTCTGCTTTTTGGTGAGAGAGGCAATGAGCTTCTGGGAAGGGATGGCCTTCACCTCTCTCCGCTGGTGAGTCTCAGCCAGACTGGCTGACCTGCTCCACCGGGCTTTAAACTAAGCCCACCGGGGGATGGAGGAACTACTGCCAAGGCTGGCCCACTGAGCAACCCTTGCAAAACCAGCGGGCCTAGGCACTTAAGGGATCCCACCCCTGCTTCAGCCCTGGATCAATCTGTGGGCAAGGCAAGGGCCCCCAAGGAGACATTTGCCTGCCTGTACACGAATGCCAGGAGCTTGGGGAATAAGCAGGATGAACTCGTCCTCCTGCTTAATACAAATAATTATGATGTCATAGGGATAACAGAGACCTGGTGGGACTCCATCCATGACTGAACCATGGATATAGATGCCTGTACCTTGTAGAGGAGAGATCAAGTAGACAAAAGGGGCGGGGGTGTAGCTCTCTATGTTGAGGAGAGCTACACGTCCCTGCAAGCCGATATTGGCGACCAGGGTGGATGGCTGGAGACTCTCTGGGTTAAAATCCCTAGGGAACAAGGTACAGGGGACATGATGGTGGGAGTCTACTACAGACCTCCCACCCAAAGTCAAGAGCTTGACCAGGAGTTTGCCAGGGAATTGGCTGAGGCCACATGCTCCCGGTCCATGGTTGTCATGGAAGTTTCAACTACCCAGACATCTCATGGGAAGAGCGCTCGGCTAAATCCAAGAGGTCACAAAGCTCCCTCTTGTGCATGAATGACCTCTATCTGGCTTAAGAAATCTACGGGCCAATGAGAGGTAAAGTGCTGCTCGACCTGGTACTGGCAACTGGGGATGACCTAATCAGCGACCTAATGATCAATGGGAAGCTGGGCAACAGCAACCGCAAGCTGATCACCTTCACCATCCTCCATAAAGCTGGCAAGTCAGTTAGCAATACTGAAGTCCTTGACTTTAGGAAAGCTGACTTTGATAAGCTCAGGAGGCTTGTCAGTGAGGCCCTAAGGGACCACAACTCCAAAAGGAGGGGAGTTCAGGAAGAGTGGTTGCTCCTCAAGGCAGTGATCCTCGATGCACAAGCTCAGGCTATTCTGTCTTGGAGGAAAGGCAGCAAAAGGGCACAGCAGCCCCCTTGGCTCTCCAGGGAACTAGCAGACCTCCTGCAGCTAAAAAGAAATGCCTACAAAGGATGGACGATGGGATCCACCTCCAAGGAGGAAGATTTTGCAGTGATCCGATCTGGTCCTGCAGGGAGTGAACCAGGAAAGCCAAGGCTGCGACTGAACTCCAACTGGCTATACATATCAAAGACAATAAAAAGTCCTTTTTTAGATGTGTGGGGAGCTAGAGGAAAAGCAAGGGTAACGTTGGACCCCTGCTAAACCATATTGGACATCTGACAACCGACGCCCAAGAAAAAGCCAACCTATTAAATGGGTACTTTGCATCAGTCCTTCATCAGTCCCTCGGGACACCCATGCCCATTACAGGACAGGGAGGCTCAGGTGAGGGAGATTCCCTGCCCTCCATCAATGCTGACCTCGTGAAGGAACCCGTCGAGAGGCTGGACACCTTCAAGTCAGCCAGCCCTGACAATCTACATCCCAGGGCACTCAAGGAGCTGGCAAGCATCATAGCCCAGCCCCTGG
>NW_017729032.1:27267972-27268451 GCF_001723915.1 Gavialis gangeticus
ACCCATTGGACTGTATGGGTGTCTACGCCACAGTCCCCCAGCTTCCTAATGAGAATGGGGTGAGAGACAGTATCAAAAGCCTTCCTGAAGTCTAGGAAAACTATATCCACTGCCACCCCTGCATCCAATGATTTAGTGACCTGGTTGTAAAAGGCCACCAGGTTGGTCTTGACTTCAAAAAAGCCTTCAATCTGGTATCCGACGATCACCTCCTGGCAAAACTGGCTAACTGCAGCCTCGGGTTCACCATGATCCGCTGGCTGCGGAATTGGCTCCGTGGTTAGACCCAGAGCATGCTGGTTGACAGAAGTCAATTGTCATGGTGCCCTGTGACCGGTGGGGTACCCCAACACTCTGTCCTTGGACCTGTATTGTTCAACATCTTCATTAATGATGTGGACATTGGAGTCAGAAGTGGACTGGCCAAGTTCGCCGATGACACCAAACTTTGTGGCAAAGCATCCACACCAGAAGACAGG
>NW_017729032.1:27268549-27268878 GCF_001723915.1 Gavialis gangeticus
AAAAATGCGAGGTTCTCCACCTTGGGAGGAAAAACCTGCAGCATCCTTATAGGCTCGGCAGTGCTACACTGACTAGCACTGCAAATGAAAAGGACTTGGGGGTCATGATTAACCACAAGATGAACATGAACTTTCAATGTGATGCTGTGGCTAGTAAAGCAAGCAAAATGGCAGCTGGCATCCATAGATGCTTCTCAAGTAAATCCCAGGACCTCATTCTCCCATTGTACTCGGCCTTGGTGAGGCCACAGCTGGAGTATTGCGTCCAGTTTTGGGCTCCGCAATTCAAAAAGGATGTGGAGAAGCTTGAGAGAGTCCAGAGAAGAGCC
>NW_017729032.1:27269221-27274874 GCF_001723915.1 Gavialis gangeticus
CCTTCAAGAGAAATTTGGATGCTTATCTTGCTGGGATCCTATGACCCCAGCTGACTTCCTTCCCCTGGGGCAGGAGCCTGGACTCGATGATCTTACAAGGTCCTTTTCAGCCTTAATGTCTATGAAATCTATGAAATGTGATGCCATGGAGAAGCAGTAGCAGGTGCTTCAGGGAAAATCAACAGGAATGATAGCCTTTAAGTGCCAATAAACAAAGCTGATTAGAGATTTCTTTCTACCATTGACCCGCATTTGACATTTTCATTGAATATCAAGATGCCTTGGCAGATACCCAATGTGAAGAAAATGATCAATCAGAATTACAAGCTAAACTGAAAGTATTCTCACAGCCTTCCTCCCTGGCTGGAACAATGCAGAATGTAAACAGGATCCACTTATAATAGTAGTTTCCATAATACTAACTCCAAACATCTTTCAGGTGCTCAGACATCTGGTTTAACTAAACTGTCATCAGGGAGGTTGCCCGCCAGGGCCAATATTTTAAGTTTCATAGTTTCTAGGGTCGGAAGGGACCTGAGCAGATCATCTAGCCCGACCCCCTGCCATGGCAGGAAAGAGTACTGGGGTCAAACGACCCCAGTAAGGTGGTCATCCAACCTCCTCTTAAAAACCCCCAGGGTGGGAGCCTGCACCACCTCACTTGGAAGCTGGTTCCAGACCCTAGCCGCCCTGACCGTGAAGTAGCGCCTCCTGATGTCCAACTTAAACCTTCCCTCCGCCAGCTTGTGACCATTGTTCCTGGTCACTCCTTGCGGCGCTCGGGGGAACAGGGACTCCCCCAGCGCCTGCTGATCCCCCCTAACCAGTTTATAACAGGCCACAAGATCCCCCCTCAGCCTTCTCTTTTGAAGGCTGAACAGGTTCAGGTCCCGCAACCTTTCCTCATAGGACCTACCCTGCTGTCCCTTGATCATACGAGTGGCCCTCCTCTGGACCCTCTCGATGCTGTCCACATCCCTCTTAAAATGCGGCGCCCAGAACTGGATGCAGTACTCCAGCTGTGGCCTGACCAGTTTCATGCTCTGGTAAGCTTGTTCATAATAATAAATGCGAGGAGCAAGGCTCTCCTCAGGTACACTGTTAATACAAAATTTGTGGGTGCTGGCTTGAGAGCTGTCAACCAATTTGGTACTAGGGAACTAAGACTTAAATCAGAAATGTTAATCCTTTGCACTAATTTCTTTTTCAGATTTACACACTACCTGCCATCATTAGCAAGAAAGAAGAAAGTAAGTTTTTCATTATAGAAAGTTATGAAATGTACCTACATTTTTAAAATGCCCTTCTCTTCTGGCAGACAAGGTTCTTTGGGTAAATCTGATATCTTCTATTAGACCATTAGTTGGAATTTGCAAGCTTTTGGGTACAAACACTCTTCTTCAGGCTGAAAAAGCATCTGCAGTTGTACTGTGCTCTTCCTGGATGGAATAGAATAGAATCAAAGCCAGAGGTCAGCATGCAAGAATACCAGTCAGTTAAAATGCAAATTAAGGCAGTCAATGGGTAAGAAACAGGTAAGGGTCCAGCGGAGAAGAAGGGGAATGTAGACCTGGTGATAAGATGTAGCTGGTGAATAGTAGAGAGGTTATCTGGGCTATCAGATGGCAGGGAAGTTAGAATGTGCCATAAATCGTGGACATTTTGTCCATGATTTTTTGTATCCAGTAGATTTATGAAGTAAAGTTCATAGGCTCGTCTGTGAAAGGTGTTTTGTAAATTCCTTTTCAGGATTAGAACTGAGAGATTAGGGAGAGGGTGGTTGTCTTGTGAGAAATGTGCCACCACAGGTAATTGGATATTCTTGTCTTTGAGAGATTTTCAGTGTGCGTTCATTCTGGTAGTTGTTGTTTGGTTTCTCCTACATATTTTCCATCAGTGTATTTAGTGCACTGGGTGAGATATGTTGCATTTCTGGAGGTGCAAGTGTAAGATCCAGGAAAGGTGATGGTTTTGTTTTGGGGTGTAGTTATTGTGGGAGTGATGGAGATATGTTGGCAGGTTTTACATTTCTTGTCATGGCATGGTCTGAATCTATTTGGTGCGTCTTGGGCCATGGGAAGTTTGCTTCTGGTGATGAGGTTGGTGAGTTTCAGTGCTTGTTTAAAATCTAGGATTAGTGATTCTCAGAAGATCTGTTTAAAAACTGGGTTTCTTCTAGTATGGGTGCAATGATATGAGGATTTTCTGCATAGGTCCAGGGAGGGATATGTCATAACTAATGGTGTGCAATTCATGGGGATTTTCTTTTTGTACTGCGTCAGTTTTTTATGTGGTATCTAGGTGGCTCTTTCAAAAGTATGATCCATCTCTCTGTAGGAGTGTCCTTGTTGAGTGAAGGCCCTTTTGATATTTGTGAGGTGACAATCACTGGTGTTCTCAGTGCAAATTCAGTGGTTTTGGAGGGTTTGGCTGTATATAGTAGCTTTCTTGGTGTGTTTAGGGTGATTGCTGGTTCTGTACTGATATATATGTTGGTCCATGGGTTTCTTGCATGTGGTAGTTTGTATTTTACCATTCTGGATAGTGATCATAATGTCTAAAAAGGAAATGTTGGTGCTGGAGTACAGTAGACCCTCAATTTATGCGAGTATTGTGTTCTAGGGGAATTTTGTATAAATCAAATGCATGTAAGTCAGGTTGACTTTCTCCATAGGAAATAATAGAATAGTGTGGGGTTGCGTACCCCAGACCTACCTTAGCCAGAGCTTTTTTCCCCCTTTTCTTGGTGGAATCGCCTTTAGGAGGTGCGTCTAGCATTTCACTTATGCATCTAGAGATGTTGCTACCACAATGGCAGCAAAGCTCCGCTTGATTCCACCTGCAAATCTTGTGAGACGTTAACGTATATATGCGAATCTCATGAGCATTAACGTATAAATGCAAATGATGTGCATCTCAAGGGGCATTTTCCAGTCCAGACCCTAATAAAAAAAATCATGTAAACGCAAGACACGTGTAAGTCAGAATCACGTAAATCAGGGATCTACTGTATTCAAAATATCATCTGATGAAATGGTGATGATTATTGAATTTCTGAGGAAATCAATCGGAGATTGCAGGTTTCAGTCCAAGTGATGAAAAGGTCATTGATATATCTGAAGTATAGCAAGGGTTTGATGGTGCAGTCCTTCAGGAATTCTTCTTCCAGGTTGCCCATAAAAAGGTTGGCGTATTGTGGCATTTTGGTGCACATAGCTGTGCCCATGGTCTAGAGGAAGTGTTGGTTATTGAAAGTGAAGTTGTGTGTGAAGCTGAAGTGTATAAGTTCAGTAGTATCTTTAGGTCTGAACTCTAAATTGTAATCTTGCTTTTGTAAATATGTAAGGCAGGCCTCTTTTCTGGCATATTCAATTCCAGATATTTTAAAATATGAAAATATGAAACTATGAAAATACCTTTCCTGTATTGCTGCAAATTACTATTCTCTCAAGTTTCAACAAAAACCATCCCATCCCAACATTCAGTTATATACACTGTGAAAAAGTCTTACATTTGTGTAACATCCAGTAAAAATTGAGGCAAAATTCAATCAACAATGCATATAATTATTCTAAAAATAGTGTACTATATGCCAATTTCTCTTCAGATAGATAACTAGATATACATAACTAATATATATAGACAGATTAGGTTAAAGCAGATATAGAATACCTACATTGATATAGATAGGTTAGTTAAAATTTTAAGTTGTCGTTTTCTACTTGATGGTGTTTATTTTAACTGTAATGAATATATCATTTAAAAAAAATTAATTCAGCTAGTTAGAAAAGTGTGCAGTGAAAATGAAAAATATATTAATATAATTTGACATTAATATAGTAATGTCAAAAGGTGCTTGTTGACCCTATTCATTAATAGTTTTACCGTAACGGTTGCTTGTCTAGCTACCTTTTCTGGCCATCTTAAAACGAGAACATTTAAATTGAAGGCTGCAGTTTTCAGAAAAACCTAAAGGCATTAGGCACATAAACTCCACTGAAACCATATTGGAGTTGAGCATCTTTGAAAATTTCAACCACAGTATGTAATATATCTTAACAAAATAAAATAGCAAAGTATTGAGCTAAGGGAAAGGTGTCTCATGGATTCTGCAAGAATCTGGTTTTGATTTATTCCCATATTGTTTTGTCTCTGCAGGTCTGAAAGGCATAGTCTGTGTGTGTGGTATTCCTAAAATATACATCCTCTTATACTGTCAAACTTTCCACCATACAAGTGTTAGGGTATGGTTGTGGTCTTTTATTTGTAACAGAAAAAGATATTAGATTATTTTTTTAAAAGATGCATGCAAAAACCCTGAATATATGTGTGTTAGTTCTTTAATTATCAGAAAGTGTGTTTGCCTTTGTGTGAAGGAGTAGAGATTGAATCAACAATTACATAAAGGAAAGCTACTAACTCGAGATGTTTTGCTTTCAGCAACAACAGCATAGAAACCATGCTGAGGCTAACATAAAGACTCAGTTATACACAAAATGAGATTAATGTGAATAATGTGATTTTGTTCAATTTATAGTGTTCTTAAATGAAGCAGGCTTTAACTTTGTGAGGAAATGTATTCATGCTGTGGAAACAAGAGGTATGTCTCAAATTTTACATAACACATCTATTGTACATATACACTTATATATACTGTATTGTCTATTTGGTATTATATTTTCACTTTGAAAAATTTTTCTGTGCCTTGAGTAAATAGGAAATATTTTTCCTAACTTCATTTTGGAATCTTAGCCAACAGACATTAAAAAGAAGGTGCATCAGGAGCTGATGTATGATCCCAGCAATCACACCTCTGCCACGCCACATGTGCTTGGAAGGAAGCATAATGATGGGATAAAGGAATAGACCCCATCACAGCATATTGTTGGTGCTGGGGGAGCCCAGTGGTCTCTGCCTCTGGAGCCCATGAGTGTGCTCCAGAGGCAGAGACTACTGGCCACACATTCAGTCAGAGGTGTGGTAGGAACCAGCCATATAATTATTACACATATTTTGTGTAATAACTTTATCACTTATTCCTGCTGGGGGGGGTTTCACAGCATTACTTGAATGAATGTCACTTCTTAAAATAGGATTAACCAGTTAATCGTTTTACATGCAATGCATATCGGGGCCTTAATGTCATTTAGCTTTTACTTTCTGTGGCTTGTTATGCCTAAAAGTTGTCAAAAATCCTTTCATAAAAACTTTAAATTTATAATTTATGTGTAAATGTCTTTCTTGACTTTTCTTCTATCAGTAAATGTAATACTCAGAACTCCAATAATTTTATTGCTCTTATATCAGACATGCAGTTTGTGTTTAATATCTGTAATTCAGTGGTATAGTATGTGTGTACTATATGGGGAAAAAACAAAATAAAAGTCAAGCTGATGTTGATAGGTAATTTTTTACTAGTCAGAGTCCATCAGTCCTTGGTTCACCCAGGTGAAAGCACTAAGATTATCTTCTTGTACCTGAAAACAAAATTTGAACCACCATGTTCTAAGATACAATATCAGCTGAAGCATTTTGAAATGGTAAACCTTGATTTGAAACACTTAACAAAATTTAATAACGTTATTAGTATTAAAAGCAAATTTGTGTATTAGAGATTTTTTTTTTTTTGGAGGGAGGGGTTTTGTTTTGTTTT
>NW_017729032.1:27274974-27282468 GCF_001723915.1 Gavialis gangeticus
GAGATTTTTTTTTTTTTGGAGGGAGGTGTTTTGTTTTGTTTTATGGATCACCAGAAGCGTGCTCCAGTTAGGTTTTTGTGACAAAATATAATTTGGTTTCCCTCAGGGGATAGGCAAAACTAATTAGAATATTACTTTGCCATGGTTACGCCTAAGAGCTCAGTAGAGCAAAAGGAGCTATGGAGTGAAAAAAAGGGTTACATCAAGATTTTTTGCTAACTTAGTTTTTATCATTTCTGGGGGTTTTGCTTTGAAAGTATAGCTACTGGTAACAAAACTACTGAAATTGGAAGGCTAAAGTAATACAAATTCTTGAACTTGAACATTATCTATTAGAACCTCAACTACTGTAAAAATTAAATTTATTTCCATTTAGGACATGGCTGTCTAAAGTGTTAGCTTATAGAAAGATGTAATTTTTAAACACTTCAAAAAGTGTGCTGGAATTGCTGCAGAGGAGAATCTCATCAGCTGTTACAATGTAACTGTTACCTCTGCATGCTTCTGTAGCCAGGCAGGTGAGCTAAATTGCTCCAACTTTAACTCTAAATGAAGCAGTGTTAAAGCTGCAACAGTTTTGCTATACATTTACAATTAAATTGCTGTGGCTTTTATCCATATAATTTGATTCTGATATAACTCTTATGCTTATCTACAACTTCAACAGATAGTCGGGACCCATACGTTGTCAACCCTTACCATAGATCATTTAAAATGGTGTTGGGATTTAGTTACCACAGTCCCAATATATTAGCTAGGAGTCAGGTGGCTGAATATTCAAAACTTACACCCAGCATGTCACTTGTATCTTTATTTGTATTAAAGTGCAGTGGTTCAGTTTGCTGTCCTGTTTTTTTTTCCCTATAGGTATCACAATCTTAGGGCTGTACAGAATAGGAGGTGTGAATTCTAAAGTGCAAAAGCTAATGAATACCATATTTTGTAAGTATTATGAATGAACATCAGTCTGTAATATGCACCATGTATATTTTGAACATGACTTATTTTACTGCATCTACTCAAATTAGTCTGGTTTGTACATGCAGTTACAGGCAGAAAATTAAGCATGCATTTTAGTTCTATTTTACATCAATCATAGAAAATGAGGATTGGAAGGGACCTCAGGAGGTCATCTAGTCCAATCCCCTGCTCAAAGCAAAACCATCCTCAACTAGATCATCCCAGCCAAGGCTTTGTCTTGCCAGATTTTGAAACCTCCAAAGATAGAGCTTCTACCACCTCTCTGGGTAACCTGATCCAGTGGTTTACCACCCTCCTAATGGGAAAATTCTTCCTAATATCTAACCAAAACTTCCCTTGCTGAAACTTGAGATGGTTGCTCCTTGTTCTGTCACCTACCACTACTGAGAACCGTCTACCTCCATCTTCTTTTGAACCCCCCACCCTTCAGGTAGTTGAAGGCTGCTATTAAATCCTCTCTCCATCTTCTCTTCTGTAGACTAAATAAGCCTAGTTCCCTCAGTCTTTCCTCATAAGTCATGTCCCCCAGCCCCTCACCATTTTCATTGCCCTCCACTGAACTCTCTCCAATTTTTCCACATCCTTTCTTTAGTGAGAGGCCCAAAAACTGAACAGAGTACTCCAGATGTGGCCTCACCAGTGCTGAATAACAGGGAATAATCACTTCTCTGGACCTATTGGCAACACACCCACCAATGCAGCCCAGTGTACCATTAGCTTTCCTGGCAACAAGGGCACACTGCTGGCTCATGTTCAGGTTATTGTCCACTGTAACTTCCAGATCCTTTTCTGCAGAACTACTGCCCAGCCAGTCAGCCCCCAGCCTGGACCAGTGCATGGGATTGTTCCATCCGTAGTGCAGGGCTTTGCACTTGTCCTTGTTGAACCTCAGGAGATTCCTTTTGGCCCAGTCCTTCAATTTGTCTAGATCACTCTGAATCCTAGGCCTGCCCTCCAGCATATTTACTACCCCCCACCCCCCCCGAGCTTGGCATCATCTGCAAACTTGCTGAAGCTGCCCTCTATGCCATCTTCCAGGTTATTGATGAAGATATGAACAAAACTGGCCCCAGGACTGACCTCTGGGGCACTCCACTTGATACCAGCTGCCAACTAGAAATTGAGCTACCCTCAGAGCCCACTGCCCCCTAACAGTCAATTCATCCTACCAACCCATATTTCCTTAGCTTGCCTGAGAAAATGTTGTAGGAGACCATATCAAAAGCCTTGCTAAAAGCAAGGCTTACTACATCCACTCATCTCCCCGCATCCACAAAGCCACTCATTTCATCATAGAAGGCAATCAGGTTGGTCAGGCATGACTTGCCCTTGGTGAGTCCATGCTGACTGTTCCTAGCCACCTTTTTCTCCTCCAAGTGCTTAGATATGGATTCCCTGAGAATCTGCTCCATAATTTTTCCAGGGACTGAAGTAAAGCTGACTGGTCTGTAATTCTCTGGATCTTCCTTTTTCCTTTCTTAAATATGGGCACTGTGTTTGCCCTTCTCCAATCATCTGGGACCTCTCCTGATCACCATGAGTTTTCAAAGATGATGGCCAGTGGCTCTGCAGTCACATCAGTTAACTCCTTCAACACCCTCGGGTACATCCCATCCAGCCCCATGGACTTGCATATGTCCTGTTTTTCTAAATAGTCCCTCACCTTCAAACAGTATCTTAGTTTATAAATGTATTCTTTTGGTGGTCCTGGAGTTTTTCTTACCTTGCCAGTTTGTCTCTATGCACCCTCCTTTTGAAGATTACTCTGCATCAGAACCCATATACCAACTTTCATTTAGCGTTTGCTTTGTTATTTTTACACATAGCTGACATTCCCATATACTGAAAACTGTTTATTTTATTAATACTTTGACAAGGTGTAGAAGCTTTTAAAGTGTGCTCAAGTTGTTAGTTATTTGGGGCATAAAGTATTCAGGTTAATTGAATGCCTTATATGTTCAACTATTTAATGTGCTGCTTTTCTAGTTGTCTTGTTAATCAAAGTATAACACACTCATTCAATTTTTACCAGCCCCTAAATCTCCTCCTGATATGGATATTGATATGGAACTTTGGGACAACAAAACAATAACAAGTGGACTTAAAAACTACCTCAGGTGAGTATGGTACTCTATAGGAATCTGCATATTCCTTTTATCCTGTTAATCCTTGTTTATTAATATTGTGTTACATTTCTTGCACTCATGAAAACACTACTGAAGACGCATTATTTTGTCTTGTTTAATATCCCAGCAATTTTTATTAATAAATCTCCATTTGATCATAGAATCTTCTGGTTCTGTTCTTGTAGAATTTTATATTTGGAATAGAACAAGTTAAGTGCTTGTAGTAATTTTATACATCTTTTTTCTCACCTTCCAAGCCAGAAAATAATGAACGTTTCTAATTTGTTAAATCCTTTATCTAAACAGCATACACGGCATGACATTTCACAAATTGGTTCAAGTAGGATAAAAAATTGTAGAACTGTAAAAACGTTCATTCTTATATTTTAGTCTGTGATACTGATTGTTTCAAAAGGCTAGGTAAAATGTGTCCCCCAAATTAGTCAATTATCTCCAAGCATTTAACAGTTAACAAATACATGTACACATGAGTCAAGATTTTCAGAAACAACCTGGGGGTGCCTCTGTGTTTGGATCCCAACCTGGGATATGTTAAAAGAACCAAGTTATCAGAGGGTGAATGCTCTAAAAACCACATGACTTTGGGTCACTATAAGGACTTGTCATGGGAATACTAAAAGAAAGGGTTTGGCCACAGTGAAAAAAAAATAGATGCCATTACTTTATCAGTACAAATCACTGTCTTTGCTTATTTTAAAACTGCAAAATTAATAATGTCAGCAATAGCAATTTGTATTACTATGATTCAGAGATTACCATTTAAAAGAAGAGTCTTTCCAGTCTAGTATGTATCAGTATATTAGTACCAAACTGAAGTTACTCAAGGTTGGGCACATCTACACATGCTATTAATGCACATAAAATACTGTGCCTTTCCTGCAAGCACGACTACACATGCACCCTGCTGGAAGCTAATCTGCTCCCAATAAGAACAACCTGGTACAGGGCTGCTCCTGCCCTACTCTGCCCCCCTGCAGCAGCCATGGGGAGTCCCAGGCTTCCCCAGGGTGCTAGCCTGGGGACTGGCAGGGGTCATGGTGCCAGGAGAGCTCTGCATGGGAGGGGTCCTGATGTGCAGGGGCTGGGAGACAGCTGCCGCTGTAGTTGGCAGAGCTCTCCCACTACATGCACATCCAGACACACTGATGCCAGCCAACCTGGTGCTCAAGGGGGCTTCCCCCCACCCCCAACAAGGGGTTGGCAGGGAGCTGTCCTTCTGGTGGGGCAGCTGCCAGTGAGCCCCAAGCTGGGTGGGAACTGAAGATTAGTCTACTGCACTGTAAAGTATCTCATGTAGATGTGCCCAATAAGTTCTCTAAAAGCCACATGGCTTAGGGTCACTATCAAGACTTGTAATGGAAATACTAACAGAAAGGGTTTGGTCACACTGAAAAAGAATAGAAGGTGCCATTTCTTTATTCATACAAATCACTGTCTTTAATTTTTTTGTAGTTTTAAAATAAGCAATGTCAACAATAATGATTTTGATTACTGTGATTCAGAAATTGCCTTTTAAAAGAAGAGACTTTCCAGTTCAGTATATATCAGTATATTGGTACCAAACTGAAGTTGCTAAAGATTGGGCACATCTATGCATACCTATTCATGTGCTGCAATACACTCCAGTGCTTATCTCACTGAAATTTATTGCTGCTGGGTGCGCATCTGCACATGCGCCCAGGATCGCGACATGTTGAGCTTGGACTGCGCAGCCCCAACTGGCAAGGGGCCCAAAGAGTCAGCCTGCCAGCCCAGGGCTGCTCCTCCCAGTAAAACATGCTGCGGAGGGGCTGGCTGGGGCACAAGAGTTCTTCACTGTGGAGCCAGAGAGCAGCCAGCCCCCACACTGAAGTACCCTTGTGGCCCAGCCAGCCAGGGCATTTGTGCTGTGGCAGAACGTTTTACTCTGCAGCAGAATAGTACTTGTATTTATAAGTACTATCCAGCTGCGAAGTAAATTAGTTTACTCCAGCCTAAAAGGGACACATATGTAAGTCAACTGTGCAGTAAACTTCTCATGTAGACATTTCTGTTGAGACTTAAAATGTGATGGTCTCTTCAGTATTCCATCTTCAGTAAAAATTACACCTGGGCTCAGCAGAGTTTTTTTCTGATTTACGACAATGTAAGTTAGAAGAAAAGGCCTTTTTTGCTAAAGATTGCTGCTAGACCATTTTTTTCTTACAGAGTGGCCCTGAATTTAGCTAGAAAAGATTTTTGCCAGGCCTTAACTATGACTGAATGATGCTGTGCTGTTAGCCTATAGGCAGTGAATCAAATTGGATGGGATGTAAGTATTAGCTTCCAAACACAAATTTGAAAATTTAAAGACTTCTAAATAGAATTATAATGACAAAAAGTGTGGGAAAAGGTTTAAAAAAGAGATCAGATTGCTAAAATCTGCTTTTTTAATTTTATGACCAGGTGTCTTACAGAACCACTAATGACCTTCAAGTTGCACAAGGATTTCATTCTTGCTGTTAGTAAGTAAAATACTAAATAAATTAATATGTCTTCATGAAAATGATCCAAATCCATCTCTCTCAACAACCAATATTAAAGAAAATTTTCCTGATGTACCTGTTCCTGTTTTGTTTTAAATGGCCCAGGGAATGACTCAAATTACTGGATTTCAAGAGGTATGGAGTATTATTTCTTATGTTAACACAGTAGCACTTTGAACCCACTATGGTAGTCCTCACTCTTATATGTTCTGTACAAGCATAATAATCCTGGGGAGCTTACAGTTGAAGTGTGTGTGTGTGTGCATGCGCACGTATGTGTATGCATACATGTGCAAGCATATGTGTGAGCAGTATGCGTCAGCAGTAAATATAAAATGGGGGGAGGGAGGTTGCATAAAACATGCATGTTTTTCCTCCAGATCATATGGGGAAAATTCAGGGACACATTATATGCAAGAAATACAAATCCCCATTAATTGCCATGACCCTCAGAGTGGTTCTGGGAGCCATAGCAATTAACATTGCTACTACCCCTGCTCCCAAATCTCAGGATCCCTGGAAAACCTCGTGGCTAGCTAAAATGATGCTGTGCTGTGCATGCTGCATCAGGTTGGTGTGCAGGGTCAGTCCATGGTCAAACCTCTATGTGGCCCCAGCCCTAGTGCACAGCCTCAATCCTAGCATATGGGTTTGGACCCAAATTGTGCTCCAGCATGCCAGATCAGGACCCTGCTGATCTCTGTAGCATCTTCTAAGTGCTTCATTAACACCAAATGTATTACCACAAAAACTTTTTGAGATGAAGGGGTAGCGCTATCTTTTCATACAGATGGGGAACTGAGGTACAGAGAATAAAGTTAAATATGTACACTATTTTATGTGTTCTGTGAAGGCTCCTAGGATATCATTTGAAAGGGACTGTAATATTAGTATATTAATATATTAATTTATATAGTACCTTTCATATTTGAGGCACAATTCCTGTTGACTTAGTTGTAATAGGAAGTGCCTAGCACTTCTGAAATCAGGCCTCAGGGTCTCAAATTAGGTACCTAGATACCTGGGAACACACAATTAGTGACCAGCTATGAATAGTTTATTTAAGTGACTTGCTAAACATTGTGTAGGAATTCTATATGCATGCAGAGCTAGAGTCCAGTTCTTCAGGGCAGCTTTCAGTTGCTTTAACCAAGAGACATCATCCTTTCTTTTCCTGTATTTCCGTTTCATTCACTTTGTACCTTTTGACTTCTGCAACAAGTGAACCTACAAATGGTAGATTCTTCTGTTATACACCCTGATTCAACAAGGCATGTTCACCCCGTACACTAAATTTGTCTTGTTCTAAAAATTGTATGTAAATCATATAACCAAAGACTTAAACGTAATGCATATGAATAAGGAGGCCAAATCAAGGGTTGCACAAAAGATCTCATGCAATTTTTCTAGTCCCATATAAAATGAGTGGGATAAGCCTTAAGGGAGGATAGGACACTTTGGAAGTGGTCTTCATAGATATTTGCTTACAACAAAGGAATGGTTGCCCTCAAAAATCTTGGTGTGGAAAGGAGTGTGCCTTCATGGGCCAGGCTCCATCCACTTCCCTTAAGCTTGGCCTCTTTTGTAATGTCATTTCTCCTTCTATATCTGCATCCTGGTCTTATTTGTCTTACCTAGTAGCTTCTAGTCATCACTGCTTATCCTGCTCTCCCTGGTCCTGGTCTCCTTGTCTGTAGAATTCCACAGCTCCTCGGTCTTCCTACCCGATCCAGTGGCTTCCAGTAATAATCCCTTTTTTTCTTTTCTGGCTTCCAGTGCTAGATTTTTTGCCCAGTCCCCCCTGGTCTTTTTTCTACAGCTCTCAAATCCAGTTTTCACCCCCCTCTGCCTCCCCCCCCCCC
>NW_017729032.1:27282593-27286023 GCF_001723915.1 Gavialis gangeticus
CCCCCCCCCCCCCCCCCCCCCCCCCCAACTCTTCAACCTTCAGTCCTCACATCATTGCCTTTGCTGTGGAGTGTTCTGTTCTTCTCTCCAAGTCTGACTCTTTTCCGCTTAACATTCAGATGAGGCAGTTTCATTCTTCATGTTGCCTGAGGGCAAGCAAGACCATTTAGGAGAGACTGGGTCTCTGCTTTCAGGTCTGATGCTTAAACCAGGACATGTGGGACTAGAGTAGTGGGAGACTTAAGTTACAGGGTTGTCTAACTCTACAGCCCCAGACTGGGTATGCTTGTAATAGAATCTTCAGTGATTGGATCTGTAAAGTTCTCGTGAGACTCTACAAAGCATGCTCAGAGTGTTATTTCATAAAACTTATAACTTCATCATTTGGGTGGCTTTTCCTAGTGACTATAAATGACACAAAGGCTATTGCTAGCATAATCTAGTATGTGTGTTCCACAACATACTGTGCTAGAGTGTTTCAAAGGAAAATGGGGGGGAGCGTGACACATTTTCCATAGCCCCATTTTTGGAAATACCTTCATTGTTTTAGATAAAGTTCTTTTAAAAAGTGGACTAAGTTCAAAGAACTGAAGTTTGATAAAGTTTTAAGCAACTGAAACACAGGGACTCCAGTGGAAAAAACAAGTAGGGAGCAGTGAGTGAGCGCAGCCTGGGGAAAGCATAGGGAGCACTTCCCCACTGCTCAACTCCTCCTGGTCCCTGGAAGGAGTCAGGCAGCAAGAAAGTGGGTAGGTGTTAATTTTCCTGGGAGAAATTCCCCCTTGCTGAGTCATGGATGGGTTATTTTTCTTCCAGAAATGCCATTTTTGTTCTGGGAGAAACTGTGAGCACCTCTACACATAGTTTCTCCTAGAAGAGCTGCAGTTCTCCTGGTAGAAACATGTGCTTGGCCTTAATTGTTTAAAATCTTTTTTAGATGCCTAGCAATTTAATGTATTTATAACTATCTCCATCTGTTCTCATGCCTCAATGAGAATAAAAGCAAAAGGAGTTTTGACAAAGTTAAAGGTTACTGGTCATATGCGGGCTCCTTTGAGGTCATAGATAAAATTTCCCCGACCAGGATTTTATCCATTGTTATTATTTAAGTTACAGGCAGTCCTCAGACTTACAACACACTTGGTTCCTGAAAACTGCATCTTAAGTCGAAACGTCGTAATTTGGAACCAGTTTTCCTATAGGAAAAATGTTATAAATGGGGGATTGGTTCCTTTACGATGGTTGACACAGCTGCATCCAGCTGGTAAGTCCATTGTGGTGGTGGGGGAGAGAAGGGGCATCGGGGGGGGCAGATCAGCACCCACGCAGCGAGGGAGGGATTGGGGCTAGGGCTGGGACTGGTGCTGGGGCAAGTGCTGCCCAGCGAGGGAGTGGGGCGGCTCACACCATGGTGTGCCACCAGTCTGGGAGCTGCTATTGTGGTAGCTTGTCCAGCAGCTCTCATTGCTGCTCCTGCCACCAGCTCGGGAGGGCATGGGGCAGGGGCGTGTGCCCCAGAATCTGCGTGGGGCAGGCGAAGCCGGGGCTGCGCTCTGGGTGGAAGGTGGAATGTGGAAGTTGCTGGGAGCAGGGGCTATGCCCACCTGCTGGCACGGGGCCAGCACAAGACTGAGCCACTGCACTGGCCCCAGACAAGCAGCATGTAGCGGCGGGAGCCAACCCAGCCTCCCCACGCCCGTTGGGCAAGCAATAGCTTCGCCTCAGCTGGGTGAGTGGCAGAAGGGCATGGGGGGAGCAGGCATGTGCCACCGAAAAACTTTCTGCAGCCCTGCCATAACCCCTACTCTGCTGCCCGCCCCACCCTGCCGTCCCCTGCCCCATCCCTATCCAGAGGCACATGCCTCCCCCGCCTCCCATGCTTTGCCACTGCTCGCCCAGTCGGGGCAAGCCTGCTGCCCATTCAGGAGTCACAGAGAGGCTGGTCTGTCTCCCACCACTGCACGCTGCTTGTCTGGAGGCAGTGCAGCAGCTCAGTCTCGTGCCAGCCCTGCACTGGCTAGGCAAGCAGCAAGGGGGCATAGTCTCTACTCCAGCGCCTTCCGCCTGGAGTGCAGCCCTGGCTATGCCCACACCATGCAGATCCTGGGTCACATGACCCCACCCCATGCCCTCCAAGATCAGCAGTGGGAGCAACTGTGAGAGCCTCTGAACAAGCCACCATACGAGCAGCTCCTGGACTGGCGGTGCGCAGCAGTACAAGTCGCCCACCCCCTCGCTGGGCAGTGTTTGCCCCAGCCCCAATCCCTCTCTCACTGTGGGGGCATTGATCTGCCTCCTTCTCTCCCCCGTCCCCCTCACCACAACAGACTTACCAGCTGAACACAGCTGTGTCAACCATCATAAAGGCGAAAGCTGCATTGGAACCTCGAAACAGGGTGTCAGTTTACAAATGTCGTAAATGCCATTTGTCATAACTCAAAAAGTCATAAGTCAAGGACTATCTGTATTTAAGAAATAATTCCCAGAATGTTTGCATAAGAAACATGATTATATTGTTCTCATATTTTTAAAAAGTCTTGTTCTTGTTTGTTTTGTTGGGGTTTTTTTCATTTTATGGCAGGTCAATGGTGGTTTCTTACTGTAATGTATGCTGTATGTTAGGTACACGTATTGAATCTGTTTTAACAAATGTGCCTCTTTCTCTTTTTATTTAACAGAATCTGACGACCAAAACTACAGAGTAGAAGCAGTGCATGCACTTGTCCATAAATTACCAGAGAAAAACAGAGAGATGCTGGACATCTTAATCAAGCACTTGGTCAAGTAATTCCTTTCCACTATTCTTGTCCATATGGTGTTTTTTGTGGAGTTTGGATTTTTTTTCTTTTTGTTTGCCAATTTTGGTTAATCCAATCTCTGTCCTTAGAAATTCGTCACATTCAACCTGGGGGGAAGTGGGCAGCGGAGTCCCCCAGGGCTCAGTCCTGGGGCCTGTGCTGTTCAATTTCTTCATCAGCGATTTAGACGACGGGGTGAAATGCAACCTGTTTAAATTCACTGATGATACCAAAATTTGGGGCGAGGTGAGCACGCTAGTAGGGAGGGAAAGACTGCAACAAGACCTGGATAGGTTACAGGAGTGGGCTGACATAAACAGGATGCGTTTCAATGCTGACAAGTGCAGGGTGCTGCACATAGGCAGTAGAAACCAGCAGCACACTTATAGAATGGGAAACTCCCTTCTTGAGAGCACGGAGGCAGAAAGGGATCTTGGAGTCTTTATTGACTCCAAGATGAACATGGGCCGACAATGCGAGGTCATGGTTGGCAGGGCTAACTGGACCTTGTCATGCATCCACAGGTGCATCTCAAGTAGAGCCAGGGAGGTGATCCTCCCCCTCTATGCGACGCTGGTCAGGCCACAGCTGGAGTACTGCATCCAGTTCTGTGCGTCCCATTTCAGGAGGGA
>NW_017729032.1:27291023-27319104 GCF_001723915.1 Gavialis gangeticus
TGTTTCCCCTAGCACTCCCTGGCATGACAAGAAACAATGGACACAAATCGTTAGAGAGTAGATTTAGATTAGACATCTGCAAGAACCACTTCACAGTTAGGGTAGCTAGGAGCTGGAACCAACTTCCTAGGGAAGTGGTGCTGGCTCCTACCCTGGGGATCTTTAAGAAGAGACTTGATGACTACCTGGCTGGACTCATTTGAGTCCAGTCTTTTCTCCCGCCCAGGCAGGGGGTCTGACTTGAAGATCTTCAAGGTCCCTTCCAACCCTACTTCTATGATTCTATGAAATGACTACTTGAAAATTCTGTTAGGCTTGTAAACTGCTTTTGAGAATTCAGTGAACAAATATGTGCTAAGATTAGAAGCAGAATCTTAACTAGGCCCATGAAGCATCCTAGAAAGCAATGCTTTTTGCAGCTGTTAAAAAAAAAAAAAAAGTGCTTTACCGAAAGAAGCAGCGCATTACTTCAGCGGGGCTCTGCAGCATCTGTATAGATCGAGTACTTCAGTGGAGTTTTTTGGCACGTTTATCTAAAGCTATTAAAAAGTGTCACAAAAAGCCACACTAAAGCACCTGATCTTTACAGATATCAGGAGAGCCAGGTTGAAGTAACGTGCTGCCTCTTCTGGGCATGCACTGGGCTCAGTGAAGAAACATGCCAAAATTAAAGTAAAGCACCGTTCTTTTGGGAGTTTTTTATGTTTGCAAACACCCCAACTGTTTTTATTAAGCAGGTCTAATTCCTATAACTTTTCCAAATTATGTTTCTAGTTCAGAAATTGAGATCTGTGATACTACTGTACTAATAAATATGGGACTTGTCAATGTAGTCCAGAACAGTGTATTCTATTTGCTTGTTGGATAAATGCGTAACTTGGTCAACTGCATTACTAGATGCCAGTCCTAAATTTTGTCTGTTGCTTACATTGGAAGAATCATTGGTTACCTGCATATCAGTTAAGAGCATACACCACTTAAGTGCATAAGAACTCTTCATTCCCACTGTCTACTTTCTAATGCAATTATGTTACATTTAACTGCATAATTGGTGAAACTGACTAAAAATCATCAATTTAAGTGTGCATAAAACAGCAAGTCCCCATTTTCTTTGCAGAAACTATACTAGTTAAACCATATCACACTGTGATTTTTCCTGGCATTTTTATTTTGTTTTAACTTTTCATTTCAGCTCATTTCCCAGTTATAGATTTTAGGTCTACAGTTCCCAAGACCACTCTTAGAGCATTTCTTAGATACAAGTACAACATTTGCTATCTGTCAATTCCATGGGAAAGTAGCTGTTTTTAGTAAGAGATTGCATACTTTTTTCAGCCCCTCAGCTACTTTATACTTAAACTTTGGCTACATACCATCTGGGCTTGGTGACTTACTGCTTTTTAAATGGTCAGTTTACTCCAACCCTCCTTCTCAGAGCCCTCAGATTACTTTCTATTTAGTGCCAGAAAAGCTCATATACAGGGTGATGTCTCAGAAATATCATCATCTTACCAGGCTTCCTGATTCTATATACTTTAAAAAACTCCCATTCATTTTTCCACTTTTCTAATTTCCCTTTTATATCTTGCCTACTGTAATTAATCATCTTGTTTATTGACTTCTGAAACTGTTTTATCACCCATTCTTCTTGCCTTCTGGTTCCATTCATCTCCTCTTCCTACCTTTGTGTCTTTTTATGAAGTGTTGTCCATTTTCAGTATCTCATAGGATATTCCTCTCCCTGTGCAATAAAATCCCAGGATACATTGACTTCACTGAAATTGCTCACATCCTTAAAAGTTGGCCCTCGTATTTAAATGTTTTGCAGGCTCAGATTAATGTGATTTCAGTGTCACAAACAGCAATTGAGGGACTTTGCTCTTATGCACAGTCAAAGGGAGCTAGGCACTTAGGGCCAGATCCTGATCAGCATTCAGGGTTCTCTCTCTTACACACTAGTATCTCAAATTTAGGAGCTTTGCCCTAGGAACATGATCCAAGTTGACAGGAGAGGCACCAAGGCTTCCTAAACAGTGTAAAAGTGCTTTCACAGCATCCCTTAGGTTGATCCAGCTTATCTTTTTGCTCATCTTGGAGGCCCTTGTAACTAGTCAATAAAAATGCTGAACACAAGGATGTATCTGAACTCTTCCTTTTCCTCAGTACTTAGGTGTCTTACTTGGGCTGTGATGGAGGCGCTTCCATCATGTTGGGATCCCTATCGCTCAGAGGAGAGTTGCTATCTGAATGAGTTCATCTGACAGTGGCGCTCAGTATAAATCACACCAGTGATGATGTTGCTCATAGCCTAGTGACAAGAGCATTTACCCAGGAAGTGGGAAGCTTGAATCATAGGCCCCCCATCACTGAGGGATTTCAAATCTGTGTCTTCCACTAGTCAGAAGAGTGTTGTATACTCATCAGACTATGTATAGTCTGTATAGTCATCAGACTATGAATTAGGTTAGATGTCTTCTTCTTTCTTCCCTCCTTGAAACTGGCTCAGTAGGCAGCCAAGATGCAATATTTGAAGGCCCAGGAGGAGCGCAAGATGAAGAAAATGTTACTTTCTGACTCATTGAGGAGGGCATTCCTTGGGTGGGGGGAGGCCTAAGTTCCAGTCCCTGCTACAAGGACTGCTTATGAATTTTGCACTATACAGTCATTGGTTAAAAAGCAGAAATAACCCTTGCAGTCACTCCGTGTAGTGCATCTCAGGAGCCTAGGTGTTTTGGTGCTTGTAAGGAGGTCCTTTTTCTTGCTGGCTTTTGCGGGAGAGTATGCTGTCTTATGAGCTCCATGGCCAGTTCTCCAAAGTAAAGTTCAGTCACTAATTAAACAAGCCAAATCAAACAAACTCCTATATCCTGTCCCAGATGCAAGGAGAAAAGTCCCTTTGCTCTGACCGCATCAAAGCAGCTTGGCTTCTCCATCCAGCAAACTGGTTCCTTTCTCCTTTCTTTCTTACATTCTCTTCTCTTTCATTACATGAATGCACCACAACTGGGAGGGAGGTGGGGGTGGAACAGGATGGGGGATTATCTAATAGGAATGATAATACTTTGATTTGGTTTAGTCCTTGTGTTCCTTTCCTTTCTTGTTTCTATCTGAAGGTGTCATGGAGAATGGACCTAAAAAACATCACAATGAATCTTGAAAAACACCATGCAAAGGCATGCTATGTAAATGTGTCCTAGTAAATTGGCATTAGACAAAAACTGAAGGTTTGTTTATCTGCAAATAAACTTGAGATGTCACTCTGTTTGGAAAAACTTCCCAGACAAATTATGCATTTGCTTTCTTTATAAAAACAAATTGTTCAGTAACAAAATTTAATAACAGCACACCCTTATGGTAGAGGCAGACTGGAGTCTGTAGATTGGCAGTTTCCAAAACTTTCTTCTATGATACAGTGAGTGAAGAAAGAGATTTCCATGAGAAAGCAAGTGTGCCTTAATGAAAAAGGCACACTGCTACCTGAAATGTATGCTGGCTTGTATCTTCTCAATACCCCAGCAAAAGTAAAACTAGGCACAAATAAAATTGCTTATCAAAATGTTCCACATTATGATTATTCTGAACAGTAACTCTGTCCTCTTATTGCTTTTGTAAGAAATTGAGTCTTTCTAAATTTCTACCTAGTCATTTCTGGTTAGAAGAATATTAACTTCATCCTTCCATTTATTAACTAAATTACACAATTTGTCACCATGGAAACCCAGGTCTGTTTTATATTTTGAGAAGACATAGTTTGTTTAAAAGGACTATAAAACTTTTTTGTTCAACACAGTACAAAATTATGAACTTTCAAGTGTGGACACATTTTGTATTTTTCCTGCTTACAGTTTGAGCTCAGTAATACAAAGTTCCATTATCATTAAGTACCAGTGAACTTTGTATACAGCTCTTGCTTACGTAAGTCATGTATAAGCTGTCTATCAGAAAGAAAAATAAGTTGGGGTCATGGCCAATAGAATACAATAATTCCCAAAATATGCCTCTGGAATGAGTTGGTCCCCAGATAAATGCATTCTTGTCTGTGTTTACTTTTAAGAAGCATAATCTGCACTTAGGTAGGTGAAACAGGAGATGCGTGGAATGGAAGACTTTTATTTTCTTTCTTTATCATCAGTGCTAAGAAACAAATCATATTTTGCCTGGATCTTTGTGTAAATAGAGTATTAAACTCTACAGTTGTTAATGGAAAGGGAATATCTTTTGTATGCACTGGCTGAGTCCTCTCATTCCATTCTTCTCTATGCCAAGAGAATTCAGTTACCCTCTCACTACTATGTGTGTCTTGCACATACTCAAAACTCACCCAAAAGAACATTGTGTGGTGTAAACCCAGGACTGGAATTCAGCAGCTCCTGAGTTCTGATCTTAGATCCGGCAGGATCTTTCTGTGGCCCTGGAAAAGTCCTTGGACCTTTCTTACCTTGCTTATGAAGTTTCTCCCATTTTCATAACAAGGCTTATGCAACCTGGTTGCCCGACAGCAATGATGTCAGCTACATTTTATTGTACTGCTTTAATGCCTCCTTCATTAAGTAATACTTGTATAATATTTTAAAAACAAATTGAGCTGCCAGACTGTAACTGCTGGGAGTTCTTACTAAACTGTAAAATATCAAACTTCATGAGCTGCAGTAGTGTGGACTATCAGAAAGGTGGGTTTGGGAACCAAGAGAAGATAGGGCCATTGTTTGTTTGTTTTAATGTCTGAAAGATTTTGGAGATAATTGTTGCTGTGCACAGATGTGGAGGCCAGCCAAATAGCAAGGGTTAAGAATAAATATGGTAAGGAGGTAGCTAATTATTATTTTTTGAAATCTCTAAAAAGGATCACGGCATTAATAACTGTTACTCAGAATGGTAAGAATTATTAGCAAAAAGAAATTATGGTAAAAGGGAGTGGTCCTAAAGCAAGATGAGGAGGGAAGATGTAAGCAAATGCCTTTGTAACTAAGCCTTTTGTAAGCAAGGCTCAATGCAATTCAACATAAACTCTTAGTTAACATATGAACAGGCATTAATTTCTTGTCATGGAAATTTTCCAGTGCTAGAAATGTTTTTGGCAGGGAGAGCAATACAATTGCTAATCCATCAAAAACTGCTCCAGTTTTATTCTCCATCAAAAAGTGCTCTCTTTGTCTACTTTGCAGTACAGTCTAGAATATAGTCTACATTTTCTTGTCTTCATCATTTTTTCTCAGGGAATCATTTATATATAATTCATAGACAGAAATTGCTAACTGTATTGCAGTCCCTGCCAGAAATATTTGCAATTGCCAGTTGTTAATTCTGCCCCGCTCTTCATGCCTTCCCAAGATCAGATGATTTCAGTCTGGGGAAAGTGTAGGGAGCAAGGGGACTAGAGCAGCCCCCACTGGCAAGGGGACTAGAGCAGCTGCTCGAAGCCCCTCACCCAATCCTCAAACTAGGAATTCCAGTCTGAGGACCAGGCAGGGAGCAAGGAGTGGCCTCCTCTCCCCTCCTGGTATTTGGGAGGGGTGAGAGCAGCTGCCCCCTACATCTTCTCCATACCACGGTGACTGGTCTGGGGAAGGCACAGGAGCCTTTCCCTTCCACTCAACTCCTCCTGGGACTAAGAGGAGATGAGCAGCAAGTGCTCTCCATGCCTTCCCCAGACCAGAGTGACTTGGGTCTCAGGAAGATGTGTTGAGCATTTCCCCACTGCTCAATTCCTCCTGGTCCCCTGCTAAACTAGGTTCTTGGAAAACTTCAAAGATTGGTTTTCCCTGTAGCACATCCTGTCAGGAGACAAGATATCCTCATAGAAAGCTACTTCTGATAAGATACAGTACGTTTTCATAATAAAAGAACTAGAGGTCCATCGGGGTGCTTTTTAAGTAACATATAATTCATGTTAGAAATTGGTGGAGGCCAATAGGAATAGTCAAAAAAGTTATGACAAATAGATGGTGGATAGATCTATTAGGGGCTATTAAGCACAGCAGTCAGGGATATACCCTCAGCTTCACAACATCCCTACACCTATAACTACTACTAACTAGAGGAGTACAGTATGGATGAATACTTCTATAGTGGAGGGACCACTGTACACCCACCCTGTTTCTCAAGCTCTCTCTCTCAAGCATCTGTTAGTTGCTACTGTCAGAAACAGGCTACTGGGTTAAAAAACATCCTTTGATCTAATGAGTAGTACAATTTTTGTGTTGGGCAGAAGCCATATCTCTAGTTTTATCCTGTTATACTGAAAATGTATCTCTTAAGCATTTGTCTCCCTGCATCTGAAGCCAAGTTACATCAGCTGACCATTTCATTGGAGAGAGGATTTGTTTTGACAATAGACTGGGTGCAGTCAGTGTTCCCAAATTATTGGCACCTTTTACTGTTCGTAGTGACACCATGTCTAATGCTCAGAAATGTTTGAGTTTGTAGCATTTCCATTGAATAAAACATTATCTTTACTTCATAAATGTGACAGCCCTCATTTCAGTAACTTAGTGGGTTTATTTTATAGATACAATGGTTGGGCTCCATGTGGCTGTCTGCTCCCCACTTTTAATAGCCATGGCATTTGGCAGCAACTGTAACTCTTTGGACTTAAGTATAGGCAGTCTGGTGTGTGTTTTTCATCTGAGCCTGCCAGAGGGAAAAGTCAGGGCACAAACATGAGCTGTAGAACTGAAAAATGGTTAAGAAACTGAGATGGCTGGCTACAACTGCCCTACTGGCTTATTCCAGGATCTATGCAGGGAGCATGGATTATAATCCAATTAAATTCCTCTTAAGAAAAGATGGAGAGCTAGAAATGGCTTCAGGGCCAGGATATTGAAAGCCATAACGGTGAGCATTTAGCTTAGCAAAATTGGAAATTCCATGCCAAAATGATTAATTTAATAACATGAGGAAAAAAAGAGAAACCAACAGAGCTTTAATGAAATGAATAATTTAGGTCACACCTCTCTGAGCTATTATTCAGGTTCTGTATGGATTCAGGCAAGCATAATTGAATTAACGTACACCCAGTTCAAGTTTGTGAAGTTACCACCATAGACATAAAGTTTAGAGACTTTTGTTTTTGTTACGGAGAATATAAGAAAAGAGGGGGTTGACATGATGCAGATGAAACCTGTACACAATGACACCCCATCCCCCCCATGAGAGAATCACAGCCCACAGATTGAAAGCTTCTTATCTATGCATATTCAAGCCAGTCTTTCCGAGCAGGTCTCAAAATGTAGTTTAGTACATTTTTCCCTCTGTTCTTTACTAGCTATTAATTTTGGATACTCAGGGTCTGAACAGCCCATTTACCTTGGAGTAGTTTACGGTAGATTTTACTCTGGAATAAAATTACACCTTTGTCCAGATGAGACAGATGACTACCGTCTGGGGTGACTGTCCAGAGCAGATACTAAGTTCCATTGGAGCCAGTAATAACATATATGAATTGTGCAAACATCCATCCTGAAATGAAATAGCTAAAGCTGTGGACACTCAGCTAGTCCACTGGTAGGACCTATGTTGATGCAGTTTTCCAAAGCATGACTTTACTCCAAAATGGAGGATAAAGTTTTTTATCTTGTGTGTGTTTCACCTTTATCCTAAAGTTAGATCATTCATGTTGCATATCTTCACGCTCAGTAACTTTATAGATATGCAGAATGGCCACGTCCAGATGAACATGGATGTTTGGTTCCCCTGGGACAAGTAGCAGCAGAGTACCTTGTGCTACAGCTACTTGTCCCTGGAGAACGCGTGTGCCATACACGCTTTGGCGCTCAGCAACTTACCCTGTGGGGCAATAGGAGAGGCTGGAGCCAGCAATGTGCTGGCCCCAGCATCCTTACCTGGGGCTCCTGGGGCTGCAGCAGTGGTGACCCTGCCAGGCAGAGCCTGGCTGGCAGCCACAGCGCAGCTCCAGGCAGCCTGGCTCTGCTTTTCAGCGGTATGTGCTGCCCATGTGTGCACTGCTCCACTTTTTTTTCCCGTGGGATATCCAGGGGTCAAGAAAACCCACAGAAAAAAAGGCAGAGCAGCACATGCACAGGCAGCATGCCTTTGCAGCATGGAAAACACTTGACTGTGCAGTATGTGGCACTGCAGGTGTTTTTGCAATGCTACATACTGCACAACTGTGTTTGTCTGGATGCGTCCAACATGTTTACTTTTGTCACCTGATAGTATTCAGTTTTGCATAATCAGAGTCACTCAGATGTGGTATTGAACAAGAAACTCCAAAGGAAAAAAAAGAAACTGGATCTCCTAGAACTTCTCCTTCACTGTAGAGCTTTGGTTTAGACTCTTACTTTCTAACTAACTTAAACACTGTATCTTCACAGATAAATAGGCAAATTATATCCTGATTTGCTGACTATAAATACTGCCATCATCTCCAGATATGAGATGTTACATGCAAAGAAATGTTGGTAGCAAAAAATAAGTACTAAGAGAGATCAGTAGGTAAAATTGAAGGCCAAACTGAAGGTATTTTATTATTTGCCCACCAATTCAGAACCCCACCTAGAAGAGAGAACGATGGGAAGTTACTCGCACTCCTCTACCTCTCACATACTGTGAGTCACTATGTAATATGGACTATGAAGAGCTGAGATAATGTACCATATGTATCTTGGATACATACTAGGCTTATGCAAATAGGGAATTATTCAATTTGGATTCAGCAGATTCAGAGGACATGATTTGATTCAGAGATTCAGATCACTGTTCCAAATCGATTTGGCCGAATCAGCTTCAGAATATTTGGCACTGATTTGGAGAGACTCAGAGATTCAGCCATAGACTATAAAAGGGAATCACTGAAATACCTATAACTTTGTCATTTTTTGGCTGAGTTGGATAAAAATTGCAGGGATGGTAGCCCCTTCTGAGTGCATGAAGCATGCAAAGGTTCAAGGAGATAGGTGCAGGGGTTTTTTGGAAACTGTACCTGAAATGGCTGAGAGCTAAATTTATGTCATATGTGTATGTTAAGGCAGATTTGGATGAAAACAGCAGAGATGGTAGCCCCTTCTGAGGACATGAGGCCTTCCAAGTTTCAAGGAGATAGGTGCAGGGGTTTCACTGCCAAGGAAAACACAGCTTTCTTTTTAAGAAGTGTGGGGGAAAAACACCAAGAACAAATATAAATTGAAAGAAATGGATTGGATAAGTAGAGGGATTCTAGTTAGTAAGCTATATCCAATCCTTTCCAAGAACAGAAAGTAGCAGGAGACATACTAGGTAGGAAGCCAAGCCAGTCCAGTACCTTTCAGACAATGTTGCTGAGGCAGAAACAGCTCACAAAAGGGACAGAAATGCTGCAGACAGAGGCTTATGTGCTGTTTCTATGTCCTCCCTCAGAGCACTGTGATTGGATGGGGACTCAGGGAAAGATTACAGTCACTGGCCAGCTACAGATGTCAGTCTTTCCCCCCCTGCTCCCCCTTCCTCTTCTCAGTTTCTGTTCCCCTGAAAGACCACCACTGAATCAATTCAGAGGCTCCGAATCGATTCAGAGCGTTTTTTTCTTCTCCCGATTCGATTCAGACTCGGTGATTCAGCCTCCAAAACAGGCTGAATCTTCTCCAAATTGAATTGCGGACCAAAGCTTCGCACACCCCTAATACATACATGTGTATTGTCACATTAGCAGTTTGGAGAACTGTTGTAACAAAAGAATTGTTTTCTAGAAATTTGAGACCCAGTTTTATTCTTCATCAAAAAGTGCTCTATTTGTCCACTTTGCAGTACGGTCTAGAATATAGTCTTCATTTTCTTGTCTTCATCATTTTTTCTCAGGGAATCATTTATATAGAATTCATAGACAGAAAGTGGAGCAAGGAGGCATCTTAAAGACAAACTGGTTCAGAGAAGCATAAGCTTTCATAGGCAGCAGCCTACTTCATCAGACTGTGTCTAGTCCTAGCCTCTGACAAAGTAGGTCGCTGCCAACAAACGCTCATACCTCTCTGAACCAGTTAATTTGTAAGGTGTCAGTCTGTCCTACTTTCTGCCTGTTTTCAGACAGGGCTAACTACCTCTATGCAATTGATATAATGGGGGGAGAAACTGGGGAGGGGAGGAACATTGAGCTTTCAGGGCCTTTATTGCAAAGACAACTTAATTTTTGAATGAGTTATTGAACGGGAACAGAAATATCTTGTCCTTTCTTGGATTGGGAGATTGATATATTTATGTAATGATCTTTTATTTTGTGTTTATTTACAGGGTATCTTTACACAGTCAACAAAATCTGATGACAGTCTCCAACCTAGGAGTTATTTTTGGTCCAACTCTGATGCGAGCACAGGAAGAAACTGTGGCTGCTATGATGAACATTAAGTTTCAGAATATTGTTGTTGAAATTCTTATAGAGCATTATGAAAAGGTAGAGCAATATCTGACATCTTTTACTTGAAAATATTTTTGCAATATGAGTGAAGTTAACACACTACAGGATCTCTTTTTCATTGCCTCATCAGATGCGTCTGAAAAAGAAAATGATTTGCTGTATATGTAGGTCATTGGGAGGAAGAACATTTTTATTTCGTTTCATGCAAAGGGCCCTGCTCTCAACAGGTTCTGCACATGAGTACAGGAGCTGTGCAGAATCTTGCTGGAGAATGTAGTCAGTTCTCTGGGTTGGAAGAAGAAATGTGTCTTTGCCTTCACTTCCCCGTGCAATATCTAGTTTCTAGTGCTATATCAAGGGGTATTTTCAGATTAAAAAAAAAAAAAAATGCTTCTTGGAGTGATTTCATGGCTTACTCTCTTGATTCCATGTGCCCAAAGTCAGATTGATTTTGGCCAGCAGAGTCTTTTGGGGCGTGTCTGCATGACAGAGGTCTCATGCCCCACCTGAGAACACAGAGGACTGTGAGTGGGCCCGTTTCTGTCTTACCCATGATAGCTTTAGACCTCACTGAAGTATGGATTAATATAACAATTAATCAGTGCATTTTACAAATCACGCAGAGGCTCTGATAACAGCATGAACTGAAGTAGGCCCCAATGAATATAAAATTAGGCATACCATAAGCTTCCACAAAAATTATGAGAAAGTAACTAATTAATTTGGAACCTCCAAAACCAACAGATAGGGAGTAAATTGATAAAACCAGACCAGAACACCAACACAAAGATCAGAGTGACCTGCCAAATAGGTGTCTACATTTGGTGGGAAGGTTGTAGGATGTGGAAGATGCCACCTAAATATGTTTTAATAATTGGTTAGAACTAGTTTTGATCGATGTATGAACAGAGGCCTGGGAATGCTTAATACTTTGCACTGGCCTTAGGGGTTATGCTCATGCCTGCATCATGTCTTCAAATGATACAGCTAGTACCATGGACCATCTGGTCATGGATACTAGTGTCTAGGTTTATTTGTAGTTCAGAGGGTAGGGGAGATTCAGGTCTTCATGGTGGGTCCTCTTTACTTCATATTTCCACAAAAACCACATGATTCAGGCGTTTTCTCAAGGTTCTGTTCCAAGTTGAACAAGAGTTACTTCTGAACCAAGTGCTTATCTCCCACTTACTTATCCCAAGCCCCATTAAACCACAGATAAGCTAAGCTTCATGTACTTTATTATGAAGGTTTAGTAAGGTCATTATATTAATGTAAAAAACCCACCTAGACTGCTTTTGGTCTATGTAGAGAGGGTCAGGTAATATCATATCTGAGGTTATCTAGGGAAGTCTCCAACTACTTCAGAACAGGTTAGCTTTGTTTGAGCCACCTTGCCGCAACAGCACTCATTCCACTAGAGGTGTTAGAAATAAGTCTCATTTCTGAAACCTGTCAAGTGTCTTCATGAAGCTTGGCCCTCACCTTGATCCTCACAAGACACTACTGCTTGACAAAGGCTTCCAGACTAGATTCCCACGCTGGTGGGGTTGTCATACAGTCATTGTTTATGTGGGACTCCTAGTAATTTGCTTGAAGTCAACAAACATGGAACTTAGGCAGACAATCACTTATAGTTTCATAGTTTCATAGATTTAGGGTCAGAAGGGACCTAGTAGATCTTCTAGCCTGACTTGAAACAGAAAGAAGGATTATTTACTGTACAGTATTCATAATTTTTTAAGATCTCTTGTCCACGTGGATTCTATCACCCTCCTTCCTTTCTTGCTACTATGGAGGCCTTATCTTCTGGGCATGTGTATTAAGCCTCTTCAACATATGAAGCTAATGGGATCTATTGTGTGCCACACAGGCAAAACAATGGGGTGAAAATTTCCCTCAGCAGCAACAGCAAACTCCACAGCCACACTACAGAACTGCAATTCCCAGAAAACCTTGCACTTCATGACACACACTGCTTGCACCAACTGCTTTCTACTGCTCTGCTTGCTGTCTTGTGAGGAACAGTGAGAGAGGTCTGCCCCAGGAACATTTTTCACATGTTATGCCTCTGTATTTTATAACATTCTTAACAGGTGCAATGGTAAGTGGGAAATGAAAAATATGATTCATTCTTAGTATGTTTTTTTGTTTTGCCATACAGATATTTCACACTGCACCGGACCCCAATATTCCTCTTCCCCAGCCTCAGTCCCGTTCAGGTTCCAGAAGGTCAAGAGCTATATGTCTCTCCACAGGCACACGCAAGCCTAAAGGAAGATATACCCCATGTTTGGCAGACCCCGATAGTAAGTTTCTCCATTCTTATAGATAACCTCTCCATCCCTGTTCTTTAGGCCTCCAGGTTGGTAATTAGTAAGCAATGGAATTGTTGGTTCAAACATATTGAATGTTTATTTGTAAATATGGCAACTTATGCTGACTTGAGTTTAAATTTAATACCTGCATCATGCAGTTATCAAATTTACATCCAATTAATTACTGCACAGTAACATACCTGTAGACATCTTACTGAACAGTAACACTGTGTGTGTGGACTGACTTGGGAATAACTTTAGTCCCAAGTCAGTCCACACACAGCATTAATTCACTTTCAAGCCTGCATGTATAGACGTTGGCCTATTCCCACTTCCTGCACAGTAGTTTACTGCGCAGTAAATTTAAGTCAGCATAAATACACGTGTAGACATGCCCACTGAGTAGAAAATAAATTCTCTCTCTTATAATGGCAATTCTAAAAAACAAAAAAAACTGACCTCGATTTGGGTGATAACTTAAAGAGAATCTGGAAGCAAACCAGCAAGGACTGCTGGACAGGCTAAATCTGTGCCTGTGGCCTAACTGCTTATTTATTGAAAAAGGTTGTGACTGCATGGTCTCTTGAAGTACTCACATGAAGCTTCCTAGAAACGTTGTGACAGCACAGTCAATGTGAGAGTAAAGTTCTGAATTCTGCTGTTTTGACCATGAAGTTTGGTGGACTGGGGAGGGCATTTAGCAGATTAAGTATTGGCAATCTGGTGTTAGGCCAGGTTGTAAAAGAAAAAATAGAACTTCTCCCTCAGGAACTGTACTTTCAACAGTCATCTTGTCTAATTAATACCTTCCAAGCAATTTGGAGTGGTAACAGAATGTCCAAAAATGTCCAAAAAGAAGGGAATTAAGCAGTTCCTATCATGGCAAAGTTGCCTGGACTACCATAAGGTATGAAAAGGGGAGATCTAGTCAGATGAAAATGGAGGTGCCAGCAAAGAGACAGCTACAGAAGGCCAGCACTGAAGGGCCCCAGTGGAGATGGATAATCTCTGGTGTTTTTATGGGTATAACTAATACACTTGTCCAAAGTTAGGTGGGTTAGGCTGTGGGCAGACAATACATTTGTAGCACTACATACAACCTTGTGCTACAAAAGTCAAAGGGACAGACATGCACATTCCCTGTAGCACTGCAAAAATGATGGAAGCACTGCACAAGTGTTCCTGTATGAATGTTCTTGAACATTACAGGAACTTCCCTGCAATGTTATGTTTTGCATGTATTGTTTGTATAGTGCATCTTAGCACTAGAGGGGGTTTCTCAGCATCCCATAAAGCTCCTCTCTCCTCCCACTCCAGTCCACAGAGGGGTAAGGAGAGCTGGGTAGACACTGAGCCATAAACGTGGGTGAGTGCAGGCTGCCCGTTTCCCCCACCTCAGGACTGGGCTATCAGTGAATGTGGGACTGGGACCAGGCAATAGTGGCCTTGATGGCATAGATAGCTGTATATTGGGAACAGGACAGAGACCATACAATTAATTCCATCTGCACAAAAAAGCCGTATAATGGTTCTGAACTCTTGACTCAAGTGTACTTTTTATTGGTTAAGTAAAATGCTGTATTATCTCATTTCCAAACTTAAAGAGCATTTTAAGAGCAAAAGTAGTGAACCACGTATTTCATTTGCTATATTACAGCTTGTAGAGTACATTTTAAATCATGTGGCAGTTAGATTGAGATAAGTGTACCACAGAGTACTTTGTAACACTGGATACCACAAGTGGCTCCTCAAAGGGCAATTATACAGACTTTTCTCTGTGGCCACAGGGGACAGAAAGGACAAGGAATAATGGTCTTAAATTGCAAAAATGGAAATTTAGGTTCAAGGAAGACTTTTTTTCATTATGGGCATGGTTTAACATTGGAACAGACTACCCAGAGAGGGTGTAAAATCCTCTGTCCTGTGAAGATTATAAATATTATAAAGGTGTACACTTGATGGTTTAGCTGGAGTTGTTCTTGTCCTTATCAGAGGGTTGGGCCAAGTGATCTGCTGATGTCTCTTCCAGCTCTATTTTAATATGATTTTAAGTAGCAAAGTAAATGTATGGGTAAATAGCTGCTTGGGAAGGATTTATTTAAATCATACGAAAGAAAAATACCAATTATTAGAATGACTTTCATTGGGATGATGCATTCATTTGAGAGGCAGGGACTGAGGAAATTGGGGATGTGTTCGAAGAATTGGGAGGCTGCAAAAAGGGTATTATAATGGGGGTGAAAATGCCAGAGCATAGCATGAGTTATGCTCTCAGAAATTTCCTCCCATTTTAAGACTGAGGTGAGAAGAAAAGCTGGATAGGATTAATGTTCTGGGGGATCAGAGAGTGAACAGAAGAACTAAGAGAGAGGAGTACTCACTGGTAGCTGTGGGGAAAGAGGCAGTACTTCACTTATTTAATTCTTTTGGGCTCCAGATGTAAAGGAGGAAGGAACATTTTCTGCTATCTACAAGTGAAGAAAATGTTGGACGGATGGCTGATGCCAAGTATTTATCTGCACCAGATGCAGCAGCAGAGTTTGGCAGGTGCCCTTAGAAAAGCAGAGCATGTATTTGTTCACATTCAAAACTGCTTCTGAGAGATACTGTTTCCTCAGAATGCCATTGGGTTGTGTTCAGCAACCAAGTTATTTTGCCAGAAAATAGAATGGATTTTTGATGAAGGTATTAAGAGCTATATAATGACATTTTGGTTGGGGAACAGTACACAAGCATGGCAAGACTCTTTCAGTAGTACTAAAAAGAAGTAAATCTAAATAAATAAAAATGTAAATGTCTCCACTATTCATCCTGCTTCTCTCCCCGCCCCACGCAGCCTGTCTGTCCCTCACTGACTCCTCAGTTTACATCTTCACTGACTGCCTGTCTTGTATGCAGACCAGCCCAGCCTCTGGCTCCTTTACTTTTCATTCCATCCAAGAAGAGCACACACCAACTGCAGAAACTTCCTCAGCCTGATGAAGGGTTTTTAAACCTGAAAGCTTGCTTAAAAATTTTTTTCCAACTATTTAAGTTGGTCTAATAAAAGATTTCAGATTCACCCAAAGAACGTTGTCTGCCTGTGTCCTTAGACCAACACAACCTACACCCCTGTAAATTTCATGAAACATTCCTGAAAGAAAAATTAATCCAGCAAGGCGCACAGATAGATCATAATAAGGTTGCAACTCTTACTAATATGCTGATCCTGCCACAATGGAAAAGGCAACCTAAAATAGTTCATTAATGTAGACAGACTCGGTTCTTTGGGTAAATCTGATATCTTTTATTAGACCAACTCATATAGTTGGAAAAATTCTTCTTTGTAATCTTTCAAGTACAAACACCCTTCATCAGGCTAAGGAAGCATCTGCAGTTGGTCTGTGCTCTTTCTGGATGGAATGAATAGTAAAGAAGCCAAAAGCTGGTATGCATGCAAGAAAGCCAGTCAGTGACAATGTAAATTAAGGAGTCAGAGATTAATGGGCAAGACGCAGGTTGGTGGGGAGCCAGGGAATGAATGTAGCTTATAAATAGTGGAGAGGTACCTGGGGAGTCGGATGTTAGGCAGGTTATAGTGTGTCATAAATCCAATGTCTGAATTTATTAGTCCAATGTATGGATTTTTTTAGTCCAAAAAATATACATGTATATACATGTATATTTAGTCCATGATTTTTTTGTATTCAGTAGATTGATGAAGTAAAGTCCGTAGGGTTGTCTGTGAAAGGTGTTTTGTAAATTCCCTTTGAGGATTAGAACTGAGAGATTGGAGAGAGATTCTCATTCATGTAGAATCATTTGAGCTTAGTTTTGCTCTTCAGACAAAGAACCTGGGTTACAGAGGGCCACCCAATTGCAGAGTAGCAAGATCCATAGATAAATTCTCAGTTGTGCATGCAGTTTTAAGAACAACCTGTCTGATGTTAGACATAGGAACATAGGGAAGAGACCTCTTGAGTAATCAAATCTAGTCCCCTGCCATTGCAAGACATTAGAGAATCTTGTTCATTGATTGATAAAGCTCCATCTTTGATTCATTAGGGGGTTTGCCCCATTATTCTGATTGAAGAGGTCGTTCAGATGGTTTGAAACCATCTTCGAATTTCCAGGCTACATTTTTTCATGGAGAGTTTACACTGATTTGTTCTTGTGTCTACATTGTCCTTTAGCATAAATTGCTCTTCTCCCTCCCGTGAATCTTCACCCAATGTGTATTCATGCCTTCTTTCAAGAAGGCGTTAGTACTTCCCTTTCTCTATTGGAAATATTGCACCTGATAAATTGTACAGATTGTGGTTTGCTTTTATCACTGACATGATACCAGCTCAGTCATAATCATCCTGAGAGAAACTAATACACTTATATTTATTTATTTATCTTTCCCCTTTTACTCAGTCACCTACAAATAATGAGCTCTTAGGATTTAGCAGAGATCCTTTTTATCAATCCCAAAATGTATGTCTTTGCATTGATATTGTTCAATTTCATCCTGTTTTTATTACTCCAGTCCACAAGGACATTCAGTTCCTTCTGTAACATGCTCTGATTAACAGTACCTTCTAACTATGGGCATATCCACATCACTGTGGCAGGATACTGCAGCCTTAAGGACACCCTATCCACCAGCTTCCTCTTCCATGCTCCAAACCTGGAAATGCACCAAAAAAAACTACTCTGGGATCACCCATGAGTCAAGACTTCTGTTTCAAGCATTGTTAAGACTGGCTACCATCAACAACCCCAGAGTAGGCTCATCAACATATCTGCGATTTGTAATATGAGAGGGAGATAAAAACAGATATCAAGCTTTCTCAATCACCTTACAGCCTGGCCATTTGTGTTCGCACTGGATTTATGACCCAGATATATTGTGCTGGGCAGACCCAAACCCTCAGACCGAACACAACCTCTCCATTTGATAATAGGAAAATGTTATTGATACACAATGATAGATAAGAATAATGCAAACAATTCTATATCTATCAGTCCTAGAGCTGTCATCAGGGTAACAGTACCTCTGGCCAGTACACGAGATTCATCCCAACTTCAGTTCTGGTCATCCACGGGTATGCAGTCTCAGTCTGTAGCAAGTCTCAAGTTCTTTAGAGGTTGTCTCTTGATTGTCAGATGTCAACAGCCTGGAAGTTGAAAGCCGAGTCCCACCTCCACACTCCCTCCTCCAGTGGGATGCGTGAAACAGGCTGGTGGTATTCCCTCTGTCCATGGTGACCTCGGGTTCCCCTCTCTGGCACCCTTTGCTGCTCTGAAATCCCTCCGTGTGTATCCTTTTTTCCCCCTGTGATGACTCTTCATCTCTGGGCATCATACTGTTCACATTCTGGACAGCATATTTCTTTGTTTCATAAACCTGTTACACGCACACATCCTAATTTGGGCTTTTACCAGTTTCTCCATCTACCAAAACCAGAAATCCCAAGGGCTCTGCAGTTTGGCACTGTTCCTGCGGAGTCCCTTATCTTTGTTTGGATATACTGTTCATGTTGTGGAACAGTGTGGTGCATATCTTCCATTTCCCAGCCTGTGTACCTGCTTGCTGCTTGCCTGTTTCAAGCACAGTGGGCCTTGAAGGAAACTTCATCACAAACAGGCTTTTAAAAATCAGTTAACCCTTGCCATTCTCCTGGACCATTTTTCTAATGCATATCTACTAGCCCATTCCCAAAAGCAAACCACTAAATACCATGTTCTAGCCACTGATGTGGAAGAACAATGCTAAAATTACCACTCCCTGTAAAAACAGCTAAAACTGTATTGCTTTACTGTTTTCCAGCAGTAATACAACATAACAGTCTCCATTTACTGGCTCCATAGGTTAAATTTAGTTTCCTAGGACTACATTTGTAGCATGCGGTATTTCTTCTATGCTGACCTTTCTGCCCATTCTTATGCATAGGATGAAAATTCATCCCAACTTCAGTTCTGGTCATTTGAGGTTAGGCAGTCTCGGTCTGTAGCAAGTCTCAAGTCCTTCAGATCCACCAGCTCCAGAAATTAAGAAATTGTCTAAAACCTATTAGGTCCTAATGGAAGAGATGCAAGTGCAAAGTAGCTGGCAGTCTGCCTAATCCTTCATAATCTGTTTAGTTCACTCATGTTTCTTGCACAGTTGTAGCCATTTGAGTCAGGGGCTGTATGTCAAATGGGGAAAATTATGAGGGATGTCAAGTATAAAAAGCCTTTAAAGTTCAAACTAAAACAGGGTCTTAAGAGTTGGTGTTATGAAATAGAGACCCAAAGACTTCGGTATATCTCCTAAATCATATGCATTGCCACAGTAGTCTATAGTTAGGGTGAAAGCCATCCCAGGAGTGTCTGACTGCATCCTTCAATGTAAAAGGGGTTATAAAACAACTGCCCAACTGAAATGCAAATTAACAAAATACCATTCTGTCTTTAGAAAAGCTATCTGTAAAAATACGTGGACTAATGGTGTTGGTCATGGCCAAGACTCCAGGGGCTACCAATGGCCCTGACCTCTAGAAATTAACACACACCCAGTGTTTCTTTTCTACATTTCGCTTCTCCTCTCCAGGTGATTCATACAGCAGCAGTCCAGACAGCACTCCCATGGGCAGCATAGAGTCGCTCTCTTCTCACTCATCAGAACAAAACAGCACCACAAAATCTGCATCATCCCAGCCCAGAGAAAAGTCAGGAGGAATTCCATGGATTGCATCCCCCCCTTCTTCCAATGGGCAGAAGAGCTCAGGTCTTTGGACCACAAGTCCAGAATCTTCCTCTAAAGAGGACGCAACAAAAACAGATGTGGAGTCAGACTGCCAAAGTGTAGCTTCTGTCACTGGTCCAGAGAATATGTCTCCACCAATAGATCTGACCAAAAAGGGACCTTATGGTCTGACTGGGTTGAAAAGATCTGCAGCTTCCTCCCTCAGGTCAATCCCTTCAGTTGAAGGTAAGTCCTCTGTATTTCTTGAAGTTGTTCTAGCAGGATATTTGGTGCAGTGCACCCAGGAAAAAAAAGAAGTACATCAGAAGGCTACAAGGGTGTAGGTTGTCAGAAGGCTACTATGTTTTGAAATGTTTCTGTATACTCTACTCTTTTTTGATAGATGTTTGTAAGATTCCCCTCTCTTGCACCTTTTTATAGCTTAAAAAGCATCAACAGTGTCTATATAGTTTGGAACAATACTTATCCTACCACCCTCTCCCACCCAGAGTTGGTTTTTTTTACAGGTAGAATCCAAGCTTTGAAAGGTATGTTTTATTTTATTGAGATATTATAACCAAATGTTATTTTAGACAAGTTGAAATTATTAATTACCAAACCCTTTTAAATTTAAACAATGCAGAAATCATCTATGGATGCTCAAAACTGAAGAAAGTTTCCTTTTGTAGCATTTGATTGTCACATTTTTATTGTAAGTGTTTAAAACAGACACAATCCATTCAATACAGCATAATAATCTTAAATATTTCTCAAAATTTCAATATCTTTATTTTCTATTCTGGTGCTATGATGCTTCCACTTGATAGACTGCCTTTGCTCTCAGTACATACTGTCCCTATTTTATTCTTTGAAAAATCCTTCTTTGTTCTGTATTTGCAGGTTTTAATGAGAGCTCAATGTGCTTTAATGTTCTATGCACTCCGGTCATTTTCTTTAGGTAACAAAAGCTTCAGTGGATCTGTGCAGAGCTTATCCTCAATAGATGCAAAAGATACACCAAAAGCTCCACCTAATCCTGAGCTGCCACCAAAAATGTGTAGGAGATTAAGACTAGATACTGCATCAAGTAATGGCTATCAGAGGCCAGGATCAGTGTAAGTCATCCAGATTTTATGGAAACAGATTTTTTTACAGTATTGTACAACTAGAATGATAGATGAAGTATCTGTGAACATTTATTTGAATATTTATGTATACATGAATTATTCATCCAGTTTCATAAACTTCCCAAACTGGGCAAATGGAATCTGGCTCAAAGCCTATTGAAGTAAGTGGAAAGACTCCTTTGTACTTTACTGGGCATTAAAGCCTGGAAGGAGGAGGTAAACAGTTTGACTATTATTTGCCCGCTCTAATCGTTCTTATCATTGCCTCTTCTGTAGTTTATTATTTTAAGAGCCAGCAGGGCCATTGACTACACTGGCAGCTTATCAAGAAATAAAGTGATGTGGTTCATCATGTCTTGCATTTCTGAATCAGAAATTAAAGTAAGAGCTAAAAACACCCTTCTCTGAAACTGCTGTATACTGTTGCCTTGCATGATTACAGTTAAATCCTTTGTTTTGGCAAAGTGGGGTTAGTTTTCTTGTGATTAAATACGTTACAAAATATAAATTGAAATTTACTTATGACTTGACTTTCAGAAGTAACACTGGGTATCACAAAGACCTCCAAAAACATTGTGCACACTCCAATTCAGACTCGCCCCACACTGTTAAATTGGAAAAGGTATCATTATGTTTTTTCACAGGTTGATAAGCCAAGCATACACAGGCTGGCTGATTAGCCCAACATCCCAGCATGTCAGTGACAGAACTGAGAATAAACCCCAGAAATGTTGATGCCCTTTCCCCCTTTATTAGACCCCAAGTGTTGCTCATTTCAGATATATTTAGTGACAGACCATCAGTATGAATTATGAATGATAGGAGTGTGTCTTGTTTGTGTTGTTTTTTAGCCACTATTTACAGGTGTATTGATTTGGCAAGATCCTTCAGCAGGTGCCCCAATTGGAAGTCAGTGAAAACTACCCAGGTGCTTAAAGTTTGGCATGTTTTTAAGACTGGATGAAATGTGGCCAAGATTCAACATGGGACTTACTTTTTCCTAACACTTTTCTTGTGGATAAAAAGAACTGTATGTGTTTACAATCAAGTAAACAGTTCATAAAATAAAATAACCCTTTCTGGCTTGTGCAACTGTTTAGGCCAAAATTGAAATCATGCTGTACATTTAAGGACAAGTTTAACTTGCCTCTTAACTTCATTTTCAGAGTGGCTGCAAGAGCCCAGATGTTTGAAAGTGCTGGTTCACTTAAACAAGCTTCTTCAGGACGGTAAGTGCCTAGCATCTTTAATTTTAGTTAAAGCATAAAGGAGGGCTGATTACAAACAGTGAAATAGAGAAAGGGGAAGTAATAACCCCCGCTATGCAAACATTTTGTGGTTTATCAAGTTTATTCTTCCTGCAATGATCTCACACATATAAACAGCTTGGCTATTGATTCTCCGTCCTGTATATTATGACAGTTAGAGAGAGAAAGTCCTAGAGAGCAAACTGCCTTGGTAACTGCATAAATTTATTAAAGTTAGTTTTGCATAAGCCTAATCAGGGTTCTCTCTCTCTCCCACCACACCTTCCTTTAGTGTCTATCTGGGGAAAAACTGTGATCTTCTATCTTCCCTTCAGCGGGTTATAGATTTACTGGGAGTAAAGTTGATTTCATCTTGACACTTTATTTCCACTAGAGCAGACACTGAACTAGTAAACATTCCTCTCACACTGTTGTCTCAACTCTTCCTTTCATTCTGCTTTATTTTTTCTTTCCACATCCCATTTCTTTGTGGCCTATTTCCCAGGAAAGAAGTTAGTAAGCATACCTTGAATAAGTAGTTTTGGATCAAAAACCAGGAGGTCTCAGGCACTGTCTTTATATAATACAGAAGGCAGTCTAGTTACAAATGATGCAGCGAAGGCTGAAGTACTTAATACCTTTTTCATTTCAGTCTTTACCTAGGGACAGCTACCAGATCCTGAGTGCAGTTGACAGCTAAGATTGGGAAGGAGACAAACAGCCTAGAGTAAGAGAAGAACAGGTTAGGGGTAAATGCTTTCAAGTTGGTAGCCCCAGATGAAATGGTATTGAAGGAACTGGCTGAGATGCGTTCAGAGCTATTGGCTATCCTCTGAGAATTCATTGAAGTCAGTTGAGATCCCAGATGATTGGAAAAGGAAAAATATAGTACCCATCTTTAAGAAAGGATATCCAGGGCATTTCAGCTTGGTAAACACTTGGCTGGGATGGTTTAGTCAGGGATGATCCTGACTTGGGCAGGGGGCTGAACTAGATGACACAGTGAGATCATTTTAGCTCCCCTTTCCTATAATTCTAAAAGATGCCTTCAGTCTCACTTCTGTCGTGATTTGAGATAAATCAACCCGTCTTCAATGGCACAGTTAAGAAGCAAAGACTTACTTAATTACAAAACTAAAAACATCATTTAAGGCAAACAAATGCATAGGAAAGATGTCTCTCTCCTTCCTACCCTTTCAGTCCCTTACATTGTAAGGTAAGGGGCTAGAAGGGTGGGAGACAAGGACATGTACACCCTTAGCATAGTGGAAACCTACTCCCAATTGAACTGCCAAGCAATAGCGAAATACTATGGTAACATGCAATGCTGATAGATGCTGGAACCATAGTAGGTGGTTTGTAGGATAGCATGGAAACAGGCAGATAGCAAGATGCAGGGAACATAATCTCCTTGTATGCCTGCTGACTGCCTTTCAGTAAAAGGCTGGTCCTAGCTCAGGAGAAAGCTGATCACTTTGAGATGCCAAAACATGACAGTAGTCCTGTGAGGGAGAAAGGAGTGAAAGCAGGCAGCAGCATGCCTAAGGCCCATGTAGCACAAACCAGAGCAAAGGGGAGAGAAGGGAGCAAGCTACTGACCTGGGAAGGATGAGGTAGATGAGGAAATGAAAAGACGTCCTGGTCCAGATCCCATTTAGCTTTAATATATCCTATTCCCATATTGTTCCATCTCCATGAGTCCCTGCTCTTTCTCCCCATTTTATATTACCACCCCCCACCTTATTAGCTCCTAAGTCTGTTGTTCCCTCAAAGCCTGCACTTACATTTATAAAGCATGTGAGAAGTAAGGATCTGACAAAGAAAAAATATAGTTGTACTGTTTCATAATGGGGATGGAGAGCAGATAAGAAGCAACAAAGCAGAAAAGGCTGGCAAGCTTAATAGCTCTTCTACTCCAGCCCTTATAAGAAAGCAGAATAATGATAACAAGGAACAGGCAAAAAGAGAAGCAAGAAAGGTAGTTGAGCTGTTTCTTTCAGCACTGCTTGCTTCAGCCTGGACCCTGCAATTGGGATTAATTTGGAACTAGTTTTTGCTTACCTTGCATATCTGCTATGCACATGAGGGCTGAATTGGGCCTTGGTAGTGTCCCTTTATCCTGTTAAATGTAAAACATAATTTTTTGATCTCTGCATACATAGTAACCTACTGGAGAGGGTATGTGATTTCATTAAAAATACAAATATGTTTGCAATATTAACAAAGAAAGGGAGAAAACACATTAACCCTTGTGCAGGAGCTACATCATTAGAAGAATTGTAAGCTGTGACTTTGCCTTGCCTTCACCCTTGTCCATCTATCCATTTGTGCATTTCTGGAATGCCTGTCACTTGGTATCTGAGCTGAGTTAGAGCTAGCTTTTGTAACTTAGTACTGTTAGAACACACAGGTAAGGATAGCAGCATCACAGTATCCCTGTGCATTCTGCTCTCAATACAGCTGGAACACAGTGTGCAATTCTAAGGCGTCTATATTTCAAGTAAAACTGCTTTAAGCATATTTCACCATGAGACTCCAAACATACAAGAAAACACAGCATGCTGTAGTTGTATAGGCTCATATACAAAACTTTCAGTGTATGTCATTGCTGGACTGGGATTAATCAAGGGTAGATCAGCCTCCATGCCCTTTCTATTCATGAGGAAGTGATTGTCAGCTCCTAGACTATTGCACTGGGCAGCACAGTTTTCGGACAAGGTGAGCGGCCCTCAGTGGTGAAACAGCAGGTTAGGGACTAATTAAAAAAGCTGGATATATACAAGTCCATAGAACCAGATGCAATGCATCTCTGAGTGCTGAGCGAGTTGACTGGTGCAATTGGAGAGCTACTGGCCATTATCTTTGAAAACTCATAGTGTTTGGACAAGGTCACAGATGATTGAAAAAGGGCAAATATAGTGTACAGTTTTAAGAAAAGGAAGAAGGAGAATCAAAGGAATTAGACCAGTCAGTCTCACCTCAATCCCCAGAAAAATCATGGACCAGGTCCTCAAGGAATCCATTTGTAAGCACTTGGAGGAAAAGAAGATGATTAGGAACAGTCACCATGGATTCACCCTGGGCAAGTCCTGCCTGACCAATTGGATTGCCTTCTATAATGAGAGAACTGGCTCTGTGGAAGTGGGGAAAGCAGTAGATGTGATATACCTTGACTTTAGCAAGGCTTTTTATATGGTCTCCCACAGCATTCTTGAAAGCAAACATGGGTTTGATGAATGGAATGTAAGCTGGATAGAAATCTGGCTGGATCGTCAGGCTCAACAGGTACTATTCAATGACTCAATGTCTAATTGGCAGCCAGTCTCAAGTGAGGTGCCCCGGGATTGGTACTGGAGTTAGTTTTGTTCAGTATCTCCATTAATGATCTGAAAGATGAAATAGATTGCACCCTAAGCAAGTTCCTGGATGACACCAAGCTGAGGGGAGTAGTAGATAGGCTCGAGGGTAGGGCTAGGATTCAGAGTAACCAAGACAAATTGGAGGATTGAGCCAAAAGAAATATCTTGAGGTTCAACAAGGACAAGTGCAAAGTCCTGCACTTAGGATGGAACAATCCCGTGCACCGCTACAAGCTTGGGACCAACTGGCTAAGCAGCAGCTCTGGGGAAAAGAACCCGGAATTACAGTGGATAATAAGTTAGATATGAGTCAACAGTGTGCCCTTCTTGCCAAGAAGGCTAACAGAGTACTGGATTGCATTAGGAGAAACATTGCCAGCAGATTGAGGGAAGTAATTATTCCACTCTGTTCAGCACTGATGAGGGCTCATCTGGAGGACTGTCCAGTTTTGGGCCCCCCGCTACAGAAAGTATGTAGACATGTTGGAGAGAGTCCAGCAGAGGGCAACAAAAATGGTTCAGGACCTGGGGTACATGTCTTGAAGAGAGGCTGAGGGAACTGATCTTATTTGTGGAAGAGAAGACTGAGGTGGGATTTGATAGCAGTCTTCAGTGACCTGAAGACTGGTTCCAAAGAGGATGGAGCTGGACTGTTCTCAGTGGTGGGAGATGACAGAACAAGGAGCATTGGTCTCAAGTTGCAGCAAGGGAAGTTTAGTTTGGATATTAGGAAAAACTTCTCACTAGGAGAGTTATGAAGCACTGAAATGAGTTACCAAGAGAGGTGGTGGAAACTCCATCCTTGGAGGTTTTTAAGACCCAGCTCAAAGCTCTGGCTGGAATGATCTAGTTGGGGCTGGTCCTGCTTTGAGCAGCAGGTTGGACTAGGTGACCTCCTGAAGTCCCTTTCAACCCTAATTTTCTGTTTGGACTGAGGTCTGAGCCTATGCTTCTCATAGGCCAGCAGCAACCCTCAGCTAGTACTGCTTTCAATAACTGCTGGTCTTGGCTGCAGCAGAACTGACAGAGTTGAGAGGAAAGCTGGTGTTCCTTTATTAATAACCTGAATCACAAATGTCCTTGGCTTTCAAATTTTTAACGATTTCTTCCTTACTCAGAATCAATCCTAAATACATCCCTTCACTCCTATTTGCTGGCTCTCTCACCTGAAATGGTAGGTTGATGCCCATACAACCCGTGAGGTTACACAACTATCTTTGTGATCTTGGAGCACAAGTCCCACTGACTTTCATTTTTTATCTCAAGTGGGTGTTGCCTTCTCTGTTATCACCCTCACTTTTGATCTGATCATGCACCATTCCTGACAACAGCTTTTCCACCCCTACTTTCTGACTTTATTTACAGCTTTCCTCTACTTGCATACCACTCTGTTGCTCCTTTCCTTTCTCCTAAATTAAGCCCTTTTGTTATCTGGCTTTAAGGATAAGCTACAAATCTGCTTGAGCACCCAGCTACCAACCTGTCCATCTATCCCCATGGTGTACAGTAAGACTAAACACGTGTTACTATTGCCCAAGACTCGGAGGGAATTGAGGCACCATTGTGATAGGTGCTATACAATTCACAAGGACTTGGTCCCTGCCCCAAAGACCTTTTGATCTGAAACAAAGTTTTCCTGCTCTCTAGCTTTCTGTTGCATGGGGCCTCAAAGTGGAGTCCCTGGGCTGGAGTGCCCAGCAGAGAGGATGTCAGATTTACATGAGAAAGAGATAAGCTGGAGAATGGGCTAGCAGGAAGGCCCATGCTGTACAGCTTCACAATCTGAATTCTAGAATGAGATCTCATAGATGATAAGGAAGAGTGTGAAGGATCTGAATTTCCATCCAACATCCTACCTTGCTATATAATTAAATGGCCTCTTCCACTCTCATTTCTGTACATTCTTGTGCATTTCCTTATGTATCAGGAATCTGTTTCCTTATCTAATGCAGTGGGTTTCCCTTTTTTCTTCTTCAGTTTCCACATTACAGTACACCTTTTCTCAGAGCCTTCTAAAACTGAGTCCTCCCTGCAGGAAAATGTTAACTAATCATTCATCTGCAAGATTCATGCTAATTTTGTCCAGTTACATCCTGCTTCTTTCCTTTATTGTTTATCATTGTATATCAGGCTCGTAGACCATGGATGTGATCTTCAGGCCTGTGTATAAAGTGCCTACTACACCCTTGGCATTTATGCAGTATCCATAATAATTTATGTCTGATATGATGTGGATAGTCCACCCAAACATTTTGCTATCTAACATAAATTCACTATTAGGGACTGAGGCAAAATGTAAAACCATGCCTTAAAATTGAGAGTCCAATGTATTCTACACCAGGTTATCCATTAGTCAAGTGAAGGAAAGAATATGCTATTAAGAGATGTGATGCCATTATCTGACTCTTATATGCCCTAGCAGAATGAATCTCACACACTTTTCTTTAAAAGAATATTAGGATCATCTTAAGAGACCCACAGTGGATGATTGTGCTATTTTCACACTCTTATACTGACAGCATTGGTTGACAAAAAGCATTAGCACCATAAAAGAAAATGTCCGTCATCATACACAATAAGAAAACCTTACACCAGGAGAGTTTTTTTCTACTGCTACCTCCTGCAGCTGAGCAAAAGTATTGAAGGAAGCCATGTCCTATAAATCACAAAAGGAGTATAAGGGGAAATAACTAGAAGACTGAAAATTTGCCAGAAAACTATAGGAAAATATTCTTAGATTCTCTCTGTCACTGTACTATTACACACATATGATTTTGTTTGTACATGACATTGGCTGCTAAAATGATTCTATACGTGGACAACAGCAGCAAAAAAATCTTAAGGTAATGAGATTATTTGTAAAAAAAAAAAAAAAACAAAAAAAATCGTAAGTCAGCCTGGAAGTACACCTGCTTGTATCTTGGCATGTTTGCATATTTATGCAGCCAGTTCATCACTGGCTTTTTCATTCAGCCATCTAAGAGATTGTATATTCCA
>NW_017729032.1:27324104-27336124 GCF_001723915.1 Gavialis gangeticus
AAAAAAAAAAAAAACAAAAAAAATCGTAAGTCAGCCTGGAAGTACACCTGCTTGTATCTTGGCATGTTTGCATATTTATGCAGCCAGTTCATCACTGGCTTTTTCATTCAGCCATCTAAGAGATTGTATATTCCAGTGTCTAAAACCCTTCTAGGAAGGAACAAAACTAAGGCCCAAAGCTTTGGGGCTTTTGTCCATGTATTGGTGTGTGTGTCAGGGGGAAGGGGTATACGAAGTTTTACTTTTTAGGCAAACAATCTCAGTTCATCTCTGATCAGAAGCTGAAATTGGAATATCTTATTGACCACAAGGGAAGCAGGAAAAAGTTTGGGGCTTATTTCACTCGTTTTTGTAAAATTCTTGTCCTCTTGACTCTAGAATGGACTTTAGGTGCCGAAATGGCACCTTAACTGAAATGTAGATGCTTACTTCGAAATAAGCGATCCACAAAGGACTTTGTCCCTGCCCCAAAGACCTTTTGATCTGAAACAAAAGGTTCCCCAGTTACCTGCCATAGTTGCCTTTGCTTTTCCTAGAAAACTTACTTAATTGTCTGAAGTTCACCAACTGGGTATATGAAAGGCTTGCGCAATGTTAAGTGCACAAATCCTCTGGGTTCACTATATATACATATAAAAAGAGTGAGATGGTTTTATTTATATATATATATGTATATGTATGTATATATGTATATGTATAAAAATCAGCAGTACTTGTGGAGCCCTTGGCATTACATTAGCCTCAGCGACCAACAATAAATTACAAAAATGTCCAAAATTATTTTTATTACAAGAAAAAATGAATCACAGACAATAAATGAAAGCTTACAAAGAAAACATTATAAATCATAGTACATGTACATTATGTTGCTCCTCAGTGGCAAATAAACTGGAAACAAGCTTCACTTCTCCTGAGAACTCCTTATGTTCTGAGTCTGTAAAAGGGAAACAAAAAAGAAAAAGAAAAAACCCAGCGGCTCCTGGACACCTCTACTCTGTTTCAGGTCTTAATGCTCAGTCCTTGTCATTTCTGCCTGAAACTCTGCTTATGGAGGAGGCACCACCCTCTTAATGGGCTATTCAGACCTCTTCCGGGGCCTCTAAATGGATCCAATGTGCTTGTATTAGATTTCTTTTTTCCCAGCAGGTGCTGAGAGCATGAAACACATTTCTCTGGTCAAGAGAAAAGATATTAAAATTCCCATCAACCTCTTTCAGATCCTGTGGTGCTGGGCAGATTTGTTACCCTGCTACCAGCAGGAGGAAGACCTCACCCAACCCTGATGAGTCAATGTTTTCAGTAGGACAGTCTGCTTTAGTCAACCAGACCTTGCTTCTCTTCACAGACTTCTCACAGAACAATCCCCTCTGGGCCCAGCTGCCATATGCTCTCACACCTGGTTGCTACGGTGGTGTTTGTTCCCCTCAACTTCAGTGGTACACACAACATGGCCACCAGCCACCACCATTTCCCCACCCAAAAGGGTCAGGAGGGTCTCACTGACCGTCCCAAGGTGGACATATTTTGAAAAGTTCCCTCCTACAGTACAAAGGAGTTACACATGCTCAGAAAAGATACCATCTTGGCCAAGCTTGAACATTTAAATACATAAAACCCCTGGGAAGCCATTTGGGATTTATGAGCAAGACATTCCTGTGCCTACAACCCCTGGCAGACCTGATCTGGTAGTCATGCCTAAAGATTGCTGAACACACACTGATGAAAGCACTTACTGTCATTTTCATTGGAGATTACAGACAAACCACTTTCTCCTACTTCCCAGGATCATTCCCAGGGCATGGGCTAGGCTGGAGCGAGGTCATCTGTACCCCTTCTGCTGAAGTTGAGCCACTGTGCAGAGAGAAATGCAAATTCTTTGTGGCCAGAGGGTGAGCAAGGGAGCAAGTCCAGGTCCCATTCCTTGCTCAAGGGATGGCTTATGCATTTTATATTCAGGAGTTGTCAGACAGAATGTCAGACAAAGAGCAGGGACTGGACCCCAGGGGTCCCTGCCTCCCAGAGGAGTCTTTTTTGCTAGAAACAAGAGGCTGAGCTATCGGAAACAGCTTGCTGTCCTCCTTACTATGTCCACTGTCACCACAAAAAGATGTGTTCAAGATTTTCAGTGTGACTTGCACTGGTGGCTGTCCAAAAAGGCCTGTTAAGAAAATTCTGAAAATCAGGGCTTTCTAAGGTATTTCAGGTAGGATACCACTAAGCTGAAGTACTCAAAATCATCCAGTGCACTAAATGCCCTCTTAGAAACAATGTGGGTGAAACTAGACTAAAGCTGTGCACTAGTATGAAGAGTCACAGGACAGAGACATAAATACATGTAGGAGAATTCTTTCCACAAGACTCCACCATTCATTTTCGGACCTCACTATACTCATGCTCAAGAGCAATTAACAAAATACCTTTAAAAAGTGAGCCTGGGAACAAACTACCTAGCTGGAGACTAAGGACTGAACACTATTATTGGCTTATGGCAATCCTTCTCCAGATAATCTTTCTTCATATTACAGATGATAATGTTCTTCTTCCCTTTTGAAAGACCTTGATCTTCCACTAATCAAGCTATCCTTTCTTCTGTGACTTGCCTGTCTGCTACCCCTGGGAATTTCTCTCTTCCCCAGTTGCAGAGCACTGTGGACTGTTTTTAATCTTTGCTTTACCTGCATCTTCCTCAGACCTGAAAAAAAAGTCTATTCCAACTCTGCAGTTGGTCCAAAAAAGAGCTATCACACACAGAAATCATTGCCTCTCTCATCTTTCCAGGATCATCACAGCTACAACTTCACTCAAAAACTACAAAATCCTCTGCTGAAAATCTAGACTTTTAGGCTAAGTCCAAATGTTCAAGAAGCCTGAGGCGGAAGCACTCTAAATATAACGCTTTACTCAAAGCGCTCTAGACCAGAGGTTGCCAACCACCGGGCCATGGCCCAGTACCAGGCTGCAGCAGGTTGGCTGCCAGATCATAGCATGAGCCCCCCACTCAGACCCCTTTCTGTCTGCCCAGGCAAGCAGGGCACCATCAGGAAGCTTTCTGTTGTAAAAGCCGTGCGGCGGAGCAGCCCCGGGAAGGAGGCAGCCAGCTTCACATGCCCCATCCTGCTCCCACCAGGCCACAGTATAAAAAAGGTTGGGAACCAAGCTCTAGACTAGGTCAGGACAGAACCAAACACATGTGTGCTGTTTGGTGGCAGGGAGGTGGGGCAGGAGCCTGCCTGCACAAGCTGCAGCCAGCAACCTGGGGGCACTCCCACATACCTCCCAGGAGGCTGTGGGAGCAGCCAAGCAGCCTATCATCCCTGAGTAGCTAGTGGGGCCCTTCTCCCCAGCCCCACTCACACACCAGCTGGCTGCTGTCAGCACCAGCAGCGGGGGGGTGGGAATGAGAGGGAGAGGAAATGGAGCCTCTGCCCCATAGGTGTAGCCTGGCCCCCAACCAAGACTTATGTCCGCAAGCTTGAAGAGGAGGGAGGGAATCTGTATAGCAGAGAGGCTCCATTTCCCCAGGCTGCAGCCAGGAGCCTGGGGCAATGGAGCCTCTTTGCCACATGGACCTGACCCATGTAACTGCTGGGAAAAGGAGCCCAGGGTCTTTCTCCCACAGCCCCCCTGGCCAGGTTGCAGCATACTGCAGCCCAGCTAGGGTGGCTGCTGAGAGAGAGACCCTGGACTCCTTTCCCCACAGCCCCCCTGCCCAGGCTGCAGTGTGCCACAGAGCTGTTGGGACAGAAACCCCCCTCTCCTCCAGCCAGCTTGCATGCAGGATTGGTATCGGGGGCTGTCACTGACTTAGTTCAGTGACAGCTGAGAGGGTGGGACTAGCCTGGCATGGCGCTCAGGCAGAGCACAGATCTGCCCTAGGCCAGAGAGCAGCCCTGCGCAACAACACCTGGGATGATGGCAGTCATGCTCTAAATTAACCCTTCATGGGATTTAGCACAGAAGTTCGATAAAGCACTCTAACAGAAAGGACCCTCTCACTTCAGTCCCTGGAAAAATCATGGAGCAGATTCTCAAGGAATCTAAGAAAGTGATTGGGAACAGTCAGCAGAGATTCACCAAGGGCAAGTCATGCCTGACCAACCAGAGTCCAGAGGAGAGCCATGCACGTGATCAGAGGGCAGGAGAATAAGTCTTATGAAGAGAGGCTGAGAGCCATGGGACTCTTCAGCCTGGAAAAGCACAGGCTCAGTGGTGACCTGGTACCTGCCTATAAGTACATCAGGGGTGTGGATCAGAATCAGGAGGAATGTCTGTTCACCAGAGTGCCCCAAAGGATGACAAGGACCAATGGTCACAAACTCCTCCAAGACCGTTTTAGGCTGGACATAAGGAAAAACTTCTTAATGTCTGAGCCCCCAAGGCCTGGAATAGGCTCCCTCCAGAGGTGGTGCAAGCACCTACTCTGGACTCCTTTAAGAAGCATTGGATGCTTATCTTGCTGGGATCCTTTGACCCTAGCTGACTTCCTGCCCTTGGGGCAGGGGGCTGACTCGATGATCTCCCAAGGTCCCTTCCAGCCCTAATGGCTATAAAATCTATGAAAAACCAGATTGCCTTCTCTGACTGGCTCTATGGGTGTGGGAAGACCAGGGATGTGATATACCTTGACTTTAACAAGGCTTTTGATATGGTTTCGCACAATATTCTCTCAGGCAAGCTAAGAAAGTATGGGTTGGATGAATGCACTGTAAGATGGGTAGAAAACTGACTGGATCATTGGGCTCAGAGGGTTATATTCAATGGCTCAATGTCTAATTGTCAACCAGTCACAAGTGGAGTGCCCCAAGTGTCGGTGCTAGAGCCAGCTGTCTTCAATATTTTCATCAATGACCTAGAAGATGGCATAGAGTACACCCTTAGCAAGTTTGCAGATGATACCAAGCTGGGAAAAGTAGTAGCTATGCTGGAGGGTAGGGTTAGACAAACTGAGAGATCTAGACAAATTGGAGGCTTGAACCAAAAGAAATCTCGTGAGGTTTAATAAGGACAAGTATAAAGTTCTGCACTTAGGGTGGAACAATCCCATGCACTGGCACAGGCTGGGGACTGACTGGCTGGGCAGCAGCTCTACAGAAAAGGACCTAAGGGTTACAATGGACAATAAGCTGAATATAAGCCAGGAGTGTGCCCTTGTTGCCAAGAAGGCTAATGGCATACTGGCCTGCATTGGTAAGAGTGTTGCCTGCAGTTCCAGGAAAGTGATTATTCCCCTCTGTTCAGCACTGGCGAGGCCACATCTGGAGCACTGTGTTCAGTTTTGGGCCCCCCACTACAGAAAGGATGAGGACAAATAGGAGAGAGTCTGGCAGAGGGCAACAAAAATGGTGAGGGGGTGGGGCACATGACTTCTGAGGAGAGGCTAAGGGAACTGGAATTAGTTAGTCTGCAGAAGAGAAGACTGGGGGGATTTAACAACAGCCTTAACTACCTGAAGGGTTGTTCCAAAGAGGATGGAGCTAAACTGTTCTCAGTGGTGACAGATGACAGAACAAGGGCCAATAGTCTCAAGTTGCAGCAAAGGAAGTTTAGATTGGACATTAAGAAAAGCTTTCTAACGAGGAGGGTAGTGAAGCACTGAAACAGGTTACCAAGGGAGGTTGTAGAATCTCCATCCTTGGAAGTTTGTAAGGCCTGGCTAGACAAAGCCTTGGCTGGGATGATCTAGTTGGGGCTGGTTATGGCTTTAGAATGCTTTCTGGCTGCTTAAGCAAGGTAGGTGTAACATCTGTACCTAGCCATAGTGACTGAAGCTATGACAGTGAGATGCTATGAATATGGCTCTGCTCATCTGGGGCATTGTGCCAGTCAGTGACTAGTCCCAAAATGGATGCTGAGATGGAAAGAGAATACCACTACTTCCCTTCCACATCAGCCTGTATCATGTTAGCCGCTCACAGGCTGGGGGAGAATTGACCTCTGTGTGTAAGTTGCTTTAGCTTTAATGTAATGTGTCATGTTGACTTTGTAATATTAATTCCATGAAAGAAAAGGCAGAGGAGATTATTTTACACACACACACACACACACTGTCAAAATATTAAAATCTGTAACAGATCATGTCCTCCTTGGGGAAAAATATCCATGGATACTCTCTGATAGCATCATAAAGGGGAACACTTTTATTACTTGAAGTCTTGAGCATATTACCATATTTACCTGAATCCAAAACTACTTAAAATTTAAGAGGACCCCACCCAATAATTAGTTTCTATACATGGAAAATTATATTTTTTTATACTTTATAATTTTCCATGGATAGAATATAATTACTGGAGGGTCATCTTAAATTCATGCCTGCCACTCCCCATCTCCCCCCCACTATTGTGGCAAGGAAAGCAGCAAGAGGGCATCAAAGGCCAAAACTTTAATCCTTTGCCCCTGCCTGTGCTTTTGCCCCCAGTCTCTCACTGCCTGCCCACTCCACCATGTGCCCCGCACTTCCCCCTGCCTGTCCTATTGCCTGCCCCCCACCATATGCCTCCCAACCCCATGTACAGTCATATCCAAGCAGTTTTCCTATCACAGATTCGCCTCTCTTCTTGCTCCCCACATTATCTTGTTTATAACCACCTTGTATTTTGATCTTTCAGACAAGCCAAAGCCATGTATTCCTGCAAGGCTGAGCATAGTCATGAGCTTTCCTTCCCGCAGGGGGCAATATTTTCTAATGGTAAGAAATGTTTAAACAATGCTCTTGCTTTATACAGAATACTAAACTAAACTGATCTCTGAGATAAAAACAAAGACATGTCACTTTGTTTCCCATTTTCACTCTCATTATCAGTCTGATATTGTTGATCCAATAGAGTTGATAATTGTTGGTTTTTTTGGTTTTTTTGTTTTTGCAGTGTACCCATCAGTGGAACCAGGCTGGTTAAAAGCAACCTATGAAGGCAAAACAGGGCTAGTTCCTGAGAATTACGTTGTCTTCCTCTAGTATACTTTAGTGGACAGCAGTATCTTCATGGTATCCATGGTAACAAATAATAAACACTATGATCTTTATCTGACACAGATATGGGGATCAGCCTGTTAGTCAAGAGTAGTATATCTCCTTCAAATTCTGTAACTCCACATTATATTGCTCCCTATGAATAGAACAGGACATAAAGAAATAGTTAACAGGGTTTCTTTGTGCTAAAGATGGTACTCTGTTTAAATAACTTCAGCTGTTCACAAAAAGGTTGTTCTGGTCTTCTTTTGCAGATAAAGAACGTTACAGCAATACCATCAAAAAACATGTCATTAGCTGCAAACCATTTGGGGCCTGAGATTTAACCAGACCAATATAAAATTTACAGTCAATGCACTCTGGAAATTTTTACAATCGCATCTTTTAACCTGTAAAATAATTATAATATTTTTCATAATGTAAGACTTATTTCTGTTATGATACATTTCTCCACCAGAAAACTTGATTTGGACATTGGTCCTAGTCATTTCAAGGAATGAGTTACTTTGTTCTTAAAGCAAGGTTTTGAACTTGTGTTATACAATGAAGTTACAATATACGCATGCTACTTTGTAAATAATTTATATAACTGAGAACCAGATTAGGTTGTACACTGACAAAGCCTTAAGTGCTCCTCCAAAATGTGATTTTGTTTGGACTGGTATTTCATTTGAGCACCACACAGAATTTTTATGTCTTTCTTTCTTTCATCAATATAATTATATATTAATAATAAATTATATTTATAGCACCCATCTTCCCTAGGGCATTCTCAGCTTGTCTAAAAACTGAAATACACAAAACAATAACATTCTGATACTAACATTATTGGAAAACATTTATGGTTAGCACCAAAGAAGGACAATAAATCTAAAATTTGAAATACATCTGAGTCTCACTTCTACTTGTTACATTTAGCTTTTCCCCAAATGATCTGGGAAGTAGCTAATTTTATAAGCTATGAATTCTGAAAGCTCGATCTAGCTATTCAAAGTGTGTGATATTAGATAAATTTGGTTATTTTGTTGAATTTGAATGGAATTTCCTCTGACTTTCATTGAACTATTTGGCCACAATTCAAAAGCATGCTAGTGGAAGGCTTAGAGCAGGGCTGTGAAACTCATCCGACCACATGGGCTGAATGAGTGGTGCAGCACCTGTCCATGGGCCAGTCTGGAACCACAGACAAGACCTGCATTCAGATCCAATGCATGTCCTGCAGTGGCTGGAGTGGATGCCTATGCAGCCCAGTCCTGCTCCAGCCACTTTGAGGGCTGTACTGCATACAGCAGCTGTTGAGGGGCTTTGCTGCACAGTCCTAGAGGCACCATCATGGAACTGTGCTGCGTACACTGAAGCAGCAGCCATGGGGCTGCGAGGCCACTGCATGCAGCATAGCGCTGGAGTGGCACACAGCTGCTCCGGGGCGGTGCTCTATGTGGCAGTTGCTCCACTGCTCCAGGATGTGAGCTGAAGCTGGTAGCTCATAGAGTCATCCATTATGCTTCGCATGCAACCTGTTGGCTATTCTAAAACCTATAGGCACCGCCGGGTGCTGGATCTGGCCCATAGGTCCTATATTTGACTCCCCTTTGTTAGAGAAGTGTTATATTGCGGTGGGCTAGTAATTATGCAAGAAGCAAGGATTTTTTCTTAAGGTGATATCTTTTATTGGACCAACTGCTTGGTTGGAATAAAGTTAGACAAGTTTTTGAATGCAATGTATTCTTCATCAGGTTCATTAGATCTGATGAGGAATGCATGATACAATCCATTCAAAAGTTTGTCCAACTTTATTCCAACCATGCAGTTGGTCCAATAAAAGATATCACCCTTAAAAAAAATCCTTTCCTTCCACATGAAGTGTGGTAGTAAAATTACTTGGCATCAATATCCATCGATTACTCATTCTAGAATTTAAAAGGGATCCGTTTTATATATTACTAGCAATACATTTTGCATAAATTTTCCCACCAGTAAAAATGATGTGTTAATAAAAATGCTATTATAAGCTGTGAGTTGGCTGACCTAGTCCATTGAAGAATAACAGTCCATAAAAGGAGAATAAGGAGCAAGTCATAAAATCGTTGCAAGGGAGGAATGTTAACAGATGTCCAAGTTAGAAATGCACTCTTTCTGCTAAAATAAATACCCTAGTGTCTAGTTCTGAAGTCCTTATTGATGCATCTCCCACTGAGTTTGGACATTCCCAATCACTCAGTAGACCTACTAACTTGGTGGACCCCATTCTTGGGGAGTCAGTACACTTTTTCCTCAACCTACTTTGAAGCCTGTGCAACTTATGCTTGCATTTATACTTGTTACTTCAGTGTAAGTTTAAGTAATTTGCAAATTTGGGACTAACTCTTGATTATGGTACTTGAATAACACGTGCTATTCAAGCAAATGTATTTCACTTCCACATTAACACCTTGTGGCTGAGTTCAACATTTTTAGTGCTACAGGACAATTTTACTCTTGTGCAGACTTAATGACTGATAGCAGTTTCTTGAGTGGCGATATTTGATATATTGATCCTCTCTTTACTTGGGCAGTAGGTGCTACTTTCTGCCAGGGTAGTTAAGAGCCTTTAATGGAGCAGAAAACTGTCAAACCTTGAATCACTTTCAAATTTTCCAACACGTTGCCTTATAAGACAATATACAAAGACATTTGGGAGAAGTGTTTCTCTGGCCAACTACAGTTTCTCCTGAGAGAGTTGCTGCTCTCCCAAGAAAAACTAGGGATGTACAGATGTTCAGGATATTTCTCCCAGTACAAAAATGACCTGTCTAGGAGCAAAATAATCAGAAAACAACTATGGTTAAATTGCTTCTGGGATAGTTCCACCTGGGACAGTGAATGTCTGTACGCATTCTGAGGGAAGCCACAGCACAGTCCTCTAGCATCCCAGGGTGCATTGCTGCTTCCTCCCTGCCTCCCTGGGAGACAGTATTTCACTTTGGCTGGAGTCTACTGCCCCAGCCAAGCAAGGGACAGAATACACCCCCTCCACAATCCCCACAGTATGCTACAGGGAAACACAGGCTGATCCTGAACAATGTGGGTCAGCCAATCAGGCTGTCATCCTTCTCTAGACACACTGAGGAACAGGCAGTGCACGCTGTGATGTATGCACGAGGGCTCCCTGGCTGCACAGCATCAGCACCACAAGTCTCAGGTTTTTAGGGGTCTCCGAGTAAGCTTTTCTACCAGGAAAACAAACCTGGGGAGAGCTCTCAGACTATTTGAACTCGTTTATGCAGCCTCTGCTTGCTTCTGAACCTGCTTTCTGCATAATGTAATGGTCGTTGCTTACAGAAAGTCACTTTCTTGAGCAATTTTACTGCTGAAGTTCAGGCTTGTGGCAAAAGTTCACATAGTGCCTTCTGTACACAATTTTAAGTGTTGGACGGAGCTCAGCAGGGAGTACAGGCAGAACAGTCCTACGCTGAAGTCTAAGTATCTTCTGTGTGCCACAGACAGAGGCTCCCTGCCAGCTTCAAATACACAGTACATAGAGCTCAGCTTAAAAGGGAGGATGGACTGCTGCATCCATGACAACATTTATTCAGTGACCCAACATGATTTGGCTCATTTGTTCTGCTTTACTGAGGAATTTCATAGTATCCCAGTTCACTGTAAGGAAGGTTTCAGCTCATCTTATGAAGAAAGTGTCCACCTCCTGGTGTTATAAAGGGTAATTCTAAGCTGCATCTTCTTGCACTGCACAGTCAAATACAGTACCCTGATGTACTTGCTTGATAGGAGCATAAGAGATAAAGCAGAAAGCAAGTTCCCACTTAGCACATCACATCTTGCAGTTCTTACGGCTTTTTGCACTGGGAGAAAAACTCCCATCAACTCCAGTATATAACCTACCTGCCATCCAGTGACCCCAGGTAACCTCTCTACATTTTACCAGCTACATTCTGTCACCCAGTCAATATTCCCCCTTTTTTCTCCCCCTGCCTACCTGTCTCACACCTATTGTCTCCCATCATCTCTGATCTGCACTGCCATGCATTTGCATTTTCACTGACCTACATTTTGCATATTGGTTTCTGTTCCATCCATGAGAACACACAGCACCACCAGACTCTCTATGCCTGAAGAAGGGTGTTTGTACCTGAAAGCTTGCAAAGAAAACATTTTTCCAACTATTTAGCTGGTCTAATAAAAGATATCACATTTACCCAAAGAACCTTGCCAGCCCTCAACTCCAGTAAGCACTTTGCTCAAGTCAGAGCTCCAAGGGTTTTCTTTTGGTAACTAACCATTGAAATTGTAACTTATCCCATGTTCTGTTTTGCCTAAAGGCATGAACTTGTGGTTGCTGGGGTGACAACTGGCTTGCTCTACCTGAGGGTCCCAAGGAGAAGTGATGCAATAGGAGAATGGACTGTGCTTAGGAAACTAGAACAGGCAGTGACTCTAGCATGGAGCAGTCTTCAGCTAGACTGTGGCTGGCCCCCACAGAGGGGTGCACTAGTTGGGGGAGGCCACTCCTTGAGCTCTGATTTCCTACCCTCACATATCAATCAATTACTTGAAGATTAATATTTCTATACTGCTCTGAAGAGTAAACTTCAGTAAGCTTTTGAGGGGACGTGAGGAAGATCAGCATTTTCCCTTCAGCCTATGAATTGTGTGAGCCACTCTCTTCCTCAGCAGGCTACAGCAGAAAGGTGTCTGGTACACAGGAATCTGTGAATGTAGTTGTAAAAGGATGTAGCCAACCCAAGAATCACATTTCTACTTGATATGATCTAATACCTGCTATTCGTTACAAGGTACCCCTGAGGAGTACTTTGCCTGGGAAAGATTAGTGATTTTTATGCAGGGGTTGTTTTAGGTTCCCTTGATGCATGAAGTGGGCAGTTTCTTTGTGTTCAGTTTTATTGAGGATGCCAGATCCACCTAGATGTGCAAGATGATATCAACCAGGAGCAGCAGCAGCAGTAAAACTGGGAATGAAGAGGGCAGGAGTGTCTAGAGGGACCAGACTGCCGGAGGTGGGGGGGGGGGGGGTGGCACATGGGCTCGTGTG
>NW_017729032.1:27336208-27347433 GCF_001723915.1 Gavialis gangeticus
GGGGGGGGGGGGTTGTGGCACATGGGCTCGTGTGGTGGAGATATTCTCAATCCTGCCCCAAACACCTTGATAGTTGTAAACAAAGAAGTAGAAAAAGTAAAATTATTTTTTTGAAAGAACAATATTTTGCAAGCAAGAGAGGCTTGTGGTAAATGTCCATATTCCCTTTCCAGTCAAGAGGTAGTGATTTTGCTAAGGTGTCTCTCAAGTATTTATAGATGGTGATGATTGCTGCTGTATGTCACTGAAAGGCATGTGGCTGTATGCACACTTTCTATAATTAACAATGTAGGCTTTGCTGTTGTTGCTAAACTATTTGGTACATATTTTATAGAAAACAAAATCATATTAATAGGATGATAATTGTTATGCTGTATGACACAAGTGTAAAGTATGTTCACGTTTTGTTTTGTTTTGTCTGTTCTCTAACATTACAATGAAAAATTGTTTTTTCAGTGTCATTTCTAGAAAACCAGTGTTAAAATGTTCATGTCAGATTTTGGAATTTAGCATACTATGTAACCTGACTTTTAAATTAAACTATAGTTATCATTCATGTCCCTTGGTAATCTATAAATGTATTGTTAGAGAAAATACTTGAGAAAATGATGCACAGAATTCATGATCAAAGTTAATTCCAGATCATAATAAGCAACTTGTCATTCCTTTTATACATTTTCCCATGATATTCTCAATTCTTTGCCTGTAAATGGAATCATTTTAATATTTCCTTTAGGAATGGAGCCTTCAGTTGGGGGAATAAGGTCCAAATATCCGCAGTGCAGAATAGAGTAATTACAAGAACAAAATAGCATTATGCACCACAATAATTTGCTTTCCTAGTTACATGTATGTGCCTGGCACTACTTTTGTGCTTAATCAGATTGTATCAGAAAAAATAATTAAACCCCCCCAGCACACTGTTCTGAGTATCTCCTTTACCTCACCCGCAGCAGTCCATCCATAGTCAGAGGAGTCTCCAGTGAGATGAGTTAGAAGTTCTGCCTGACAGTAGGAGCTCTAACGTGGTTCAGTATTATTTTCAGAACTTCTATCAACTGATTTACTTTATATCAGCATTCCCTGAAACAGTCCAGTGCCAGGGATCAAACTGTAGATGCACCCCTGATGATTGCTGTATTTCCTCAGCTCATACTACCCTACTGACTGCTAATCCTAATGCCCTTCCAGACATTACTCAGGCAAAAACTAGTCTTGTAACCAGACTGTTATCCAGGCTAATCAAAATGGCTTGACACTTTTTTTTTAAATAATTGGGTGCTCTGTGACCAGTGCTGTAATACTGACTCTCAGTTGTTGAAGATAGTATCATAGTTTCTCTTGTCCTGTATGTGGCAGTATTTCATAGCCTATTTTGACTGGCCTTTCTGTTTTAATTGTAGCATATGGTGCTTTGTCTATTGGATATCTTAGCTGAAAGTGCTTTGGTGGCAGAGCTTCCTGCGTGTGTTGTGTTGGGTGTTGTCATACTCTTTTGTACTCGTGGTCAAGATTTCAAAATCCTTCCAGCCCTCTGACAGTTTGGATTATAGCAAATGCAAGGGTGGCTTAGCAGGCCACACATTTGTGTTCTCTGAATTATATTTATGATGTTTATTTTGGAGGTACTAGAGTTTATAGAATTCTTATATACTATGATGTATTTTAAGACCAAGACTTTATATGCAGTCAATAACACAGGAAAGTAAAATATATTTAAAAAGTTACTGTTAATAAATTATCTACCTGAACTTTTTGTTTATTTTGTAGTATGGTTTCAATAATTATCTGCACTCTGTGTGTGTGTGTGTGTGTGTGTGTGTGTGTGTGTGTGTGTGTGTGTGTGTGTGTGTACACCTATAAATAACTGACACAATATTCATAAACCGACTTTCAAAAGTACCTGTGCTGTATTTTACACTGTATTTAATGAATTTAAGAAATATTTTTTAAAATAAAAAGCCTGTCCACACATGGTTTCTTTTCATTCTGTTTCTTTTAGTCTTATACTGTACATCTCTTACTGAGATTTATATTGCTGAGTCCATGCTCTTTGCTGAGTCTTCAAATAACCATATATTGGGGGTTTGTTTAATAAATAATGCTACAGAGGTGTTTCTTTTTATATAGCCAACACATTAGTGTATCTTATAACATCACCTATATTTTGGAAATATAAACATGTATTTATGATATTTTAAATCTGTCATTATATGAACTAGTTCAAATAGCAGGGACCATATTTCTAAAAATGCCTTTGGAAAATTGCATCCTTTAGCTGAGTATTGTTTAGGAAAATGAATGACAAGACCACATTTGTATGTTCAGTATATGCTTAAAATATTTCTTTTATTTTATCAAATAATTCATTTATATGCTTCTGTGATTCTTGGTAAATTAATAAAGATTGCTTACCAAATTACTTGTTTGAGAAATACACCCCACATCACCTGGACTCAGAAGTGCTTATCATTGCAAAATTCCAACCCAATACTATCATGTCAGAGTGGCAAGCCTAGCTTATTAGCAGCCTTCAAATACCTTGTTCTCAGTGGTAACAAATAACAGAACAAGGAGCAATGGTCAAGTTGCAGCAAAGGAAGTTTAGGTTAGATATTAGGAAAAAGTTTTTCACTAGGAAGGTAGTGAAACACTGGAACAGGTTACCTAGAGACAGGACCGTCTCTAATGGGGGGTAAATCAGGATGATCGCCCCAAACCCCATGCTTTGGTGGGCTCCACGGACAGTGCCGTACAAGCCCTCCCATGGCTGCCATGTGCACTCCGCCGTGGCTGCTACGTGGTGCCAGCTGCGCTGCAGCTGCCGTGCACCTCCGGCTCTGCACTCTGGCCACTCACCGCCACCTCCCCCCACTCCCCGCTTGCCACCCACTGGCCGCACAGGCTCATATGCCCCAGGCCCTGCACACCCCTATGGACAGCCCTGCCTAGAGAGGTTGTGGACTCTATCCTTGGAGGTTTTTAAGACCCAGCTAGACAAAGCCTTAGCTGGGATGATCTATTTCAGGCTGATCCTCCTTGGAGCAGGCGGTTGGACTAGATGACCACCTGAGGTCCTTTCCAACCCTAATTTTCGTGAATATTAGAGTTCACCTTTAAAATCTAACTGGCTTATCAGTCAATTCATAAAATAGGCCCCCATTCTACTATGATACTAAGGGCTCTGCTACATGTTCAAATTAAAGGTGGATAGAAACCAGCTATAGAGTTGCTACACATTTTCAAGCACTAGATTTATAGCTGATTGGCTCTTTTTATAGTAGTCATTTTTATTGTGTGGTAAGTACTTTGCAAGTGTGGCTGGTCTAAATATATTGTCCAATTAACCAGTTAATTGTATGATAATTTGTACTTGTGGTTGGTCTTACTTTGCACATGTGGTCAGGCTAAATTTATTGTGAGATTAACTAGTTAATTGAATAACATATGTAACATGTAGCAGGGGCCTAAGTGAGAAAATGAGTGTGTATCATGAGCAGGGATCTGGGCTTTCCACTTCTCATGTAAAAACCCAGATTTTTCCCTTTAAAGGAGAAAATCTCAGACTTTCCCCTCTGAAGCGGGAAACCATGGATTTCCCTGTACAGGCTGAAAGAGCTTAGGGCTTGGGGGGGAGCAGGAGAATGGCAATTGGAGGCAGGAGGCACTATGTTTGTGTGCATGCACACACACATGTGGCCAGCAATGCAGCCAGGCAGGGTTGTAGGAGCAGCCCTGGCTGCTGGATACTGGTGGTAAGTCAATGGGCTGAGGGGTTGAGGGCCAGGGCATGGGAACCATCCGGGGGGCTGTGTGTGGGGCATATATGTGTGGCAGGGGTTTATGGAGGGGATGTGTGTGTGGGAGTCTGTGTGTGTGCCTGTAACATAGCTTGGGTGCCTGCTGGCACTGGGGGAAGGTGTCCGGGCACAGGGCTGTGGTGGGGCAGGGGCAGTACTTGGTGCTGCTGGCAAGCCCAGCTCTCAGTTTTTCTTAGGCCAGCCCAGTGGTGCCTGCTCCTCCAGCAAGAGAAGACAGTGGGGGATCCTTCAGGGGAAGCAGGGAGTTGTGTGCCCAGGCCAGCAGCACTGAGGCCCAGTGCCCATGCTCTCAGAGATGGAGGCAAGGCAGCCGGGAAACACTGCCTGGGTGGGTGGGGAGTTGTGGCCAGGCGGTGTGGTGTGGTGTGGTGTGGTGTGGGAGGCCTAGCCCAGGGCAGGGCAGTGCCACATGCATCTCTTCCTCCTCCTCCCTGGCTGGGGCCAGGTTTGCTCCACTGCTGCCCACATAAACTGGAGCAGCTACCAGCCCCGCTGCTGCTGGGGTTGCTGGTGGCACCTCACCTAGGTACCACACGCTGGCTTCCGGCAGCAGCAGCACCATGCCTCCTCACCCCCCTCCAACTTGCAATGCTGGGTCCTGCTCACTGGGCCACAGAGGCAGCTCCTGTCCAGTGTTGGTCCACCCAGTCTCCAGCCCTGTGCCCCACACCCAACTGTCAGCACAGAAATCTGGGGGGATACATGCCCCTCCATATATTCCCTCAATGCATTACCAGTGGTGTTGCCTATGCCTACACACCCCCTGCCCCACACATGCACTCCCCCACACAATCACCTCCTTCCCCACACACTGGGAGGCCAAGGCCTGGGGTCAGGGGGCAGCTGGGAGACCCCTTTGTTAGGGCTGAGGGGGCAGGGTGCTGTGGGTCAGGAGTGTGATGTACCAGCAGGGCTGGGTGGGGGCAAGGGACTGTGGGTTGGGCGTAAGGGGCACCAGCAGGGCCAGGGGGCTGTGGGTCAGGAGTGAGGGGCACTAGCAGAGCTGGCAGGGTAAGGGGCTGCAGGTTAGGAGTTGGGCACTGGCATGGCCAGGGATATGGGAGACTGTGGGTTGGGAGTGAGTGCCACTGGTAGGGCGGGGGGTGGGGCTGTGGCTTAGGAGTGAGGGGCAAGGGCATGGGCATGGGCAGGGGCATAGCATCAGCATATTAGAGCTGCTCATCACCACAAAGCAGCAGGGGAGCAGCCACAGCTGGACCTGTTTCCTGGTGAGCAAAGGAGGTAGTGGGAGCTCTCATTTTCCATTATAAAAAAGCCAAAACTAAATGCCAAAATATATATATATTAAGAATTTATTTTATTATAATGCTTGAGGCACTGGTAGGCTTCCAACTTGCTTTAAAATTGTAAATATATCAATAAAACAATGTGTTCAACTGATACTTGTGTATATAGTGGCATTTCATTTTAATTGCAGAAAAACATGGATGCAGGGGGCAGGGGTTAAATCAGAGAATTGTAGATTTTTTAACAAAGAAAACCAGGATTCCTAATCATGAGGTACATCACAAATGTTGAACATGGAGCTTCTCAAAATATCTTCATGTCTACTCATGAGCTCAAATCTTAATAACTTTTTCAGCAGTAACTACTTTTTAAAAAATTTTTTAATTATTTTTTTAAAAAGTTACAGGTTGATAAAAATACTTGAATCTGAGTCAATTTCTCTGATTCAAATTCAAGTATTTTTACTTTTTACAGCTGGAAAAAAAAATCCAGGAGTCTGCATAATTCAGATGTTCAATATGAACTCTTCATGTTTCTTATTCAAAATGACTTTGGTTTCTGATATTTACTTTATTTTTACTTGAAAATTATATGGAAAAAATGTAGGAGATTAAAAAATGGCATTTTGTTTCACTTGAAAGTTTTTAAGTTTTTTTGGACTTTCCAGTGCACTGAACATTTTGGTGGGGGGGCGAATCTGTTTTGATCAACAAACATTTTTTTTCAAATCTTTAGAACTGTAAACCAAAACAAAACAGTTGTTCACACAGCTTTACTGATAAGGGAAATTTCCTGGACAGCATCACCTCAGAGAAAGTGCTGATAGTCAGATTATATAAATTATCTATAATTGCATGAGTTCAATATCATAAATAAAAGCAAATGCCCATAGCAGTAGCTAATGTAAAATAAGCATGGCAGAGTATTCAGCAGTGCATGACCCATTTAGGCTTCATTTTGGAATGCTGTATTTAGGTTTAGTCATATGCTGAGGAGAGCACCAAAAAAGCATAAAGCACAGATAAATATTACACAGCATTTGAAAACAAAGACGAGTAGAAGATAAGGATATTTGTATTATGAAGAATTTTAGGGGAAAAGAGGGAATGAATTACTACTATATAGCGATGAAGAAACACGAAAACTTAACATCGATGGAAACAAAGGAACTGTAAGAGACTGAAAAAAGGCATGCAAGACTTCTGTGGAAAGTGAGTGATTTAGGCTACAGAAACATTGTTGATAAGCAATAAATATCTATATCTATATATATGTAATGGGACCAATCCTTCATGTCTGCCGCATGGAAAAGCCAAGCCATGGGACCCCAGAACTGACTCCTATTGGCAGAAGGGAAAGCGGCTGGAAGATGAGGCTGTACCGGCTCTAGGGAAGTTTCCCTGGAGAGGGGAACATGAACAAGAGAGAGCTTGTTAAGCCATGTGGAGGTACAGGACTAATGTCAGGCACTGGACTTGTGGATTTTACTGGAGTAGAAGCTGGTCATGAAAGGCTGGATATTCCCCATAACAGAGATGACCATAAGGCCACAATGAAAGGGAAGGACCACTGGAAGCCAGTAAGAGGGATTCATAAAGGGTTCCTTTAGCGGGATATTGTGCCTGGCTAGATGGATGAGTGCTTAGGAGAAAAGGGGTTCCCCCCCCTCTGCAGCAGGCTTAAGCAAGATATTGGTCCTGCTGGACTTAATGAATCAAAGGCGTTGAGAAGAGTTAATTAATTGAATAAGGCAAAGACTGTCAATTGATCTGCCAATTAGGAAATTGATTAATTGGATGTCGATAGACTTGATCTCTGTTCATCAAAAGAGAATTGATGAAGTAGGGTAGAGTTGATTAAATGAGGGATGAGTTAATTCATGTGAGTTGAGTGAGAAAGTGATCACAGAGACATCTGGTACTCATAAGACATATAAATTACTGAATTATCAAAATAAGGACAAGACTGCCCAGTTGATAAGAGACAACTGATGGTTAGCTATATTGTAGAAAGTTTATCAGACAGCATGGTATTAAAGGCCATCCTGGAATCACTGGCAAATGACTACCAATGGAGGACTCCTGGGAAGGGATCACAGGCCCATGCCTATGCAGGTGTGGTAAGGGACCGCCCTACTCGGGGTAGTAAACATCTCACCTCTCCTTATATGCCTTCTTTTGAACATCAAAGCATGGCAGGAGAGCATCATGAGAGGCAACTTAGAGTGAAGGGGAGTGGTGGCAGATGGAGAACCATCATGCACAAAACCTTACAGTATATATTTTAGGGGATATATCTTTAAATGTTAAATGTTATTTGATAAGTTGGATTCACTACTAAATAAAGTTTTGAGTTTTTTTCTTAAAAAGATGATTACAAAAAGGAAAAGGTGAATTCTTCTCAGCTACAAAAAATGAATAGAGCTGTAATAGGTTAAAGTTCTGTGGGGAACAATAGATTAAGAAAAGATGGCTGACAAAACAAGAATATTGCAACAAAGCAGGTTGTAATCTTTTTAAATGCTTCAGTATTTACAGTTGTTGCCAAGGAATATTTTCTAGTAAGATCTTATCTAGAAGATAAGATGTTTACAAAGCCCTTCAATCCTTTAACATACTTTAGACCAGTGGTGGTCAACCTTTTTGTCCAGCAGGCCGGATTGGCAGTGCCCAGGCCATTCTGGTTAGATCTGGCTGATGGTCCCAATCCGGCATGGGATGATTGTAGCACAGCCCCATCCAGCCACACAGAGGGGAACAACGGGTATCCTGGCTCCAACCTGGCCCCTATGGGGGAGAAAGGACAGGGCCCAGCCTCAACCTGACCCTGCGAGGGGTAGAGGGTATGGCCCAAACCCACAGAGGACAGGGAACAGCCTCAACCCAGCTCCACAGGGAGAAGGGGGCTAGGCCTAGCCCTGTGGGGGGAGAAGAGGGCATGAGTCCATGGGGGATAGGGGTGTGACCCAGCTCTACCCAGCTAGGGGAGAGGAGCATGGCCTGGCTTCATCCAGCCATGGGGGTAGGGAGAGGGAGTGTGACCTCTCCCCAACCTGCTGCAGGTGGTTTGGGAGTTAGAAATTTGGCAGTGGGGGATGGTGGCCATATTTATTGTCACTGCTCCCCTGCTGCCAAATTTCCTAATCCATGGGGAGCTCTGTGGGCTGGATACCTATGGCTCCAAAGGCCAGAGGTGAGGGAGCACCTCTACTTTACACCAGAAATAAATCCTCTGTATTTTTCTGTGCATCAAACCAAACATGAACTTAAAGAGTTAAGTTAGCACATACAATGGTTACTTAAGATTAAGGAATTCATGTGAGTGATCTATTTTATTGGACCATCTGCAGTATTGGAGAAGACACAGACAAGCTTTAGAGTATGACAGTAGTTTTCCTCAGGCCCTGGAGAGAGGAGGAGACACAGCAGAGCAAAGTAAAAGATGGAACAAAAGCTTGTGTACAACTCCATGTGTAACATCACTTCATAGTTTGATAGTTGGTAGGGTCAGAAGGGACCTGAACAGATCATCTAGTCTGACACCCTGCCATGGCAGGAAAGAGTACTGGGGTCAAATGCCCCTGGCCAGGTGTTCATCCAGCCTCATCTTAAAGACCCCCAGGGGAGGAGCCAGCACCACTTCTCTTGGAAGTTGGTTCCAGTTCCTAGCCACCCTGACAGTGAAGTGTCACCTTCTGATGTCTAGTCTGAATTTACCCTCTGCCAGCTTGTGACCATTATTTCTCGTCACTCCTGGGAGTGCTCTGAGGAACAGGGACTCCCCCAATGCCTGCTGGTCCCCTCTCACTAGTCTGGACCTGCTTGAGATGCATATGTGGATGCATGACAAGGTACGGTTGGCCTTCCTGACCGCTTCCCTACACTGTTGGCCCATGTTCATTTTGGTATCAATAATGACTCCAAGATCCTTTTCTGCCTCTGCACTGATGAGAAGGGAGTTCCCCAGCCTGTAGGTCTGCTGTTGGCTCTTCCTCTCCAGGTGCAGCACCCTGCACTTGTCAATGTTGAAACCCATCCTGTTCTCATCCGCCCACCCCTGTAACCTAAGTCTGATTGCAGCCTATTCCTCCCTTCTAGCATGCTCACATCCCCCCACATCTTAGTGTTGTCTGCGAATTTGAACAGGGTGCTTTTTACCCCCTCGTCCAAGTTGCTGATGAAGATGTTGAACAGTGCAGGCCCGAGGACTGAGCCCTGGGGAATCCCACTGCCCACATCCCACCAGGTCGAATAAGACCCATTCACCAGCACTCTCTGGGTGTGGCCCTCCAACCAGTTATCAACCCATTTGACTGTGTAGGTGTCAACGCCACAGTCTCCTAGTTTTTTAATGAGAATGGGATGAGAGACGGTGTCAAAGGCCTTCCTAAGTCCAGAAAGACTACATCCACTGCTACACCTGCGTCTAAGAATTTTGTGACCTGGTCATAGAAGACCAGTTGGTTGGTCTGACAGGACCTGCCTCTAATGAACCCATGTTGGTTACCCCTAAGCATAATCTCACCTGCTGGTCCCTCATGGACATGGGCCACAATAATTCTCTCTTAACCCTACCACAATAATTATTTACCATTCATTTGACCAAAAATGTAGAAATCAGCAGGGAATATTTTGCATTTATCCAGAATTTTTGTGTGGCTCTCTTTCTAAGTAAGTACACACTGGATTCTCTAAAACCATCCCTGTCAGATGGAAAACTAAAATGCCAGAAAGTTCTGGCTTCTGGGATTACTGCCAGTGAGGTAGTATCCTGGAAGCCTGGCACTATCAAAGGCTGCCAGGAGAAATGCCATGGAGTTAAAGCAAAAAGAAGCAAAATATCTGGCATTTTTTCTTTGAGATGTTATACAATTTCTTTAGACCAGGGACTTGACATTTGACATGGGGTGGTCTTGATGTCAGGGCTGTGCCTTTTGCTATTCTGAGGGGAAAAAATCAAACTCTTGCCAAAAGGTAAGCCTTCATAAAGACTTGTTGGATTTCTGCAACTAACTTCCCTGAAGCTTCCATCCACCCAGAAGCTAAACAGGACCTCCTGGCCCCAGGCTGCCACACTGTGGGGTAAGGTCAGACACCAGAACTAGAAGAGACTTCTTAGCATCCTGTGTCCAGACGGGAAAAAGAAGTGAACCAGAATTCACGTTGGACAAAAACTGGTCTGTGTATATGCAGGATAAGCAGATTAGACTGTGGCAATAAGCCAGGGGGCAGAAAGAGGAACTGGAAATGGAGATTGGGAAGAGGAAGAGAATATGGCTTTGAAGTTAGAGAGAAACTGGGACTAGCTGGGTCCGGGAACTGGGACTGGGAACCAGTAAGTGGGAAAGGAGAAAGCTGGGAATGGATCCTAATACAGAGTCCAGCTGAGAGAGAACTAGAACTATCTGGATATGCAGACCAGAACAAGTGACTTGGGGAAAGGGGGACTGCTAAATCAAGCACTCAGAAATCAGATAATTTGCTACTTTAATTTGCTCCCTCTATAGTAGAATGTGCATTTATACAGTCTTTACTTTTGAGATTGTTGCCCTGTGGCGCCAGGCCAACCCTCAGGATCTCAATATTGCACTGTTAGACAGGAGGGTGTGGTGTACAATTGCACATGCACACACTCAAAAATCAGTTATGTGCATTCACACGCACACTACCAGCTCAGGCACATACACATCCCAACCAGCCTAGGCACATGCATACCTATCACCAATTCAAGCACATAGCCTATACACCCCAGAAGTTAGAAACAGATCACTAATTCGTATATCATGCACACAAGGACATATATATACACACACACACACTCACCAGTTCACACACATACAACCCACCTATACATACACACAGGTAAGGTCCTAACTTGGATGGTACAGTGTGTATGTGTGTGCTTGAGATACTGGAGTTAAGGTGTAGGGAGTGAAAGTTGCCAGATCTGAGATTAGAACTGGTGAACTAGAGAGAAGCTGGCTGAGGAACTGAGGCTTGGGGTTACTTAAGGTAGTCTGGGGCTGGAACTGAGGCAGACAGCTGAGATATTGGGGTGGGGGGCAGATAAGTGATGGCAAGGAGGAGACAGCCAGGAAAGAAACTGAGGCAGAAACCTGGTTGCTCAGGGGAAAAGGAAAAGGCAGTGGGGATAAGA
>NW_017729032.1:27347495-27371011 GCF_001723915.1 Gavialis gangeticus
AAAAAAAGAAACAGGGGGTTTGGAGGCAGAGAGGAGCTCAGGACAGGTGTCGGAGGTTGCAGTGAGCCAGAAGCAGGAGAGGGAGAAACAAGACAGAAGTTAGAGGGGTAAGGACCAGAGACTGGAGCAGGGCCAAACCATAGTAAAGCAAAACTGAACTTAGGGGTCCAAATAACAGTTTTATTAAACAGACAACACACTACACAGCCCCATGAAGTTACTGGTTCTCGCGCACATGCACACACACAAACACTTGCAATGGCAGCAGGAGAAAGAGACTCAGTGGAAGGGTTGGGGTCCAGGTAGGGAAGAAAGCAGAGTCCAAGTCCTTGGTTGAAGAGAGGGTGGGGGGTGATAGCTACCTATCCAGGCTGGAAAGGGGTCCTTGTCCAGTAGGTGTTGTCCAGAGGTGGGTCGCTGGCAGGACCCCTGGGTGGATAGGTGGTGTGGCATGGTGCTGGTCCAGATGGAGAGGGCATCCCACTGGGTCTGTCTTCACTGCCTCTTTTTATAGGAGCAGACTTTGTGTGACCCTAGTGACAGGAGGCATGCCCAGGCAAGTGTCAGCCCCTGGCGTACTGAGTATGTGTGCTCCATGCAGGGATGTGCTGTTTCGGGGGTCTGTAATGGTGGGTACAATGGTAGAGTTGCTGGTTCTGCAGGGTCTTTTGTCTTTCAAATGCTGGGTTCTTGTCTCTGTTCCTGGGCAAGGTCCATGGTTCCTGGATGAATCAATGCGAGGTGATGGCCCAGTTGTTACAGGCCATTCAGTAGAGGCCTGCTCCCATTGTATTTCAATCATTCCCAATCATTCTCATTCATCTGGGAACCAATTTATATGGGAGGGGTACATGACTCATACAGTTGCAACACAGGGGATGCCATGGCAGAGGACACAAGATGGAGGCTTGACATACAAAATGGAAACTTGATGTGACTTATGCTAACTTACATATATAGGCCTAAAACAATAACCACACAATTTAAAAGCAGTACAAACATAATAATTATCACTTATAAAACAGTGGGTATCGATATCAAAATAGCAGAGAACTTATTTGCAAAGAGGGGAGAGAAAAATAAAACTCACGACCTAAAATAAAATGTTAAAGCTTGTCCTACATCTTGGCTTACTTATACTTATCTATAGGGAATAGAGAGGGAGAGAAAAAGTCAAAAATGGTTGGGGAAGAGGAGGGAATGCATATTAAAATAAATAAAAAAAATAAAAACTGGGGGTTTTGCTACAAGATCATGTAATGTATTTTCCAATGGACCTGATGCACTCTGCTCCCAGGATGGAGCAGGTGTTGGAGTGAATCAGACTGTAGTTGCAAGTGTCATCAGTGGAGGTTGGGGGTCTGCCTAATGCAGATTAATTGTCTTTAAATCTAGTTTGTTGTTACTAATTTCCTTGGCTTTTTATCATTTGAATTATTCTTCAGAGTTGAGAAGAGGTGCAGGGAAGACTCAGTTGCTGAAGCTGCTCTTGACTCTGTCAGCCCTCCTGAAAAAGCATGAGGGGGAACATCCTTGAGGTGTCTCATCCTTTTTGGTGTCTGGAACATTTTATTGAATCAAGGGGTTTAAAGAGCAGGCCAACATTTAGCAATGATAACCGAACCTATCACCTGGGAGAAGCATCTGTGAATGAGTCTATGTCACGACCCATTTCCTGAAATGCTCCTTAAGCATCTAAGGGACTTCCAGAAAATAGTTACAGCCAGGAGCAGCTGCAGCAGCAGAATGTATGCCTGCATTACACCAGCAAATATGACTGTTGTTAATCCCTTTTTCTGGGCTTCTCCCCGCAGCTTACTTGCATCTCTGTTGGATACCTTGGGTGCCTCATTTTGACCAATTTGGGGCAGAGAACTAAATTAAGACTGAAGGAAGCTACTTAAGGATTTGATTTGCCCAACATTATGCTTGACATGGGTTCAATTAATGAAGTAGAGGTTATTCAGAATGAAGAAACATGAGAGTCACAGCTACAATTGAACAAGGCAGTGTTTGGCCTCAGTGGATCTGAGGGATGCTGCTTCCTTTTCTGTTATTAGTACCAACTGGCATCAGAAGTACCTGAGGTTTGCGGTGAACAGCTCTCACTGCAGAAGCCTCTGGCTCGGGTTCTTTGTGTTATCATGAAGACCTTCGGAGAAGACTGTGATGCTTCAGAAAACAGTTCAGGGAACCAAGGCAGACCATGGTAAGTTGAGGAAGTATTCATAGTTATTAGTCCCATACCAAAATCCCATAGCTAGTCCCTTAAATGCAACATGGATATTTAATAAGAAGATATTGAAGGTACCCGTGCTTCCAGCATTTTTAGTTCATGTTTATAAAGTTATTCTTATATGATTGGGATCGGTGCTGATACAGAAATCAAGTATTAAAATAGATCTTTAAATTCTTTATCAATGGTGTAAAGTCTGACTTTGCATTATACTTAGAGTAAAAAAACTGAAGTGCCTAACTAACCTAAAGCGGGGGACTTTGCCAAAGATCATGGTGTGCTTTTTAAATATAAACATGCAAGAATTCATGGGAACATACAACGACCTCCACAGCCAGCACAGAAACAAGTCTTTAGTCACTAGAAAGTACTCTGGTAATTGGAATATAACTGGCAAGCTGATTCATTAGATTTACTTAGCTACAGTGTATTTCCTCTGCCATTACTGGCAATAGAACAGGTGTGCCCTTATAAGGGATTAGAGCCCACGCTGACCAAAGAACATTAGCGGTCTATTTTTGATTGTGGTTGTTGCCTCTGTTTCCTTCCTACAATAAACAGTTTCATTTTGTTAGATCCAAATCAGAAAAAAACAGTTTTTCTTGGTTGTGGCTATTTTTAAAAAGGGGACTGAAATTTTGTTTACATACATCTTACTTTGTCTGGTATGAACGCTCCCAGCCATCCAGAGCCAGACACCTGGGAAATGCACGTAATCACCCGTGTTGTGAACCAAAACATTTCAATAAAAGCAGTGCCACCATTCACCCTCTAGAGAAAAATTCAAAAAAAGGCCCCTGACTGTTTCTGGAAAGGATGTGTTTTCAGATAGTTTCTGTATAACCATAGAACTGTACAACAGTAAACTGTTTGCTTGTTCATTTTTAGAAAAGCTGGTTCAGGAGATAATTGTCTTGGCCAGTTGTGAAATCAGAGGTGTTGGAAGCCATTTTAAGAACCGCTGGCAGGCTGGATCAGGCTGGTAAGAACAGTACATTCACCCATTCTCAGGAAATATATTGCAGGGCAGTGCAAAGCCTTTTGACTGACTGTTCTTCGGGATCTTCCCCCAACTAATACTAAGAGCAGAAGGTGCATAAGTTTTGTTCTGCTCTCCCTTTCCCCCTCATTTGTTCTTTCTTTGGATTCTTTCAAATAGAGACTGAATATGAAACCTATTAACAGGAAAACCATACACGAATGGTATAATCTTTCTGTTTTCTGATTGCTTTTGCTAAATGTTATGGACTAAAAATCACCACACAAATTGGAAAATAACCCAACACCCCACACCCTGCACCATGTGTACCTATCATATAGAAATTACCAGAGAATCATAGATTTGGAAGGGACTAGCTGGTCCAACCCCTTGCATAAATGCAGGAATGCTTTTCATGACCTAAAGCATCCTGTCAATGGCTCATCTAGCTTCCCCTTAAAAACCTAGTGAAGGAGTTTCTGCAGTGTCCCGGGGCAGTCTGTTCCACTGCTTTACTAACAGTTCAGAAGCTTTTCCTGAGACCCAATCAAAATCTTTTCTGCTGCAATTTAAAACTTTTGCCTTATATCCTGGTCTCTGCAGCAAGGGAGGGCAGTTGTCCCACATGCAAACAACATATGCTGCAAATACCTTGGCATATTTTAACTACTGGTATACATTCTGGACTGTCTGGGTAGCCAAGAATGGCTCAGGTCAGTGCATGGGAGACTGCTACCATCTGAGTCAGGGGGGCACATGCCCCCCCAGCAGCTAGTCAGCAACTGGTGGTGGGGAGGTCCCCCTGCAGCCAATCATGCTGACCAGGAAGCCAGTAGCACTCCCAAAAGTGCCAGCACTTCACCTGGTGCCCTCACTCCCTAGCCAGTGCTGGCAAGGGGGGCACCAGTGCTCCCGCCTGCCCCTCCCTGCCCATTACCTAAGTGGGGAGCACTAACTCTCAGGCAGTGCACCAGCACTCTCCGGGGGGTGCACATGCACCCCCTACATGTTGCCACTGGGTCAGTGTTTCACATAACATTGCTAAACAACAAAGATTCTGCTTCAGACCCAAGCAATTTAAAACAGGTGTAAATGTGTGAGTGCAGAATCCATACTTCATATTATACTGCAATTATGGAGAAGCAGACCTGTAAAAGTGTGAAACATTTTATCTTTATTCTGCATAATTTCCTGTCTCTTCTGCAGTGAGCAGAATGCTAGCTAATTAGTGTTTTCTCTCCAGAGGCCAGCTGGAAAGTGCTGTCCTAGACTTTTAATTTGCTCCCCCACCTTCTGACTATAAAGCAGCTATCATTTGGAATCTGGGGCCCTTCCTCAATTGTTATTTTTACACTTCGTTTTTATAATTGGCGATGCTTCCTGCCAATGAGGAAGCAAATGTATGATGGCTAAATAAGTTCTGTGGCCACACATCCAGGCTATGTTTGTTACTGAGTTAGCAGGAGGTATTTACATGACTGTTGTTGCCCTTTTTAGCTCAAGCAGGTTGTATTGCAGGTTTAAGGTTCTTTCCATTCCAAGGAAAAACTGAGGCTATTTAGTTCACCCTTCTTGTCCATAAAGACTGTACACACAATCACACATTACATTTCTTTTGCTTAGTTCTACCATCCCATGATTATTAGTCTGTATCAAGAGGATGTTACTAGCAGACAATTATTATATCAACTCACCTTAATGACTAAGTGAATGACCTCATGCACAGTGCAAAATAGTAAATGAGCCAGGCTCCGCAGCAGTTTTATTATTTCAGGACATGATGAGGATTTCAAATTTGTGGAGCGTTATCAGCTCCTGATTAAAGCAAACCCTTCCACATCATCTTCTCTAGTACCCTCAATTAAAATTATAGATTTTTAAAAAATTCTTTTCATTCTCTTCTGTCACCCCTTGCTGAAAAATACACATGGTACAAGCAGGCAGTGAAGATATGAATACACCTATTAATCAGAAGAAAACATATTTTTCATGCATTATATATATCAATAATTAAATCCACACTCTTGACCCAGAGGAATAAAAGTCAATAAATAAATCTTTAGGAGTTCTTATAGAGGGACATACTTCTTTCCATGACTTGTGTCTAGTTGGGTTAGTCTAAATGACTGTGGGATAGAGGCCTTAAATTTAAGTTTTTTGCTGTCAAAAATGATCTTCCCAGCTTTTTTGGTACTGTTTTGGCTGTTCAACAATATTTTCTGTATTATAAAAAGTGAATTTTGGCAAGGACCAAAATGTCTTTTGCAATATGGGGAATGTAAAAGCTGCCTCTGGCAATCACTTAAAGTACATTCAAACAGTTTCTGCCGCGCACACATAGTATTGATACTATCCAAAATCTCCATTCACAAGAATGAGGATATTCAGACATTAAGCTAAAACTGCATTTTCAGTCTGAACTATTATGTCGAGAAAATACAATTAAATATTGTTTGCACGGTAACGTGCTGTTCTGAGATCAAGGCACTTTCTGTGCATGTTTTGTTTTGTTTAACCTTGGTACGGCTTGTTAGACTAGTGTAAAAGGCTGGCAGTGTTTGAAACCCATAAAGAGATTTTGATCCTGCTGGGAGAAGATGAAGAGGGTTTTGCTATAACTGATTGAAGTAGGTGGTTCATTACATCTCCTGGAAATAAAGCAGGTGAGAATTACTGTCTAGAGAGAGACAGGCATTGGGCTGAGAAGTCCAGAGAGAGGAAGTCTAGGATTAGACAAGGTAGAAAGAATGAGCTGAACTTTGGCTTTAGTAATAAGCTATCTCACAATGAAGGGTGAATTTAAAGGTTTTTTAATGTGTTTATCGAGCAGGGTGGGGAAAAGGGCCTGTTTATAATAGTCTTTATAATCTACCCTGAACAAGGTCTGGTATGTCACTGCACCAAGTCAGAAGCAGGCCAGAGTTGCCTTACTCTCTCTTCAGACACATACAGGGGTTAACCATTTTACTGGGAGAATCATTGCTCTCTGTGGTTTCTCTCCACAGCCATTAAAGCATGCAACCCCCTCCCAGGACTCACATTCTTCCTGTAGGACCATGTTCTACACCAGAAGGGGAGCAGAGAAGGCTAGGCCCTCGTTTACCTAGTTATGGAGCTCATGCCTCCAGGACAAAGAGATTTTGACTAGAGAAATATTGCAGAGAAAGCAATGTTCCTGGAATGACAGGCAGGATTGGAGGGCTTCACCTGCATGCCATGACCTGTCCCTATGGCTACCTGGGATCCCCAAATCACAGCTGGACTGCATGCCTGGCAGACAGAATAGTGAGAGGTGCAAGTTGCTGCTTGGGTCTTGCTCTAATACCCCATGGTATTATTTTACTCCTGGATATCCAGGGGTCTAATTTTGCCCCTGTACTGCAAATTTGCAGCATGGGGAACATTTTTTTGTTCCTGCACATGTCTCTTGCAGCGTCTCAAAGAGGTTTGAGACGCTGCAAGAGGCATGTGCGCGCTCGTCTGGATGCGCCCATAGTGGCCAAACACAACGGTGGTTTTGTAAATCCTGTGTATGGGGAAGCTAAGGTAAGAGAAGCTCTGAGCCCATGTGTGAATGCTACCCCAGTGCACCCAGGCAGATGGTTTCCAGCCAGGCAGGGCTTCCTCCACCCTGATTGCCTTGCAGCTACCAAAATAAAACACTGCTTGTATAAACCCCACAAATGGGAAAACTGAGGCACAAGCTGCTATGTGCCCAACTCCCATGTGGCTGGGGACTGCACTCTGGCAGGCCAGAAGCTAATTTTCCAGGTCTTCCTCGAGCATGATTCCTTCCCAGCTGGCATGCCCTCGGTCCTGATGCTGGTTTGTCAGCAGGTGTGAACAAGCTAGGGATCCATTGCGGGCTACTGGAGTGGAAAGTGGCACACTTGCTAATGAAAAAAGATCAGACACACTCTGGTTCTCCTCTGTCAACACCTCACCAGAGATGGACGGAAGGGGTATTATGGGCAAGAGTTCCCTAGGAGTTGTTCCTGAGGCTGCCAGATAGTTAGTGCTGTCCAGTGTGCTTGGCTGCTCTTGTCAGTCTCTAGCACCAAGGAAGCTGCAAAGCATGCTCAGATGCATGCACAAGAACCCTGTGGCTAAAAGACCTGCAAGAATTCTCACTGTTGTTTGAATGCCTATATGTGGCCAAAATTACTTCACCCTTTGAATGGAGCATCTTTCTTCCATGGAGCCAAGAAATTACTTGTACTGTACTTTCATAACATTTCTGTCCAGTGATTCTCAGTTCTGGGGGATACAGAGAAAGTTAGATGTTGGAGATGGGGGAGGAGGGTTGCTTTCCCCACCACTGCTGCAGTGGAGTCTGTTAAGAAAGGAGGGGCTTACTCCACTGTGTCCCAGAGGAAAACCTATCCTAGTCTAACCCAATGGCAGCCTGACAAAGAACTTGTGGTTTGAAAACGACTGTGCTTCTCAGTAGAGTTTATTTCTACAGTAGTGATTGTCAATCAAGGTGCAATGGCACCCTGGGGTGCCTTGTGATCCTTACAATGGTGATGCAGGGTGCAACACAATGTTAGCACTGTTAGGTGTGCAAACATGATTCACAAGATAAACTCACGTTCTGACCTGTTGTAGTTTTTTTCTGCCTTATTTGCAACAGATGAGTTGCTCTATTATTTTTCTGTAGTCAAAAAAGAGTGCAAACTAAGAGCTGGCATTTTTCAAGGCATGTCTCTAATCTATTGAAGTGTGCCTTGACTCTAGAAAGTTTGAGAACCCCTGTTATATAGTAAATCTCACCACTCTGTGTATACATTATGATAGCTTCTACTTTGACTTGATTAATTCAAAACTTTCCTGTGTGGATGCAATGACCCAGCACACTGAGAGGTTCTGTAAAGTGGTTGTGCTAGAAAATGTATCACTGATTGCAATTCAAAGATAGCTGAGGAAGGATTTCTTCAAAGAAAATAAGTTAATGCATTTTCTTACTTTTGCCAAATAACTTAAAAATAAAGAAGAAAATATGTAACAGCAGTTATAGTAGTTATGCTAATCATAGTTGTATGCTCATCTTTTTCTCAACAGAATCTGTGCTAAGCACAGTAAGGATTTTTGATTCTACTGCAGTACAAATGATGGACAATAATTCAAATTGTTCTCTTTCATTCTGTCCAGTGATAGATGTACAAGATCACAGCCCTGTCCACTTCAATATCACATTTTCTTTCTTCAGAGTTTAGATAATTTTTCAGTGCAAAAATATTCAGTAATTTGATAGTTTACATTGCTCTACTCATGGGAACACGTACTAAGTGTTGACCAGACAAAAACGTCCAAATCTTTTTTCAAAGGTATCACAGTACTAGATAGCTTCCTTTTTACTTCCTAATCCAGGTGTAATTGGAGCTTTAAACAGTTCTCATACCACTGAAAGGTAAGCACATCTCCAATTTATTGGATATGACACAACGTTAGCTAGACAACACCTTTACAAAAATCCTTGAAAGCTATGTCAGACATACAAATATAAAGATGCCAGTTCCTCTTCACTAGAAAATACAGAAATCTCATACAAGCTTCAGGTCTGTTTTATATAAAAATAATAACAATATATTGAAAATTCACATCCATCAGTTACACTCATCAGAAGTATGAACATCAGTCCAAATGTTTCTTCAAATAAAATTCAGTATTTGGCAATTCTCAAGTCTTCCATCCTAGGGTCTCAAAGCCCTTACCAAGTGCTAGTGAATTAAACCACATGATCTGAGTGACAGAAAGAAAGATTATCATCTCTGTTTTAAAATACAGACATGAGGAAGAAAGAAGATAAACAGCATGCCAACAAAAATGTAAATCACATCTCTTTTGACTCCCCAAACTAGGCTGTAACCAGTTTGTGCTTCTGGAAGGTCTAATTTTGTGACATGTATATGGGCATTCAGAGGATACTTTAGCATGTTTCAAATATAAAGATTTTCTAGATGCCCTAGAAAATGTATTCAGAATTCCTTTAACCATTCTTTCTAAAGGGCAAGATACTGATTCTCTTACACTGAATAAAATGTTATCTGTAGTCCCACAGACTTCAATCTGCACTATTTTGCAGGTGTAAGGGTATTGGAATCTGGCTCTATGTAAAGTTTAAATTGAATTGGACTGGTTTTCCTTTCTCAACCCTGAAAACTCATTGTAAGTGCTGAAGTCAACGGAGTTGCATCAATATAAAACTGGTGGAAGAGGTGAGTCTGGCATATTTATGGATTAAGTTAGGGTTTAAAAAAAAGCTGAAGAATGGGTGTTGGTAGGTGAAAAACTGATTAAAATTCAAGCTCTACAGGCTTCATGCCCCTTAAAATTTTGGGGAAACCCAAATTCTCCAATTGTCATGGTCCAGTGGTGCTCAGCCTCTGGCACACAAGCTGAATCTCTCCCACCGGGCTGTGTCATCCAGCCCAAAGGGAGCCCCAAGGGCCAGATCACATCAGTCTATGGGATCATTCCATGACCAGACTGAGCATGTGGGACCAGGCCAGCATGTAGGATCACACCAGCAGATTGAACTCATGTGCTGACCCTGCCTGTGGAATTTGGTCAGCAGATCGATCCAGAGTAAATTTAACATCCTTCTAACATGGTATACACATGGGCATTTTAATTAAGGGGAAATTTGAGAGGCAACATGCTGCATACCCCGATTAAAATAATACACCTATATTTATATCAAATAAAATGTTGCCATGCTTTATTAATAGAAATGATGTCTATATCTCAGAAGATAATATAGGGCATACTCTTTCCTTTAGCAAGACCAAATACAAAGCTCCAGATTCAGCTGTGATGTTCCCATATGTTTAAAGGCAACAGAAGCCGCCTCAGTGAAATAACAATCTTTGTTAACATTTGTTTGTTCCTCCTTGAAATTTTATTTCCCTATTTGAAAGATGTCAAGTACATCTCTGACAAAGACAGGACCACAGGTGAAATCTCACACAGCTGAGCATGCAGTTGGAACCAGAACACTGTCTAAATAAATTAATTCTGATGATAACATCTTGATGCACTTATTTCCACACATGAAAGTAAAATGCATGAACTAATATGTGATTCAGCTGTCTCTTGGCTGGCTTATAAATTGCATCCTCTTGTTTTATTGCAAGGGGACTATTATATTAAAATCTTTGGATCCAAAATGCATGTGTGATTTGAAAATAAAACTAATCAAGTATTTCCATAGTTTGTCTCCCACAGCTGTCATAACAAGTCACTGCATGAGATAGTATCTCTCAGAATGAGGGCTTTAACCTTACTTTTGGATATCCTTGGTAACTGCTGCAATCAATAACATTTTAAATGGACTTGTTCACTTAAGTCAATTTATAACATTTGGATTTCTGGGTTCTAAAGATTTATGTGAAGATTAAAAAAAAAAAGTAGCCGGATGGCTTGCAGGATTAGATTTCTTATAAGAATTCAGCATAAAATTGACAATATTTAGGGAATATGTAATATCAAAAATAATAGTTAGAAAAATCTGGTCAGAAGTCTCTTTTAGAACGTCTGTAACAACAGTGATTTAGTAACCTGGATTTTAAGACTTAACTTCTAATGAATCAAGTGTTTTAAATCTAACTACCCTCCTTTATCACAAGGTTTTCTGCATGTTGGCCCCAATTTTGAAAAGTAAGTATGTGAGCACATTTGGAGCCTTGTTTATTGCCATGAGATTCCATGTAGCCATCCTGGTGTTGCTCAAGCAAATCAGCTTCTAGGATCAGAGCCATTAATGGGAATTACATCCATCAATCTTGGATGGTGTTGCAATACAAAGATGACCAGATAGGAGTCTCCCACTGGAGTCTATGGAGTCAGAGATAGTACATGGGGCCAATGAAAATCATAACATTACAAATGTGTTTTTATCAAGCAAATATAAAATAGGCATATCTGAGAAATTTATGTCCAGTATACTGTGAATGATGGAAAGTGTCCTGCCTCAAAGTCTCATTAGGGTTTTACAAAGTTGACTTCTGCAAAATTACCTCAGATTTTGAGGTTGTGACTATGATGTGTACTGTGCCATGTAGACATTTCCCTTTCAGTCTAATATTTGGGTCTGATGAACATTAAATGCTGGCTCTTGCTCTCGGAGACTTTTTGATTCCTGGGAACTTTATTGAAAGAATCCAGCATAGACATGGAGAACGCTATTTGGAAATCTGTCAGGATTTTTAAATTGAGCCATCAAAAATTATACTGGGCTGAAACTATTTAAATGAGGTATTGTGACCTTTTGACAAAGTGCCTAAAGCCTGAACTGGTTAAACTATTGTGCCTGTAGAGGTAACTGACCACATGGCTATGCATGGTTTAAGAGCATGTTGGGATGATGGTTTTCTCACGGGTGCACCCTGAATTTGTTAGGAGCTGAAATGCTTTTGCTTAAAAATCATAGCAGTGGGAGAACAATAAATAGAAGTTTTCTATTCCTAGTCATCCTTTTACTCCATAAAAACTTTTTTAGAAATGTGTGTGTGCTTGGGCCCCAAACCAGAAAAGAAAATACCTAACAGCACTGTTCATGCACTAAAGGGTATGCACGTTCTTAACAGGATCAGGAGACTTAATTCAGTGTGGATTGGTCCCTGCCAAGTATCGATCATTTTTTTCCTAATGTAAACCCACAATTCACATTTGAAATCTATGACTGACAGTAACCTTTTTCTTGTGTTTCTGTGGAAGGATTGTGCCATGGCTCCAGATGCCACTAGCTGCAATCTATTGTCTTGGTAATACTCCAGAATAAGTTCATTTGTAAAACTGGGCTGTCATGTAAATAACAGGCTTTTTAAAACAATCTTATTTTCTTTCCTTTTATCTTTAAATGGGAAAATAGAGAATTAAATTAAAAACAAACCCTGTGCTCAACACTCAGGTCATCATGACACAAAGCAGCATAAGCTAGTAAATCTAATAAGGCTGACAATCTATTCTGGTAAAACATTCTTAGTCTTCTGAGCCCATGGAAAGTTGAGTTTGGGATGTTTGGCTCAGTGGCAGCAAGCTCACTTATCCAAGGGAAAGATAGGTCAGCCTGCCACTAACGGATATGGGTGGGATAAATGCTTTTGTTTGGCATTGTGGTACTGTAGAGAACAGAGGAAATAGAGTTACAGAAAAACTGCACCCTGCCTCCTGCACTCTACAGCTCTCCAGTCCAGGAGATACGTTAATCTAGGAGTCACTGTTTTGCAACAGTAGAAATTAGACAATTCTGGCCAGGCTAATTTCCAGGAACACTTATTTATCTGAACTCTATCTCTGGTTTGAAACATTTCACATCATTAAGAGCACACACTACAAGCTTAAAGCTTTCAGAACATTGATTCAGTGGTCTGGGAAACAGGTCCTTAACTGCTATAGTCACCCTAATTGACTTCATAGGCCAGTTTACACGAGGTATAGACCCGTCTGCAGGTAGTTTCAATAATTCTGATATTCTCCCACAAAGGGAAGTAGAATTGAAAAAAAAAACACAAGGCATGGCATAGCATAGCACCAACCCTCCAAAGTCCACTGACATCTTCCTAGGGTCTACAGTATCTTTGCCACTGAACTCATCCCTTTCCTCCCCCACACTGCAAAAATACTCTAAACTAGTCACACAGGCTACTATTCCTGGCAGAAGACCTCCTGTCCTTCTTCCCAATACCACTTCCCAGGACAGTGGACTATGGGAGAGGGGGTTATTTTCAGTATTGTGTATTTACTGCCATGACCATCGCAGAGGTGTTTTCTTTGCTTTTAGATTAAGACACAGTTGAGAGCTGCTAAGAATCAAGACAGCTATTCGCAGACCTTTCTGTACTACCAATCCTTAGTTTGCTGGAACATTTCTAAATTAATTTCAAGTTAAAACCAGTGAAGGTTGGACCCTGAGTCTTGTCCCACCACCTGTAGCTTGGATACTTGCCCCAAAACTTTTTTTTTTTTGGCTGTAGGGAGGTACTATAATCTGTCTTATTCAACTGTATTAGCATTGTGAGATGGACATTCCCATAGTTTAAAGAAAGCAATAGAAACACAAGTTTGTATTCAGTCCTATGCTCTTAGAAATTATAGGCTCATGGCTGAAATGTATTTTTTTAAATGTGATCACAGAAAACATTGCTTCAATACAGCTGCAGGAAGTCTAAAACTATTGAAGCTTAATTTCATTAAACGAGCCTAGCCTGTGTGGTCCAAAACCTAGCAATCAACTTTTAACAGACCATGTTTTCCTATGTAATGAATCAGCAGCAAAAAAAATACAGGTCAGTTGTACACTTGGTCTGTCTGAGATCTTTGACAACAAAAATCCTTTGATCTTCCTGACCTTAAACCAAGGTAAGTATGACTGCAAATAGCTTCAGGCCATATGTGGCAGAGAATGCTAATTCACTACAAATGGGAAGTCGTTCACCGTCACAATATTTTGTTACAGCTTTCCAATTGCAAACATTGCTGCTGCTCCCAGGCCCCAGGTATTTTAATTTACAAATCAATCATTTGTATAAACTTGTATATGTGTGCACACATGCACGCACACAGACACACACACACTTGCTTCCAAAATAATTTTTAAAATATCAATCAAAGCTTCGTGCATTGTTTAGACTGAATCAGCATAAGAAAACACTATAAAAGCATATGAAATAGAGGAAGGTGCAAATATGTAAAAGACTAAGATTTAAACCCAGTTTACAAAATATTGGAAAAATGGGAAACACTTTAATCAGTATTGCCCTCTCCTTAGAAGTCTAATTTAAGACTTTTAAATGTATCTTGTCTGTGTGCTTGACTGCTCTGCTATTCATGTTCAATGCCAAGGGCCAGAACACGAGTCAGACATTTGAGCCTGCAAAACGCAATGTGGAAAGTCCAGAATTATGAGACTTTGTCTAATATTTACAGTCACTAAATATAATTTCAGTTTTAGAGCTTTGGCAGCTGCCAAGGTAAGAAATGTCTCTTATCTTAGACAAAGCTATATAAACAGCTATATAGAGAAGAACTTTATACAAACTTTATGTTAAGCCCCTTACTACTCTGCAGCTCCTAAGAAAATTAGGTTTGTTAACTGTAGTTTTTGCTGGATTGCTGGCCAAGCCTGCAGCCATGTAGTATACAAGCCAGTTCTACATATTCTGATCATGTATAGAGTAGGTTAAAATATAGGCCAGGTGATGGTATCAAATCAGGGAATAAAACAGCTAGAGAAATTACACTGGAATCAAAGCTGGAAGTGCGCAAATCAAATCTGTTTTGCCTTTGGATGATTCAGATTGGCAAATGGTACAAAGACCAAGCTTAGACAGGCCCTTTTTATGCATAAGTCATCATGAGTATGATGCAATGGGAACTCTTTAGAAATCCAGAAGTATTTTTTTATATTTTATTTTCAGGTTTTAGTATTTTTTCACAGAAAATAATTTCAACTTAAGTTTCTTGATGATGTCTTTGAGACAAGTCTGAACTGTTCTAAGGATATCTGCCATATATCTACTACAGAAGTGAACAGAGTAAGGTGGTGCCTACCTTGACCACTCTGAAGAAATGGATTAAAATTTGGTGTAGCCTGAATATTTTTAAGGTTATCATATTCCCTGCCCCCCACTTCTATACTTAGAGATAGTATTTCTAACTTTTTATACTATGGGAAAGGATGTGTGTGACAATAGCTTAATGACACTTATCAGTAGATCAGTGAATAGTAAATCTTGCCAACACATTTGGCTTCTCAGATAGTTTACTGGACTGTCGTTACTATGCAACAGATTAATGGCCAAAAAGGAAGGAAGCATCTGGAATTAGCTAAAATAAAATAAGTAATGTAAATACAAAACACCCCCATTATGCTAAAACAAAAGATTTATTAAGTTTTAATGTATTAGAAGGAAATTGCCATTAAGATTCATGTTATAGTCTGGCTGTGCCAGTAAAATTAAAATTTTTGAAATGTCTATAGATAGTTAAGATGTCAGGCAAGGCTATCCAACAGGAAAATATATCTATAGCATTTTCTGTATCCTGCCTCTTCTTTTTTCCAATATTGGGCTATTTTTTAATGATTTTTATGTGCAACATTTTCTTACACATCTCTAAGAGGAGACAACTGATCATCCTGCTATCCTCCAGAGAAGTTCTCCTGGGAATTTTTGAGAATCGAGACTGTAGCTTCCACAGGTAGACTATATAACTTACTTTCTCTTTTAATGTTCAGCAAATCTTGTAGTCATAATTTTGCAGCCTCGTGGCTGCTTTTGTTTTGCCTTGCTCCATTCCACTGTCATTTGAACATACACACAACTGACCTGTATTAAATCCGTGAGTATTTTCATACCCATAACTGAGGGAACAAAATCACACTGTGGTCTGTTAGTATTAACATTTCATGCCCACTGTAAACACTATGATATCCTCTTTAATTATATCCTTTTACTCTACTTGGTTTCCCAGTCACAGTAACTTCCTTCAACATTATCTGTGTTATAACATGTCTTTGTAAATGATATGACTCCACTGAATGGCATTATAATGCAACTGGTGTATTTCAAAACTCTGGTGGTCATTATTTCCATTTCTTTGTGCATTTGATTGCCCTATAATTTGATTTAGTTGGGTTTTAACATATCCAATAACATGTTAAGATCATTAATGTCTGTAGTCAGTCAAAAGACTTATAAATGTTGTAAAAACATGTAAATTAAATATGCTTAAAGCTTCTAACAGACCTAACAGGGACTATGTGAATACAGTTTAGAGGTCATAACTTTTAAAATTAGAGCCAAGTGGCTTAACTTTAGTGATAACTGCCATGCTGATAAAAAACAGTAAGAGCAAAAACTAGATGCGTCTGTTTGCCTGTGTATGAATGCACACACGGGTTTCAATGGGAGGTGTACATGTTGATGTTTCCCATGCCCTTCCAATATATGACGGAGAACTTGTTCACAGACATGCATATATATGAATGCAAATGATGCTGTTACTATGCTAATTGCATGTGAAGGTCCAAATAGACTATCTGTTTAAACCTGGGTGCTGTATTTTGAAATGCTACTTCTATGAGGCAGGTTACTGAGAAAAAGGTGAAGTATCCATGAGTAAATGTGAGCAACGTACCTTTTAATTCCTTCAAATGTTTAGTATTTATACATATGCCCACCATACCCATACCCTACTGCAGAAGGTTTACTCCATGTCATAGCAGAAGTTTAAAAATGAATATTATGTAAGAAAAATGTCTACGAAAACTGTTCTTAGAAATCTGAAGGTTCATTTCATTATCGTTCTTGTGCATTCCTAAGGAGCAACCTATTTGAACTTACAAAATATATCTTATGATAATTGTGATTTCAACAGTAAAAGGAATCAGGAGCTCACAATATGTACATCAAACTTACAGAGCAATTGTATGTTACAGGTGTAAGGCGGTAGGTAAATAAAACAAATATCCTAAAATCCTGACACTGCAAAATCCTGACCAAAATAAACAAACAAAGGCACAAAAATCATCTCTACAATAAGAGAAAAGACATTTCACTTTTTGTGAAAAAGGAGAGGTTTCACCATCCCTGCCAGAATCTTGGGTAGTTGGGCAGCAATCACTTCTGACATCATCTCTGGGAATTCAACACTCAGTGCCCGAGACTGAAGAAAGGTGTTCAGACAGAACAGATGGAGTTGTTTCACTAGCTGGTGTTAATAAAATATGAATGTGAGGATTTAGGCTTACAACAAAACATTTATCTAAACATGACCACTGACTGTTTATTTCAACATTATTTTATAATGTTATTTTATATACTTCTATCACATATTAAAATATACTATTTCTGGTCTCACTCTTTAAATCAAGAGATCCTCTCACAATTGAAGTCATAAACCTATCTAAATGGACATGTTCATGAAAACATAATGCACTAGCATCATTATAAAATATACATAAAATATACATTGTAGGTCAAATGGATAGAGGCAGTTAATGAATAGCTATTCAATATTTTATTTCATCCTCATTATTACATGTGTGACCTTAAGCCTTATTTACTGAACTATCCAAACACCACTCTGAAGATACAGTTATTCATTTCTTCATGCATTTTTCTCTGGCATTCCTCAGTGTAGTGCAGTATGACTGCTTCACAAATTTATCTTTACAAAACACTTGCCAGGTAAGGAGGTAATGTTATCCTTTATTACGGGAGTTGAGTCACAGAGAGTAAAAAGTGTCCTAATTTTAAATCTATAGTTTAGAACAAGCAGACAGGGATTGATCCGGTGTGAAAAAGTTTGATTTAGGTCACTTGACAAGCATCACACAAATTCTATGGCAGAGGCAGGATAAAATTCCCCAGGGCACCACTCAACTGCTTTAATCATGAGAACTTCTCTTACCCCAATGCCTTAACTTATTCACTACAGCTTTTTCTATAACATAATCCTGATGCATTCACAGGCCAGGTTCATCCTGTGCAATGAATACAGCAGGGGTCCTGTGCAAAAAATTAGTTGTCACCATACTATCTATGCATAAGGGTGCAGAATTATCATGTGGCATCACACTGACAACAAGCAATTCATTAGCAGTGCAGAGAACTGTCCCTCGATGTAATGGAAAAATGGGTTGTCTCCACTGGTTCTATGGTATACTGGAGGCTGCTGCTGAAAAATAAGCTCCACCTGCATACCAGCTCTCAACATGGGGATGATAAAGCTTGAAGAAATCCCAAGGACCATCTACAGCAATCCCAGGCACAGATGGGATGCTCTATTTCTAAAGCAAGGCAAACAAATGTCTATTCTGGCTCTTCTTGAAAACCTCTAATGAGAGATTTAACAGCTTCCACAAGTTCTATTGTTCTTATGTTCTAAGTCTGCTTTGCTCTTGTTTAAAACCACAACTGTTGTCCGACTCTCTGCAGCACAGAAAAACAAAATTTCTCCACCCACCTTGAAGCAGCCTTTCAAATATTTGAAAACAGCTATCATATTTCCTCTCCTAGCATACCTAGCTTCTTCAGCCTTGAGTTCCCAGCCCCTTCATATCTTTGGTATTCCGGGTCCTCTTGGTATTATCCCTCTTCTTTAAATCCTTTTTAAAATGCAATGCCTCAAACTAGACACTATTCTTCAGGTGAGGCCTGCCAAGTACCAGGTGGTATTTTACCTTCTCTCTTGAATACAATGCTTTGGTTAATATGACCCAAATCTCTCTCTCTCTCTGTGCATGTGTGTGTGTGTGTGAAAGAGAGAGAGAGATGTCTGCTTAAAGAAAGTTTTCTTATTGTGAGAAAGTCTGTTAACTCTGATAAAACTGCTCATTATTAAAGTTGCCTGACAGGGTCCATTGTAAGACTGTTTTAATTGCTTTTAACGCTGCCAATCTTTGAACATTCAGGATGAACTTTAACATACCAGATGTTTGCCTCAGGGTGAATATTTTTGTAGAATTTCAGCCAAAATGATTCAGCTTGCCTCTCCAAAAAGGGGTAGGGGATAGACTCTGTTGGCAACCTGTTCTTTGACAAGCTCTAGTATCTCTGTGTGTTTTGGATTAGGAATAAAGGTATGGATTTTGAGCCAAGGATGTGTCAATTTGCTCTCCCTGTGGAGGGTGGTGAGGGAAAGCAGAAGGAAGTGTCTGAGAAGGAGGGGAATGATCCTTTCGATCAGATACCCTCCACCTGATACCATAATGTCCTCTTGCACCAAGGATACTCCTCCAAGGGAGAGGACCCACAGGAAAGAAAGAAGCAAGTTGTGTCCTTGGGGGGGGGGGGTGGAATTCAATGAATAGACATACAGATATTTGGGTTTCTGACGTCTGGCATGTACTACATAGTGGCTTGCCTATTAGGTGCAGCGTTAGAGGACCTCATACGATGCGTAGACAGACTGCTGAGTGTGATGGTGAGGAACTAGTCACAGTCCATGTGGGCATCAATAATATAAAGAAGGTGGATAATAAAGGTCCTAGATACTAAATTTAGGCTTCTAGATATGAGGTTTAAGTCCAGGACCTCCATGGTAGCATTCTTTGAAATGCTTCAAGTTCCATCCACAGAGCCAGACAAACAGGCAAAGCTCCTAAATCTAAATGCATGGATGAGACAATGGTGTAGGGATGAGGGATTAAGGTTTACAAGGAAATAGGAAACCTTCTAGGACACAAGAAACCTGTATAGAAAAGATGGGTTCCACTTGAACCAAGATGCAACCAGACTGCTGGCACTAAATGATCAAAAGGTCTTAAAGGAGTTTTTAAACTAAAAACTCACAAAGCCAACAGGTGTGGAAGAGCATGTGGTTCAAATTAACACAAGCCTAAAAGGGGACATCATACAAATTCTATGCCCTCTTGAAAAGGAAAGAAAGGGAGTAGGAAATGTAAATGCAGACAATAGTGAGGATAAGTCGGAACACTTAGAGTTCCCACTCAAATGACACTTGCAATAAGAGACAAGGATAAAAATCTTATGTGTTTCTACACAAATGCTAGAAACCCGATGGATAAACTAGAATGACTGGCATTAAATGGTGATATTAACAAAATGGGTATCTCAGGGCACATCTACAGAAGATGTTAAATGCATAGTAGCCTACTAATACTGAGCAGTATTGTGTTATGGCAGAAACAGTGCTAATATGCTACTGCACAGTATAATTAGGCTACTGCACAGTAGCATCGCTGAAAAGGTGTGCGCCAGCACTACTGAATAGTAACACTAGTTACTGTGCACTGATTTAGTACTTGTTTATACAATAATAAACTTAATGCACAATAACTACAGTGCATTAATGAATGTGTAGACATGCCCTCAGAGACTTCATGGAAGGATACTAGGACACAAACTATATAGGAATTACAGAGTAAGATGTGCATGTGGAAGAGTGGCAATGTATATTAAGGATAGCATAGACAGTAACAATATAAAATCTTATCTGAAAGGGGAAATATCATAGAATCTCTGTGGCAAGAAATTCTGTGCTTGAATAAAAGGAAATACCTCTTCTCGTGGCCTTTCACCATGTTCAAATTTGAGTCCAAAACTGGACACATACTATTGCTCGAATTGCAGCTTTATCAAGGTCCTTGTTGGTGCATTGTTCCCCAATATGTTGGCAAGCCAGTAGGTGTTCTATAGTCTGAAAGTTTCTTCCACTCCGCACACGGTTTTGTGTCATTAAAGTAGCCCCACAGTTGCATGCTTAATCTTACTGACTCCCTGTTCAGGGGCAATTCAAGCTTCTCTGTGTTGGTCAATCAAGCTCTGCTTAAAAGGAAATGTTTGGCAGCTTTGATATTCATCCTAACTTCCTCCTAGGTCATCTTTACTTGTAAATGCCACATTTTTATTCATGTGGCTTTTGGTGTTTCATCCAGTAGCTGCGTTGTAGAGAGGAAACTGTTCCATGCTCTTAGTTTATTAGAAGCCAAAATGTGGCTAGGTAGAGGGTGCTTCTTACCTTTGATCTACTGGGTGCATTCTATTTTGCTTGCTACTGCTCTCCTGGGCTAGGGACAGACATTACACATCAACTGTTTTAAGTGATCAGAAACTGGTTTAAACCTGTAACAGAACATACGTTCAGTGCACATAAGCTGAGCAGTGAGTGGGGAAAAGCCTAGAACTGTGCAGGCAGGGTGGGGTTTAAATCCCTCCCTAATCAGAGCATCCTTCCAGGGCCTGGCTTTGCCCCCCCCACCTTAGCTCAGCACTATACAAAGGAAGGGAGGGCTGCTCTAGCACCCTGCAGCTTCTAGCCTGAACCACTGCAGGCACATGCTGGCCTTCCCTCAGTCCAGAGGGAATGTCTGTGCACTTGCAAATAGGTTCAACGTTAGCAGGTTAAATTAACCTTCAAAGATTGAATCAATTCAGACTCAGGCTTTTTGAATTTTTGTTCCTAGCCCTGATGTCTGGTGGGAAGATCCCAGCAAGTAAATGGAGACTATTGACCTTTATTAGTTTAAGGCATCAAGTAAAACTACCTGCAACTTTTGTTCAGCATAGTGTGTAGCTTTTTCGCATGTTTCCTGAACTGGGCATGCATATTCAGCTGCCAAATAACAAAGTGTAAGCACAGTAATTTGTAACACTGTTGGACTGGCCTCCCATATGGAGTTGATGAGCTTCTTTACTATGTTGCTCTGGGAACTAACTTTGCACATCATCTTTTGTACATGCTTTATACAAAAGTTTGCAGTCTAGTGTCACTCCCAAGTAGATAGGATTTAGGCAGTGGGTGAGAGATACTCCATTCCAAGTTAGGTTGAGTCACTTGCTAGTATCTTGGTTTCAAAAATGGAAAAGACTAACCTTGTTTTATTTGCACTATTATATAGTTTATTTTTTATGTAATAGTCTGACATCCCACTGAGTGCTGATGCCAATGTGGTCTCAACCTGAGTGAAGTTTTTAGCTTGGGTGACTGTACAGAAATTGCCTACATAATAAAATTTCTTGTGCCTTGTTAAATGGGATGATCATTGGTGTATGTAAGTAAAAGGAACAAAGTACTAAGACTGTACTGCTAATCACCTGATTGGGATGGTGAACGTGATTATGAAATGCTGAGGAAGATTAGATAACCTGCAAAAATGGGACAAACAATAACAACAGGAGACTTCAACTATCTTCATGCTCTGATCATAGTGCTCAATGGGTGCATCTACATGAGACGCTAAGTGCACAGTAGCCTAGTAACACTGCACAGTAGTGTGTCGGGAAAAAAACATGCTAATACACTACTGTGAAGTGGTATTAGGCTACTGTGCAGTAAATGTCCCTAAAAACCTGTGTGCTGGTGCTAGTGTACAGTAGCACAAGTTACTCTATATTTACTACTTGGTTAACCAACTACTAAAACTTAATGCACAGTAACTACAGTGCATTCATGAACATGTAGACATGCCCAGTGAGTACTTATCAATGGCTCAGTGTCTAGTTGGGAGGATGCAGCAAGTAAGGTTCCCCAGGAATCTGTTCTGGGTCCAGTATTGTTTAATATATTCATTAATTATTTGGACAATGGGATTGAGTGGATGCTTAGCAAATTTGTAGATGACACCAAATTGCGGGGAGCTGCAGACACTCTTGATGACCTGGATAAACTGGAGAAATGGTCCACTATCTGGCAGTGAAATTCAACAAGGACAAATACAACATCCCACACTTAAAATGAGATAATTGCATGCACAAATACAGACAGGAGAATGAGTAGCTAGTACTGCTGAGACCTGGGAGTTATAGTAGACCATAAGTTGAATATGAGCCACCAGTGTACTCTTGTTGCAAAAAACCCAAAAGTATACTGGGTTGTATTAACAGGAGTGTCACTTGCAAATCAAAGGAAGAGATTTTTCCACTGTATTCAGCATTGGTGAGGCCTCACCTGGAGTACTGTGTCCAGTTTTGGGCCTCACACTTCAAGCAGGATGTTGACAGATTGGAGGCAGTCCAACTGAGGCCAACAAAAATTATTAGAAGCCTGGAAAGCATGACTTATGAGGCAAGGCTGAAATAACTAGGGTTATTTATTCTGGAGAAAGAAGACTGAGGGGAGATTCGATAGTCTTCAAGTATCTGAATGGCAACTGTACAGAGGATGGAGATGAGCTTTTCTCCCTGGCCAAAAGGGACAGGACTTGGAGCAATGGACTGAAGATGCAGCAGAGAAGATGCAGCTGGAGATTAGAAGGAACTTTTTGACTATAAAGGTAGTCAAACATTTGAGGTTAAGAATCTTCTGATTGTGAAGGTGATCAAGGCTACCTAGAGACGTTGTAGAATCGTCATCCATGGAAATTTTCAAGAGCAGTTTGCACACAGTTGGCTGGGTGTTTTAGTCAGGGATGATCCTGGCTTAAGCAGGAGGCTGAACCTGATGATTTTTTGAGGTCCCTTTCAGCCCTGCTGTCCTATGCTCCTTTGTTCCTTGCCTAGACTGGATCAGATAAATACCTCATCACGGTGCAATGTAGATATAAAATTTCTGCACGCAATAAACAACTGCTTTCTAGAAGAAAACAGGACCCTCAAGAGCAGAATAATTTTAGATCTAGTGCTGAACAGTACACAGGCCTTGATTCAAGAGGTATCAGCAGGGATCCTTTTTTTTCTGACTAAAAAATCCCAATTTTCAGATTTAAAAAAAGTAATCCAAAATCCACATTTTTCCATGATTAAAATGAAACACCACTATATATGTGTACACACACGCGCGCGCGCGCACACACACACACACACACACACACACACACACACACACACACACACA
>NW_017729032.1:27371029-27384183 GCF_001723915.1 Gavialis gangeticus
ATAGATAGATAGACACACACACACACACACACACACACACACACACACAGTAAAAGCTCTGTTATCCAGCATCCCCTGGGAATGGGGGATGCCAGTTAATCAAATATGCTGATTAATCAAATGTGCACCATCTGGTGCATTCCCGGCATCAGTGTGCAGGGGGACAGGGAGGGGGCCCTGTGCAGGCTGCTTTGCCCCGGGCCGTGGGCCAAAGAAGTGACAAAGAAAAACATGGCTCGTGGCAGTAACTGAAAGTCCCCCAAAAGTGGTACTTCTGTTTTCACTTTTGCGCATCTCTTGGATGCCGGTCAGTAAAGTTTTCTGGCTAATAAAGTTCCGGTCAACACAGTTTTGCTGTATGTATATATAAAATATATATAGTGTTTTTTCATTTTAATCATAGAAAAATGTGGATTTTATATGTGTATATAAAATGTGTATATATATTATTGGCATTTCTTTTTAGTCATGGAAAAAATGTGGATTTCGGGTTACTTTTTTTAAATCCAAAAATTGGGGATTTTTTTTTTAATCAGAGAAAACCAGGATCCTGGGGTATCAGTATGTGAACCAGTCCATAATAGCAAACATAACATAGTTACATTCAACATCCTAATGAGAGAGAGTAAACAAACAAATTCACCTTACAACTTGAGGAAGGGAAATTACACCTTAATGAGGAAGTTAGTTAGAAAGAAGTTCAAAGGAACAGTCCAAAATCTAATATGCCTGCATGAAGCCTAGAAGGTGTTTAAAAACAGTATATTAGAGGCTTAGCTGACAAGCTGGTAGAGCCTACAACAAAGAATAAAACCAGCAGTTACTTGGATAAACTTTAAATGCTGGAGAAGAGTCAGCAAGTGAGGTAGAATTTCCTCAATCTCCTGGAGTTCTTTGAGGGTGTTCCAAACATGTGAACAAGGGGGATCCAACTGATATATTTTCAAAAAGCTGTTGCCTCGTTCCCTCACAAAATGCTCTTATACTGAATTGCCACTGGATTGGAGGGAAGGTTCTTCATGGACTGAAACCTTGTTAAATGATAGGAAGTAATGAACAGATCTAAAAGGGCCACTTTTTAGGATAGAGAATATTTAATATCAGAATCTTCTAGGAATCTGGGTTTGTTCAATTGTTTCATCAATGACCTGGAAAATGGGGAAATCTCAGTCTATAGACAACAGTAAATTAGTCCAAGTAGTCATATTCCAGGTAGTCATATCCCAAGCTAATGGAAAGGATCTGCAGAAAGATCTTGGGAAGTTGAGTGAATGGGCCAAAAAGTCAACAAAAACATATGGGAAGAATAACCTCAACTGGGTTCTGGATTACCCATTATAGACACATCCACACATGCAAGCATGTGCGCTTGTAGCAGTTCCAATAGAAGTGGTGCAAATTTGAGCCGGGGCTTTTTGCTTCAGTGCACGTGCTTGGACATGCACTTTGTTGTGCAGCAACAAAGTGGTTATTGTGCCACTTGGGGCAAAATAACCCTGCTCAGCTCCTCACGGACCTGCAGCAAGGTGGAGCTAGAGCCCAGGGCCAGCACCTGTGCTGTCCCCCGCAGTATAAAAAGCTGCCCTGTTCTGGCCCCATCCATACAAAAAACTGCCCTGGCAAGCAGTTCAGGGCTACTTGCTCTCAGGAGCTTCTGGGGCCCAGCCAATTGGTACCTGGGGACACTATCCCTTGTGTCAGCTGGACTGTTGAAGCAGCAGACCAAATCCATTTTTAAAAATACCCCAAAATTCACATTCTTCCACAATTAAAACAACAGATTATTTTACACACACACACACATATATTTAGAGAGAGAGAGAGAGACAAAGAGAGACTGATCAGTTGGGCAATGCTTTATTGGTATATTTACAATGTTAAAGCAATTTGGAAGCCTACCAGTGTCTCTGTCAGCACAATAAAATAAATTCTAAATACTTATATGTGTTGATGTGTGATTTTGGTTTTTTTTGCATATGATGGGTGTGTGATGGGGGGATGTGGTGTTTTCAGGAAGGGGGTGGGAAGAGGTGTGGGTATGTGTGGAGGGATGTGGGTTGGTGTGTGGGTGGATTTGGGGCAATTGCTGGGGGGACTGTGGGTGTGGGGGACCTTGTGGGGGGATGCTCAGGAGTGGGTCCTCTGGCCCCCACAGGGTGCAGTCCCCCCTCACAGCACATGGAATGTTGTCCCCCCTCACAGGACTCCAGGTCCCCCCTGGAGGGCCACAGTCCCTATCCCCCACAGGGCCCTAGCTCCCCTGCCCAGGGTCCCAGGCACCCTGGAGGGCCCCAGACCCCCCGCCCAGGGTCCCAGGCACCCTGGAGGGTCACAGCCTCCCTGCCCAGGGCCCATAACTTACCTTTTGCACCAGCAGAGGGAGTGGGGCGCTCTGAGCCTGCTGCTGCCAGCTATCAGCACTTGGGGACCATGTGCTGGGCCCAGCGGGTCCTGCTGGCACTGGGGCTGCTTGTGTGGCCCACCTGATGCAACATGAGCAGTCCCAGGGCTGGCAGGACCTGGCTGGGCCCAACACGTAGTCCTTGTGTGCCTTGCCAGGTCTTCCTGCCATGGGACTGGCCCGGTTGGGTGGCAGAGGGGCCCCAGAGCTGGCAGGACCTGGCACACAATCCCCGTGCAACACGCTGGGTCTGCTGCCACGGGACTGGCTTGGCCAGGCAGCAGAGGGTCCCTAGGGCTGGCAGGACCTGGCTGGACCTGGCACACCATCTGCCTCGGTGCCACGCCAGGTACTGCCTCTGCCCCACTGTGCCTGCAGGGAGGTGGCATGTGGTGGGATCTGGCCCAGCCCTGTGTGGCTTGCTAGTCTGGCTTTGCACTGGAGCGGGTCTCACAGCTCTGGGAGGCTCCCGGAGCCATGTAACTCACTCTGGTGCAAAGCCGGACTAGCGAGCTGCACTGGTCTGAGCCAGGTCCTCACCCCCCACAGCCCCGGGGTCATCACCCCTGCCACTCCCCAAACCCCACCACATTCCCCTGCCACCACTCACACCAACCCACACCCATGAACACCTCCCAGCCCCATTCCCCCACTTACCTTGGACAGTGCCGGGGGCAGCAGGAGCACCAAAGAGACGCTCTGGCCAAAACCAGAGCATCTCTTCTGGAGCACTGACTCCCTGCTGACTCTGGGCATGGTCTAGGACCGTGCCTTGCTCCACTCTTCTGTGGAGTGTTTTTTTTTCTCACCCCTGGATATCAAGGGGTCTAATTTTCTCCCCACACTGCAAGTCTGCAGTGCAGGGAACATTTTTTCATTCCTACATGTGTCTCTTGCCCCATCTCAAAGGGGTTTGAGATGGGGCAAGAGGCATGTGCACTCTCAGCTGGACACACCCTATGACTCAGGAAAGAAACTTAGTTTCTCTTAGATACTTCTCTAAAAACTTGGGCTTAATGCACAGCAATGACCAGAAAAGCCAATAAAATGATAAGCATCATTAAGAATGGAATTTAAAACAAAATAGGAGGTCTATAAAAATCATGAAGTGTGGGCAAAGTGAGTAAGGAACTGTTATTCACCAAGTCCCAGCATAGAAGAACTATGGGGCACCCACTAAAATTAAAGCACAAGCAAGAAACTATTGTCATACAACACACAGTTAACATGTGAAACTTGTTGCCACAGGTGGTTGTAGAGATAGAGAGTACAGCCAGGTTGAAAAAGAGATTAGACAAATTCATAGAGGATATGTTTACTAATATCTATTAAACAGAGCAGTAAAGGTTTTATCCTCTAACTTCCCTAAACTAACAATAGTAAATGGCAGGGAAGATACACAGGGACTGGATCAGTTTAGACTTGCCCTGTTCATATCCTCTCCCTTTTAAACAAGACTGTAAAAGATATGGCCCATGGGGCAGATTCAGCTCATGCAACCATATCCTCTGGCCCCCAGAGCTCCTGGAAGAGCCAGGAACCTGGGGGAGGGCATGCTGCCAGATGTATGGAGGCCTTTGGGGACACATGTTGGTGTCAGAGGAGTGAATGATGGGTGTTAATCCCTGTGGCTCAGGCCACAACAGTTAATACACCATTGCTGCTGGCCCCACGGCCAGAGTTAGATTCAGATTTGTCCTATGAGGAGCCCTGTAGTCCATATATGGCCCTAGAGACCAAGGGAGTTTGAATACTGCCATTTGTGTGTATCCCAGTCTTGTCCATATGAATATAAGAAGTATTATACTGGGTCAGACCAGTGGTCCATCAGACCCAGTGTCCTGTCTCCAACAGGGGCAGTAAAGGACACTTTAGAGAAGGAATGTCAGTCTCCCCTATTCCAAGGGACTGCCTTAGTCAACAGAATCTGTTAGCTATTCTAGAGTGACTGTTTCAGTCTCTCCTGTCAGGGCTATTCTATTTTGCATGAGTAATTAAAATTGAATCAGTGCATTATTTTAATTAGCTGATGCTAATTATATCAATACATTATTGAAGAATTAAATATTTGGAAGTAAGAGATTAACTCTATAGCTAGCTAGGCACTTATGTGGACTTTGGGATGAGCAGCTTGCAACTCCTTGCTCCAAATCATGCAAACAAAGTTTCTACTTCCCAAGTAAGTTTACTAACTGCTGTCTTATTGGGTACAATGGTGTAGGCCAATTTCTCTTTGTGTGAGGAAAGGCTGATCTGGCTTAAACACCGAACACTGAGAGGCCTAAGGGAAGATAGGAATCTAACTACATTCTCCTTGGCATTTCCAAGTGAGGTGGCTTTGGGCATGCTGGCTTTTGGAGTCTAACCCAGGACTATGAATTCCATTAGGCAGAATAGTACATAAAGATTAGGTACCACATTGCTGAAGTCCTGCTTTACGTGGAAGCCTTTAGCTCAAGACGCAAGATCTGAAACAGAGGATCAGGCTGCTATCAAAATTGTTAACCCTTCTGATTAGCCAAAAATTGGGATCTTGTTCCTTTTAGGAGAAGAAATTGTAAAGGAAAACAGGCATTTCTTAGAGCCTAGAAAGATGGCCCATTTGCACCGGTAGAGCTTACATTAATATACAGACCACAGGATCAGGGTCAGGAGACAGATAAGCAGCTATTTTTAGGTAGCTGAATACAGTAGGCTGCTCTTACAACACCTCCCCACTGTGACAGGATTGACTAAAATCACAAAATCATATAAATGTAGGGTAGGAAACAACCTCAGAGCTCATGTAGTTCAGCATGAGGCAGGATTGTCCCTATTCAAACCATCTTATACAAATCTATTCTCTAACTTATTAGCAACACTATAGTCAACCTTGATAAAACCACAGAACATAACACCCTAACCTACCACAGGTAATGTAGGGAGACCGCCGTGAGCAACATCTTTGTTGTAAAGGTTGTTAATATATACTTGAGAGTTCCAAGGAAGACAGCTCAACCTACCTGCCTACTACAGAGGAAGGCAAAAATCCCCACAGTCTGGCAGCCTTAAACCAGTGGTTCTCAATTTTTCAGTGTAACAGCACTCCTCCACCACTTTTTTTTTAATGTGGCATTACCTGTAGCTGAGAACCACTGTTGGTGCTGCCTCAACTTACCTCAGTGCCTCCAGATAAAACTGCCCTGTGCCTGCTGCACAGCCAGCCAAGAAAGGGCTGTGGCATGTGCATACAATCCTCTTGCATTAGGGCTCTTTGATGAGCCTAAAGCAGGCAAGAGAACTGTCTCATGCTGCAACATTTCCTGGTCTAACCCCTCCCCAGGCAAGGTTCTCCTAGGCACAGAGGCATGCAGGTGGAACGATCCCATGTTCCCCTGTTTTTGGAAGGAGTGTGGTGGGGGCCAGACTGGGAAGCCCCAGCCAAATCCTGCCTGCTTTAGGCTGATCAGAGAGCCCTAATGCAGAAGTACACATAGGTCAGTTTTACCTAGATGCCACTACCACCATAGCACTTGGGTCACAGCACCCCCAGGGGGGTTTCGTGGGACCCCAGTTGAGAACCACTGTCATAAGCAAACAGCTACACTGGAATGGATGCTGACAGACAGCATCCATACTGATGTGGGTTCCTTCAAAGGAGTTTTATCTCTTACTCTTTCAAGGATAATTTTGTACCAGATGGGGTGAAGTTACTTCTGTGTGCAAATTAATGTTGCCTGTCTACTCTTTTTTCATTCTAGTATAACACCCCACTACGGGAATGTAAACATGTTTTTGTCCAGGCCTCACATGAAACCCTGTTTACTTACAAAGAATGTCCATAAAGTGCCGCATTTGTGAACACCGAAGGAATCAACAAGAAAGAGACCGCATCTTTTCTCACAACTCCAGACTCCTTTCACCCAACACTCAATCTAAGAGTTTGTGCTCTGAATTTCTCTCTTCAGGCTTTATCTCAGAGAAATGCTCCTATCCCTTGTCCAGGCTGCATTAGATGCTTCTTTGTTAGCTTCTTAGCATCTCTTCTTTTCTTGCCTCTTATAGAAAACAACACAAAACTACAGTCAGCTAAACCTCCCTGCTCACATGTACTTTGCATGTACCTTTGTTTGGGGTGCAAGAAGACTGCTTGCTTTAATGCAGCTTAACCCAACCCATTACAATATGATGCCACATGATTGAATTTCTAAATTTTTTTTTCAGTTTTCCATTTAAAAAACTTGGAAAGTCCACACATGTAATTACTTCAAAATATTATGGCTGCAAAGCTTAACACTCAAAAGTTACCAGAAGTTAGATGGTTCTCCTGCAGGAAAAAAAAGAGTACATCACTACATTATGTGACTATAATGTATTCATGCAAATGGGCCACATTAAGGTTGTACTTTTATTTGGCATTTAATAATTTTCATATATTTGACTTTGCAACCTTAATAATATTTTTATTTTTTCAATGTTGTACCAACACATACATACATAAGATCTCTGACCTAATATTACTAGAAATATTGAAAGCGAAGTGACATTTTAAAATGTATTCTTCACATTGCATTGAATCCCCTATACATAAAGTTATGAACACCTAATTTGATTGAAAAAATGGTTTTGCCCTAAAATAAGGAATAAATAAAAATAAACTTTAACTGGATACCTCAATATTCTTATCGACACTATTTACACTGAGTTTAAGCAATGCTATTTGTTCCTGGCATAATTCCCACTCCCCAGCAAACTTACATCATGCATGGAGTCCATGAGTTTCGTAAGCTGATAAAAACGCTGCGAGTTGGCCACTACTCCTTTCTGGCGCAATCCAACTGCTTTGACCAGTTCTCTAATGTAACTTGCTCTCATCTCATCAAATTGGCTTTGACTTCTTAGACCTTCCAAAGGAACTAAAAATAAAGTAAAACTGTTGCATGTTGTTTTCTATTGTGGAGACAACAATAGAATAACATTTTTTCCCCCATTTTTAGCCAATGACTGTCTAAAGTAAAATTCATAAATTGTGCTGGGAGCAGGGACTGAAATACACAACTCCCTTTCCAATAGGACTGTCCCCATCAAAAAACTACAGAATTTGTTGCCTCTCATGTGTTCTCCTTCTGGCTTTGTGACTTTAGCTACTGTGCAGTCAAGAGGCCTAAGCTTCAGCAGAAGTGAAAGGGCTCTATCCAGACTAACTCATAGCTTGGTGTTTAGAGAATTGTTCTGGGAAATGAGAGATGTTGAGTTTAAATTCCCTCATACTAAGGGAGGGACCTAAAACTTAGGTCCTTTACTTCTCCTGAGTGGGCACATCTACACGTGGAATTAATAGGACTGAAAATACTCTAGCTCAATTTGAGCTGGAGTAAACTAATCCTGCAGCCACTCTCTACATGTGCATTTAAGCACAGTAATTTACTGTAAGATACTCCTTGTATCTGATGGGACTATCCAGTAGTGTAGTATATTAATCTACTATGCCCTAATTGCCATGCATGTATAGATGGTACACTTTACTGCACAGTGAATTAGTCTGCTGTGCAGTAAAGCGTCTCATGTAGATGTGCCCTGTGAGTGTTGAAACCTCAGGACTACTACGAAAAAAGGTAGTTAATGATCAATGAGTGAAGATGTCTGAACTTCATGCTGAATTTGATGTAAGTGCATGAGCAGAATGGATCAGACCTCTTTGGTGATTTATGTGAAATATAAGGACTTCCCCAGCCCTAACCTAGATCATAAAGGAGCATATGACAGTGCCTAACATATCCGACTGTGGTGCTTGTGAGCATGTTCAGAAACATAAGTCTAGGTGTTTAAGGATCTTTTTATACAAACATTTAGATATTAAAGGATCCTGTGGTCACTGGAACAGAATTAATCTGAATTTCTCTTTATGACTTCAGGTGCTTAAATTCTTGGTACCATTTATTTCCTGGTGCTGAGATGTGGGACCATTTCCAGTCCCAGCTTTAATGAATATTTAATTCGTTATGCAAAGTGTAATAGCTTCAACGTATGTGAGAGACCCACAAGATAATACCTGACAGGCCAGTTGTTAGGTCACTCTAATGGAAGATGCAGGCTAGAAGAGTTATTTGAATTTCAGTCTCTCCACATCAGGTGGATCCTCGAACTATTAAGCTAGGGATGTCCAATTTATGAGTGCCACACAGCACGCAGACTGCACGCTGCACTGTGCTGTTATGGCATCTCACTGGGCCAACACCTCCACACACTGCACACTACATCATGCCACATGGGCCCCCCACCACTGCACTGTGTGATGGGCAGTCCTTGCTGTACTATGCTGTTGCCCCCATGACATATTGTGGAGGATCCTTGGATGGTGAAAAAAGAATGGCAAATCTGAAGAGAATAATTTCAATTTAGGGTAGGGGTCTAAATTGTAATTTTCCAATGTTTTGATACTGTATCCTACTGAAATATTATTGATCTAAATCAAAGTATTGTCTTTTAAAAATGTAAGAAAACAGCAAAAAATAGGTAATCAAAATAATAATCTTTGATGTTTTGACCTTAATGGTGTTAACTGTGAATGGCATCAAGTGTTCTCTTTGCAACAGAAAAAAATAAGCTTTGAAAATAAGGCAAATACCATTGGAGAAACACAGGCTATCCTTCTTTTCAAGCACATAAATATTTCTGGCAACACTAACTGAGAATGTTGTCTGGTTTATGAATGATACTTAAAGTGTATGAGAAAGGTTAGTTCAAGATACTAGCCACAAAAATACTTGCTCCTCACATTTTTCCTGGATCATCACAACTACATCAATCCAATGCTATTTAAAAAGTATAGTTTTTGATTTCTCTTATTTTTCCTAAAGCCTTAGCAGCTAAGTATTAGCTGAAGTATTAGCAGCTAAATTGTTTCCAGGTCTGAACCAGGGAATTTAGTACTGCAAAGTGTGGCTAATTACTGCTTAATGTTTGATTAGTTATTGAAGGGCCTCATTAAACAGGTGCTTAAAAAGGAAATTCTTCTAGAATGGTGATCAAAGTTCTAAATACAGTAGAATGTTGATTGGTTGGAAAAATCACCACCGTTCCAGTTTTTCTGGGAAAAATCAATTTTTCTGGGAATCTAACATGGTTTAAGCAGCACCAGAAAGTTTGCCACTAGGCAAACTCAGAGAGCTAGCCACACTGCATGAGCAGTGAGGGGGAAGCTAACGGGACTCTCCAGTTAACTGACCTTCTGGAGAACAAAATTCTACTTTATCTGAAAAGTGTAAGACCACTGAGCAGCAGGTTATAATTGGAAGGATGCTCTGTGGATAGAACCAGACTAGAAATGTAGGCTAAATTCAGTTCTGGACATGAACCTGGGTTAACTTGGACCCTCTTTTTCCATGAATACATTGAATAACCACTAATATTAATGTCATTGTCCTACTGAGCAAAATATTCATTGACCTTATGATATAAGTTCTTGGCCCTTTCATCAGGAAGAATAACAGTTAATTAAAATAATGTCATAGTTATCATTTAACTATATTTTTGTAGTTTTGTATCGGGTTTTATTTGTGAATGTAAATTAAAGTCATAAAAGCTGGTTGGATGAAACGATGGACAACTGCATTTTTCAAATGCACAACTCAGTGTGACAGTTCGTCAAATTTATTCAGCATCTCTCACTAAGTTTTTGTGCAACAAACAAAGAATTTCTGGTTGTTACTTAACCAAAATATTTTAATGGAATGCTGAGACATTTTTGCTGAAAGAGAGCTTTCAGTTTTGGGGTCAGACAGCCCATAATTTTCATGCTAAGTAACACTGTGTGAAATGCTGAAACTTATCATTGTTGTTTGCGATTGGAGATGCAGAACAAAAATGTTATAAAAATTAAGTTGCTACTTACTTGTATTGAGAAGTAACAGTGCTTTCATACAGAGGAACTCCTCCTGGGTAACTTGTAGTCTGACAAATTCCTGTGGGAGCTGCCACATGGATAGACACAGTGAATAGAATGATGACTCTTTCATCCTCTGTCTTACACCGGGAAAAGAGGTAAAAATAAAAACAACTCAGGCACTGGTTCTTTTGAGTAAATACCTGGTTGCTAGGTGAATTAGTACATTCCTTATCTTGAGAGAGAGAGAGGGAGAGGGAGATAGAAAGTAACAGTCAACTAATTCTGCTCTTACTTGGAAGCTGACAGGATCCAAATGAAAGGTGGATAAAAACACATTTTTTTAAAAAGTAATGCAACAAGGTTTAGAATTTAAAATAGATTTCTATGTAAATGTTCCTACTTCTTTTTCTTTGCATTTTACAATCTGAAACCTATAATGCAAATTCTCCCTGTGTATCTTTAATCAGTCTCCTTATTTCCAGTATAATTTCAGATTTTGAACTAAGAAGTTCTAGAATTATTTGGTTAGCTGTATTGTAAAAAGACAAGTCCAGGGTCTCATTAACATCCTTACTGTGTGAATTCATAGATTCATAGAAATAGGGTCGGAAGGGACCTGTAGATCTTCTAGTCCAACCCCCTGCCCTGGGCAGGAGAGAAAACCGGGCTCAAATGACTCCAGTCAGGTAGACGTCAAGCCTCCTCCTAATGACCCCCAGGGTAGGAGCCATCACCACTTCCCTTGGAAGTTGGTTCCAGATCCTTCCAGCCACCCTGACTGTGAAGTAGTGCCTTCAGATGTCTAGCCTAAACCTACTCTCTAACAACTTGTGGCCATTATTCCTTGTTACCCCGGGGGATGCTCAGGGGAACAATGTCTCTCCCAAACCCTGCTGGTCCCCCCTAGTGAGTTTACAGATGGCCAACAGGTCCCCCCCTCGGCCTTCTCTTGCGAAGGCTGAATAGGTTAAGGTCCCGTACCCTCTCTGAACTCTAAACAAAATTGTATGAACGCTAAACAAAACTGAAAGAAAAAGATTGCTATTGTGCTATCCTATGTAATGAACTCCTTCCATATTTTTGAACTTCCCTAAGTCAAAAATTGAAATGCTTTGACCGGAGGTTTTGAAATTAAGGGGACTTTTGAAATGCTTATCCTTAGATATGTAAATATGGGCCTGGTAGAAAATGTTGCCTTACTCTGTATGGTAAGATTTGTAGCTTCATTAATATATTGCAAATCTGAAAAAACCTATTAAATGTTAACACTGAATCAAATTTGCTTTCAAGTAACAAAGAATATGTCACTAAGAAAGCTTTAAAATAAATTGTAGCCCCTTATGCAAACAAATATATGAAGTCTCATTGAAGTTAATAAGTCTGTTCATAAGAGTACATAGCTTTATAAAAGTTTGCAGAACAAGGGACTTAATCTTCAATATATACCATATTTTCTCACATATGATATGCAACTTTTCTTTAAAATTGGGGTGCATTTTTTAAGCGGGGAAACTAATTTTCCAATACGAACACCCTGCTTTGACTTCTGCTCCATGATGCAGCAGTTGTGGCATTACTATTTGGCAGCTGAAGAAGTCAGTTGACTTAATGGGCACCTACACACATGCCTGATGCCTGCCCCAATGCATGTTAGTTAGCACATGTTGGAGCAGACTCAATGAATTCCTAGTTAGCATCATGTGTATTCAGCATCCCCATGCTTAAAAATGGTGGCAGGGTGCTTTAACTGAAGTTTGTTGGATAAGCTTTAGTTAAAGTGCCCCCACCGACATTTTGACGGGACACGGAATACACAAGATGCTGCAGGAGCTTTAATCAGAGTGACTCCAAGAGCTGCTCTAATTAAAGTGCTGCCGCTGTCCTCCTCCCTCCTCCTGGTCCCCCACCCCACAAACTCATGTAAAGACGCCCAGTGGTCCACACTTCTTCACTTCACAGGTATTAACAATTGCCTCTCCTTTTTAATGGTCTTGATAGTTCCACAAATCAAGCTAACTTTTCTTCAGGCATTTTTGCTTTCTGCTAGCTTCTTCTGATTTCTCTCCTCCTATTTCACAGCCCTGCAGACTCTTTACTATTCAAAATCATAGTTCTACCCATAGAGGATCTTGTTATCTTAACCTTTAGTTAAGTAAGAAACTAAAGATTAATGAACTTAATCTTAATTTAAGATTTCATAGTTTTCATAGACATTGGGGCTGGAAGGGACCTTGGAAGATCATCGAGTCCAGCCCCCCGCCCAAAGGGCAGGAAGTCAGCTGAGGTCACAGGATCCCAGCAAGATAAGCATCCAATTTGCTCTTGAAGGTGTTCAATGTAGGTGCTTGAACCACCTCCGATGGCAGGCTGTTCCAGACCTTGGGGGCTCGGACAGTAAAGAAATTCTTCCTTATGTCCAGCCTGAAACGGTCTTGTAGTAGTTTATGACCGTTCGACCTCGTCATCCCTTGGGGCGCTCTGGTGAACAAACGTTCCCCCAGATCCTGGTGGTCACCCCTGATAAACTTATAGGTGGCCATCAGATCACCCCTGAGCCTGCGCTTTTCCAGGCTAAAGAGCCCCATGGCTCTCAGCCTGTCGTTGTAAGGTCTGTTTTCCTGGCCTCTGATCATGTGCGTAGCTCTTCTCTGGACTCTCCCAAGCTTCTCTACATCCTTTTTGAATTGTGGAGCCCAAAACTGGACACAGTACTCCAGCTGCAGCCTCACCAAGGCTGAGTACAGGGAGAGAAGGACCTCCTGGGATTTGCTTGAGAAGCATCTATGGATGCAAGCCAGCATTTTGGTCGCTTTATTAGCCGCAGCATTGCGTTGCAGGTTCATGTTCATCTTGTGGTCAATGATGACCCCCAAGTCTCTTTCTTCC
>NW_017729032.1:27389183-27391194 GCF_001723915.1 Gavialis gangeticus
GCCCCATCTGGTTCAGCAGGGTTCCAATGTTGCCCTTGCTTTTCCTCCGGCTCCCCACATATCTGAAAAAGGACTTTTTATTGTCCTTGATGCTCAAAGCTAGTTGGAGTTCAGTTGCAGCCTTGGCTCTCCTCGTTTGCTCCCTGCAGGACCGGACCAGTGCAGAATAATCCTCCTTGGAGGTGAATCCCATCCTCCATCCTTTGTAGGCCTTTCTTTTTAGCCTCAGGAGGTCTGCTAGGTCCCTGGAGAGCCAGGGGGGCTGCTGTGCCCTCTTGCTGCCTTTCCTCTGAGATGGAATAGACTTAGCTTGTGCATTGAGGATCGCTCCCTTGAGAAGCAACCACTGTTCTTGAACTCCCCTCTCCCTGGGGTCATGGTCCCTTAGGGCCTGACTGACAAGCCTCCTGAGCTTGTCAAAGTCGGCTTTCCTGAAGTCAAGGACTTCTGTGTTGCTGACTGACTTGCCAGCTTTATGTGAAGGTGATCAGGTCGTGGTCGCTGTCACCCAGCTTCCCATCGATCACTAGGTCACCAATTAGGTCATCCCCAGTAGCCAGTACCAGGTTGAGCAGCACTTTGCCTTTTGTTGGCCCATAGACTTCTTGAGTCAGGTAGAGGTCATCCATGCACGAGAGGAAGCTTTGCAACCACTTGGATTTTGCTGAGTGATCCTCTCATGAGATGTCCGGGTAATTGAAGTTGCCCATGACAACTATGGTCCTGGAGCACGCGGCTTCAGCCACTCCCCGGGCGAACCCTTGGTCAAGCTCAGGACTTTGGGTGGGAGGTCTGTAGTAGACTCCCACCATTGTGTCCCCTGTGTTGTGTTCCCCATGGATTTTAACCCAGAGGGTCTCCAGTCATCCACCCTGGTTGCCAATAGTAGCTTGCAGGGACATATAGCTTTCCTTAACATAGAGATCTACACCCCGCCCCTTTTATCTACACAATCCCTCCTGTACAGGGTATAGCCATCTATACCCAAGGTCCAGTCATGGGTGGAGTCTCACCAGGTCTCTGTTATCTCTATGACGTCATAATTATTTGCATTGAGCTGGAGGACGAGCTCCTCCTGCTTATTCCCCAAGCTCCTGGCATTTGTGTACAGGCAGGCAAGTGTCCCCTTGGGGGCCCTTGCCTTGCCCACAGATTGTACCAGGGCTGGGGCAGGGGTGGGATCCCTTAAGTGCCTAGGCCCGCTGGCTTTGCAAGGGTTGCTCAGTGGGCCAGCACTGGTGGTAGTCCTCCCGTCCCCCAACAGTCTTAGTTTAAAGCCCGGTGGAGCAGGTCAGCCAGTCTGGCTGAGAAGAGCCTACTCCCCAACAGAGAGAGGTGGAGGCCGTCCCTTCCCAGACGCTCGCTGCCTCTCTCACCAAAGAGCACACTGTGGTCATGGAAGCCAAAGCTTTCCCAATGACATCAGCGCCGCAGTCTTTGGTTGACTACATGGATCCTCCTCTCCCTCAGCCCATAGCCCGAGACTGGGAGGATCAACAAGAACACCACCAGTGCCCCCAGACTCTTTAGCCCCACTCCCAAATCCCTGCAGTACCTCATGACCCAGCCAGGAGTGCTCCGAGACATGTCATTGATGCCCACATGAATAAGGAGCACAGGATAGTGGTCTGTGGGCTGATGGAGCTTAGGGATCTTCTCCGCAATATCCCAGATGCAGGCCCCCAGGAAGCAGCAGACTTCCCGGGCTAAGGGGTCAGAGCGGCAGATTGCCCTCTCAGTCCCCCTCAGGATGGAGTCTCCCACAACAAACACCTTACGTTTTGTCTTGGGAAGAGCAGGGGCGGTAGCTGCAGTTGAGCCTGTGTTGCCTGTGGGAGCTGGCAACTCAGCAGGCTCTGCTGGAGCAGCAAGAGGTGTGTACCTGTTGCTAAGCTCTGGTAGGGCAGGGGCCTTGGTGCGGCGGGGCTTAGGGCCCTTGACCACCTTGGTCCATGCCCCTGACTGGACAGAGTGGGAGGTCCTGGAGTCCTCCTTTGTCCTGGAGGGAGAC
>NW_017729032.1:27391218-27392415 GCF_001723915.1 Gavialis gangeticus
CTTAGGGCCCTTGACCACCTTGGTCCATGCCCCTGACTGGACAGAGTGGGAGGTCCTGCAGTCCTCCTTTGTCCTGGAGGGAGACGGTGGTCTACCCTCTGGCTCCCAGGGGAGAAGGGCCTGGCAGTAGGAGTTTGTCTCCAGCTCACAGACCCTGATAGCATACAGTATCTGGACTGTGGCCTGGAGCTCTTCCAGCTGGCGTGCCAGGGACCCCAAAAGGAAGCAGACCCCACACGGGGAGGCAGCCATGCTCCTGGCCGCCAGACCCTGAAAAAGGGACAGGCAGCCCCTGCAGCCGAGAGCCAGAGGCTCCATCTGTGTGGAGCCCGGAACCATGGGCTCCATCTGGGTGGCGGTCTCTGAGGTGCCGGGGGGGGGGGAGGCTGCAGAGCCTGAGGGGACCCTCGGGGTGCGGCGCGTGCCTATCTGTGTCATGCCTCTGGTATGCTGGCTACAGCTGGGGCTGTCTACCCTGGGGGGTTCGCAGGCAGGGTCTCGGGCCCTCCCGCACGCCCTCCTGTGCGAACTCCACGCTAACTCATGCGCCGACAGGCAAGCACGCCTGTTTGCGCAGCCTGTTCGCGCGGCTCCCTGGGGGGCTGGGCAAAGTAGGAGCCTGGGTGGGGCTTGACCTGGCCCGGCTCCACTCAGCCGCCTCCTCCCACTCAGTGAGGGGTTAACCCCCTCCCACCATGGGCCCCACTTGCCTCTGGCTGTGCTGGGGGTTGGCAGGGGGCTCCGCAGCTGCTAGGAGGTCTCTGGGGGGGGCTTCGGGGGAGCGGGGGCGCAGCGGGCTTTCACCCGTGTGTCTCTCGCTGCTCCGGAGCCTAATATACTTAAGTCCACAAATTTACTTACCAGATACTATTATTCTAATTTAATTGGCTATACATGCATTTTAAAAACTTAACATTCTTTCTGAAATGATAAAAATCTTTGCAAAAATTCCTAGCTACATTACTGACCCAAATGTTTGGGAAGCGATAGTAATAGAAATATATTAAATAATTCCATCTTAGGGGTCAGAATCATCTACACGTAAAAAGCTAAAATGAAATAATTAGTCCTTTTAGTTATACATGATATACTAGAATTTTCAGTCACAATTTGGTTCCTTATACTCTGCTGTGCTTTTTACACTGTCTTTGAAAGGATGATTTACTGGCTCGCAATGATGTTGGGCACTGGATGATG
>NW_017729032.1:27397415-27402898 GCF_001723915.1 Gavialis gangeticus
GAGAGTGAATCGGCTGAAAATTCAGCTCTGTCCCTGTTCTATGCAACTGCAATGCTAGAAAAACATTTTTTCTTCATTCTCTCTTCCAGTAAAAAGGTGGGTATTACATTCCAGAGTGTATGAATGTGAGAAAATACAGTACATATTTTTGCATGTACCAGTTTACAAAAATTCAGTGAAGATACCCTGCCAGTACCTGCATTAAAATGAACAATATTAATGTTAGTCTATTAATTTAATTTTTCAATAGCACAAGCTAATTTTACAAAGCATCACCTTATTTAAAAAAAATAGATTACTAAATATGAAGTAAATTATGGCTCTGATGCCATCAGTGAGGCTTGCTATCAACTTAAAAGGAGATAGAATTTCACCCCAAATAATTCCATCCTAGCTAAATGCACTCTTAACAACATAGTATTTTCTATGATAAACAACTTTGTCTCAATATATTAAATACTTTCATTTTAATTTAAATGAAAAACTCCTTCAGGTGTGTTCAAAATCTGAAACACTGCACTCACCTTTAAATTAGTTAAATGTATAATTTTAGATATTTTGCTATGTTAGGATATTGATTCCTTTCATCTCTATTTTAATCTATATTTTTAATCTTTCATATTTGAAATAAGAATGCATGTATTAAAGCATCATGTATGGATGACCATGTTTTATAAGCATTAGTATGACGATGGTTTTGGCTGTATTTTTTGGTATTAGCAGATATACACAGAATAAATTCCAGTAGTGATTGTTAAAAAGCAATTTTAGAATTAATCTAGAAACTAACAGCTCCTGGCTCATTTCCTAGTCTAAGGCTGGTGCTGCTCTGTGCATCCATTAGAGTAGCACTAGGACTAGTAACTCTAGTTGAACAGTGGAAGTGACAGTTTGGTTGCAAAATGCCACTTAGACACTGATGCAGATGAAGATCAGGGCTAACTTTTAATGTAGTAAAAAGCAATGTACTATATCAGTTCTCCAAATCTTGTGCTTAGAATTCCCAGTGGCTAATGTAAATCCATGGGGTGAAACTATAGCCCTATTGAGAGTTCTGACCCTGAATTCAATGGGGCCAAGATTTTAGCTGGGGATCCTGATGCATGAGCCCAGTGATTCTGTGGAGTCCTATTAATTTCAAGGGGACTCCACATGGGCACAAGGGGCAGCAGAGTAAGATCCGCATCCTTGGGCCTGATCCACATGAAGTCATAGAATTACAGTGCTCAGTATTGTGACACTTTGTAGAATTCATAGCCCTAGCATAGCAACATCAGATTCCTCTTTACTGCATGAGGAATTAGGTACCTAACCGCTATCATGGTAAGCCACATAAGAAAACTAACATAAAATGCTTCAATAGAGGGTTGTGCCTTAACCCCATCCCTCCCACCCCCCAGCCATCAACTGAAGCTAGGCACCAGAGCCTTTTCTCATAAGTCAGCAGCAACATTCTTTTTATTTTAATTTCTCGGTCCCATGCTTTGACATGGGCTAGAAGCCTAACTGCTTAGAACCGTCATGACATAAGAAATTTAGAACATGCCCAGGAGAAGATCCTTAGGCTCCTACTGAACTTTATTGGCCAAAGTTTATGAATCTGTAGACTTTAGGTACCTTTAACATTTTGTGTGTGAGTGTGAGTGTGAGTGAGAGAGAGAGAGAGAGAGAGATTCTTTGGGCTGGGAGCAGGGAGAACTTGCAAATATTTTTCTCACAAAAAATGAAGTTTTCAAAACCAAATATGACCTCACCAAAACTATTTCTAATGAGCAAATTATTAATCCCTCTCTTCCCCACCCAACAAACAATTACAAAACCCTCCTCTCACTCTTGTGCCCTGATAATTGCATTTAGACTAATTTAGGGGGAATTATGTTATGGTGGGGAGGGGTGGTGGGGTGGTTTAACAACAGATTTATTTTTTAAATTTTTTCCCTTGTCTAAAGAAAACACCACCAAAATTTCTTTACATCTGGGTCTACAGAAGATAGCCATATTAATGGAATATTTAGGATCCTTTTACAATCCTGAGGTGATTGATCTTTGATAGGATCAGATTCTTATCTAAATTTGAACACAACATAACAGCACATAATGCAACAACACCATAAAAATGTTGAGTGAAATTCTGTCACCACTAAAATAACTTTCTTATTGACTTCTGTAGGGTGAGTATTTCATCTTCATATTAGTAAATAGCAGAAAGTGCCAACTTACTCATTTAGTATCAAATCAGGTGCAAAATATAACATCTGACCACTGACATGCTTATATGATCTCCATCCCAATGCAAACACCATTAGACTCATCCAAGAGTACTGGATGAGGGTTATCTGATCATCAATGTGCAAATTCCGGAATCCTGAAAATCAAATGAAATGTTAAAAGAATGTTCCAGAAAATATTTCACAAAGTACAATTTGTATTTGTATTTTTGTGTGTGCTAGATATTGAATAAGGCTAACTATGTATTATTTTAAAGAAAATGAAATATGTAATATACTAGCACTTATCTATCCTGGTTCTTTTCATTGCTTGTCCATGAATTAAATAGTACTAATAAGTACTAACAGTAAATAAAATCTGGTTAAACTCTCATTGAAAATCAGACTACTACAAAACCTGGCTTTAATATTTGAAGTCCTCTTAGCTAGGTCAATTAGGCTTTAAAATTTTCTTTCAGACCCATCATGATAAAATCCATTATACAGCAAATATCCATACATTTAACATAACATTTTTTTCAGGTGATTGTCCATTCAAATGTCAGATAACTATATAGAATAACAGCAGTTTATCTAAGTTTTTACGGACAAGTCACTAGGACCTAGATCTACAAAGGATGCAGTGTTGAAATGTTGAGCATTGTAGTGCCTAATTGTTATGTACCCACACTTTGTCACAGAATCTCCAGCTATGAGTTAGGTGCCTGGGTTCCCTATAGGGCATGTGGAAGTATCCACAGTAAGTACCAGGCTGTGAAGTTACACTGAAGTTGCACATAAACCAGTTAAAGTGATCAGAAACTGGTTTAAACCTGTATCAGAAAAGAAGTTCAATGCACATAAACCAGTTCCAAGATGGCTGAAACTGATTTAAGATAAAATTGGTTGAATGTAGTATCAGACTTAACTGATTAGGGTCATACCAGTTAATGGAATTTCTGTCCCAGACCCTTTACTGATTTAAGTTAAATCAGAGTCCCCGAGCATCCCAGCATGCTTTTCAGCCCTGGGCTTGGCTGGGCTGTCTGCTCCAGAGAGCAGAGCAGGCCCTATCATTCTCCTCCTTAGCAGGAGCTCTGGCTGGCTGAGGAGGTGGAGACTAGAGGTACAGCAGCATCTGCCTGGCTTCCCCTTGTCCCACCCCTCACCTCACAGCTTGCTGCTCAATTAGGGATTCCCTCCTCTCCCACAGCAGGGACCCTAGCAGCATGGACCCCAGCCAGCATTTGGCCACACAACCTCCATGCTAGCTGAGAGGTGGCTATGTGCATGTCTCCAATTTCACTGGAATAAAGGCTGACAAAACAGTGTCCCCTTAGGAGTTGTTTGGAGCTAATCAACAGGTCAGTTGGTAGCATTCCTCTGTTCTTCATTATAAATGCTTTGGAATTGTTTATGAAGAGCTTGAACTAATGAGAGAAAGGCTTTTGTTTTCTTGATGGGCTGACAAGCTTTATGTTCTGTTGGCTGCTGGCTTGCTTCAACGTCTGCAATCTGTCAGTGTTCAAGAGGGGACAAGGAGAGGTGTGAGAAATGACCTGGTTTGCAATGCATGGGACCTGAGTTCCATCAATTTGCTGCAGACAGTATGAAGAAGCAGGAAGAAGGAGATTGAAAAGTTCAGTATCATAAACAGGTGCATGCACTCCACACAAGCAGTCCTCCCTCCCAACACCCCCCTCTCTTTGCCTCCAAGTGCTAACCCTGGGCCAGGGTCTGGCAACACTCCCACACATTGAGCAGCAAGTGGGAAAAAGCCTGGCTGCTTCCCTCTCCCTCTTCAGGCACACCCCAGCTGGGGACTGTGCAGGCCCAGGTGGAGGTTCAAACCCCTCCCTAATCATAGGGTCCTGCCAGGGCCTGGCCACACCCTCCCTCAGCTCAGCAATGTGTAAGTGAAAGGAGGGCTGCTCTAGTGCCCCCAGATTCTAGCCTGAGCCACTGCAGGCATGTGCTTGCATTTCCTGAATCAAAAGTAAATGTCTATTCACTTGCAAATTGGTTCAGTCTCTGCAGGTTAGACTAACTTGCAAAGATTAAATCAATTTAGGCTCGGGCTTTTTGAATGTCTGTCCCTAGCCAGGGTGACCATAAGTTCTGGTTTAGCTGGGAGAGTCCCAGATTTAAGAGGCTGGTCCCGGCTGACTCAGAAGACTTATAGTGGGTGTCCCAGAAATGCAGGGATGCAGGGCAGGGAGTCCGAGTAGTGTGACCAGCGAGGACGCATAGCAGATGCACACCCTGACAGCACCGGTGCACCGTCTGTCAGGCCGTGCTCCCTGTTTAGCTGGCAGGCAGGGGGGAAGGCAGGAGTGCGGATACCCCCCTGCAAGCACCAGGGAGTGGGGCCGCCAGCAACCATGAATGCGATTGGCCACAGGGGACCCCCTGCCCCCTCGGTCACTGCAATTTGGCCGCAGGGGGACACCCCCCCCGATCAGTGGAATCGGCCACCGGGGGCGCCCCTCAGTCACTGACTGGTGTCAGGGGGAGCATGTGTCTCCCCTGACTCAAGAGGCACCAGTTGCCCATGGGTGCTGCCCAGCATGCAAGCAGCAGGCAGGCATGGCTGCCTGCCCAGAAGGCAGCCCAGCTCCCTGACAGCTTGTAAGAGTGGGGGGTGAGTGTTGTGTCCTGGATATCAGGGATGAAAGTCCTGGTTGTCCCAAACCTCCTTATGGTCATTCTACTTACAGCTGCTAGTTAGGATAATTTCCTATGAGGTGGAAGGTATGAGTGTGAATTCCCTTTGGTAGAGAAAAGAATTACACCTAGGTCTCCCACATCTTGAGTAAGTGACTTAACTGCTGAGTTACCAGAAAGAAAGAGATGCATCACCTCAGGCTGTTTTATTTGTAGGCTGTTAGGCTTCTTCTGAGAATAACTATTGGATCAAGCAATTCAGATGAGCCAAGTACAGGAATGCATAGTTTGTAAATCTTGATAGGGCATACAGATTAGATTAAGCATCAGTACACTTCACATAATTAAGACTGAGGAATTTCTGGGCAAACTCTAAAGCAGAAGTTGAATCAATTAGTGCATTTTAATGTTTAATATTAGACACACAGAGACATTAGGTGTCTCAAGGGTTAGGTGGTAGGCGCCTAAAAGGTTTTAAAGTTTACAATTTTGCATTTAGGCACTCATGGTGCAAGTTAGATGAGACCTATGCATATTTAATGTCTGGCATGTGATAAACTACCTTACTGAAGTGGGACTATATCTAACTAGCTGTATATACCAAAGAGTACT
>NW_017729032.1:27407898-27421496 GCF_001723915.1 Gavialis gangeticus
TATGCATATAAAATGTTTGGCTTGTAATCTTTTGAACTATCACTAGCTACTTGGCTTGGGTAGCTAACCTTCCTCAAATTTTTATTCTCTTTCTTGGGTTTACCCCTGAAAGGATCAAATAGAAAAAAAAAATTAAAGACTATGACTAGGTACTTACTTTAGGAACCAATAATGGTATTTTAATTACTTTTAACAAATATATGAGAGTTAACAACATTCATCAACATAGCCAATTTTAACCTCTTCAATATTTACATAAAATAAGCAATTATAATAAACATCCAATTGCAAATATCCTTGTTCCATCAAATAAATGGAAGGCATTTGCTCCTTTTGACCTCAGCCTTCAGCACTTTAAAATCAATACTTTCTCCTTGACACACGACATTATTTACTACGATGAAGCTATCTGAGACAGGAGACTGGGTATTTTAAGTATTAATAATTAACTGCTAATTTAACTATCAATATTGACAGCCCTTCAGATTTAAATATAAATTATTTTGGTCAGATAATCAAACCTAAAGTCATTTTCTTTTTAAAATATATTTATAATGATTTTAAGAATAGTTTCTGTTATTTTAAAATGCAAAATGAGGCAAGATTCCTTTTCAGAAACATTAATAATTATTATTAATTCTTGTAGTAGTTTTTGTTTCAATCTGTAGCAATGACTGGATTGTAATTTAATCTCAGAACAACTTTCTTATGGCATTTTTCAGAGAGCCTTTACTAGTCTTCTAGTAGGTAAAATCTTTCTTTCTGTCTAGATTCTTATACATTGTGGTTTGCGAGCACCAAAGAGAATGATATCTGTTTGGTTTGCACAAAAAAGATCAAAGCTATGCCATTGCTAATGAATACGTTTGGCTTCCTAAGTAATGCCCAACCCTGACGTGTCTTCAGTAATACTGTTTATAAACCTCCCTGCCTTCAAGGTATATTAAACCAGTTTGATCCTGGAGTATGTGAATGCCTAGTTAAAGTTTCTAAACCAAAATTCAGCAACAACTGAATAAATGGTTAAATATACTGATCAGAACTAGGAGTATGATAAATATATAAATGCCTGATGATACATTAATTTCTGAGGCAAAATGGCAGAGTGCATGGGTGGATCTAGGATTCTGAAAAACAAGGGTGCAGATGGTGTGGCGCATCATCACATATAACACCACACACATTTTTCTCCAGTTGGAAAGAAACTGAAAGTTTTACTAATATGGTAGATGCTTACTGCTATGTTATTCAGTTTAAGACCAAAGCAAAAACCAATACAACTACTGAAATGTGCACTATTTTGCTACATTATATATTGCTGTATTTACTGGATTAGAAGACACGGCTCCATCCCGTACTGTCCTGTCCCATCCCCCCACCATTTACCATGTGTCTTATAACTGAGTACAAGATATTGGGGAGGCAGGCAGCTGCTGCAGCTTCAGTCCCAACTCAGGGTTGGGGCTGGAGTTGGACCCATGGCTGCCACCTGCTCCCACACTGTCTCTGCATGCCCTGCCAATCCTCCCCTGCAGCCCTCGGTCTCTCCCCTTCCCCCCACATTGCTTCTCCTTCTCTTTCCCCATCTGCTGAACTCCTTACCTTCGTTCCTTGCCAGCAGGCTCCATCCCTACTGCAGCTGGGGCACAGAGCATGGTTCCAGCTCAGCCCCATAACAGCAGTACACACAGTAGTGGAGGGCAGATGTTGCTATGGGACTGGGTTGTAACCATGCTCCAATGTCTCTGGCTGCAGCAGGGATGGATACTCCCAGCGTGCAGCAAAGGTAAGTGGGGGGTAGGGGCGGTGGGATTGATGGGTAGGTAGCTGGGGAGAGACTTTGGGGGTGGAGATGGGAGAAAGGGGAACAGGGCAATCTGAGGCTGGGGTGGGCAGGCAAAATGGGGGGAAGTGCAGAGTACAGACAGACATTGGCAAGCTGCCTGCCTCTCTCACTGACTGCCCCAATGCCTTCACCATTACTGCCCCCCTGCCTGCCCTACCCCATGCCCTCCCTACTGCCCCCTTCACTGTCTGTTTCTCACCATATGTCCCATTACAACCCCCCTCATCACCTCTCTCTCCACCACCTCCAGTAGTTGGGGAGGGAATTTAAGATGATCCCCCAATATTTACATTCCATGGTAAATTATAATAAATATACATTTTCTGTCCTTTGTGTAGACTCTAATTATTGGGGGGCATCTTTCAATAAGGATCATATTGTATTCAAGGAAACATAATAAGTTTAAAAAAAAACCACAGCACACCAGGCAAAAAATAGTCAAAATAGTCAACATTTGTTGTGCCGTTACTCCTGTAGTCATTATAGTTAAATGTACCTGCCTTATTCAGATTTATAAAACAAAACTAGGGCTTCCTGAGCATCTTGACAGTACCTCCAGTACTTCATTGTCAGTCATTTTTATACCCAGGTTACTATTAGAACTAAAAACAGTCTGCAGGGCTGTGCAATAAAAAAGACTTTACCAGGAAAGGTTAACAGACAGCAAAATTGCAGAAGAAAAGAATCTTTAATAGTGGAGCATCAGGACGACTTAAAAAGGAGAGAAGGTTGTTAACACCTGTGGAGTAGAGAGATTAACAGAAATCAGGGAGATGGTAATGAGCCATGAAGTCAGTTTGCTCCAACAGCCTGCATAGAACAGTAATGCAGCTGCCCTCCCAGGCAGTTGGTTTTAAAGTTTGGATGGAACAGGAATGAAAGGGGGAAAGCAACTGTATCACTGCACCCACAAGCCCCCAAATCCATTCCTGGCAGAGGGGTTAAAGTGCCTTGCTATGGCTCCAGAAATGTGAGTCTGACCCCTGCTCCAGAATTATGCCTAAAACTCCTACTACTGGATTCAGCGGAAGTCCAAGGTGGCTAGCTCTGGTGCTAGTCACATCATTCTCTTTTGTGCTCTTAGCTATAGAAAATGGTGTAAATTAACTAGAAAAGCCCTATGGTTCAAAAGGCTATAGCAGACCTTTGACCTTGACACACATTCTGTATACACAGTGGGCACATCTATATGTGCAAATGCTCTGGGTGGATTAACTCTAGAGATCCTAAGTAGTAGTATACACATGTGGGGATGCAGGAGCAGATTTTGCTCCTCATGGTGGCAGTCTGCTCCCTACCTCCTGCTGGCCCTGCACCAGACCCCTGCAACAGCCAGAGGGAGCTCTAGCCTCTCCCTGGGTTCCAGCTGGAAGGTATCCCCAGGCCATGAGACCGCTGTCTACTGGTGAGGGCTGGGAGATTTTTCCCTGCTGCTGGGGTGGGCTCTGCCACCAGAGCCCAAGTAAGGACAATGTCCCCCTGCCCTGGCAGCAGGGAGCTCCCAGCCCCAGTTCCATGACTGGGGACTGTGGGCTGGGAGCTCTCTGCTGCTGGGGCAGGGAGACATTGAACCCCCCCAGGACTCAGGTGGTGGAGCCCACCCTGACCGCAGACAGCTCCCAAGGGCAGAGAAAAATATCCCACCCCTGGCTGACTGGAAGTACATTTGTTCCTGGTCTGCCATCTACACATGCTATACTGTGCAATAATTACTCCTGAGTAAATTTGCTACTTGTATTTACAGCTATCAGATTTACTCACAATTAGAGCAAATTACTATACAATAAGTGTCTGCACACATGGAAAGTGACACTTACTGGGTACACCTACATGAAATGCTACGCTGCCGTAGCAACGAACTACTGCACACAGCTCATTGCTATGGCGACATAACATCACCAGGCATGAACCAGGATGGCGATGCTACTGCACAGTAGCTTGTTTGTTGTTACTGAGCAGTAGCAGCTAAAAACAACCATACCATGACAGGACTGCACAGTAAGGCCACTTAAGGAAGTACTAAACAACTGTACAGTAACAACTGCACAGTCTGCCTCACATGTAGACATGCCCACTGCACACCAAGTTGTTCTAATTTTGAGTAAACATCTTGTGTAGACATGCCCAGTGAGCATCAAATTAGATGCTTATAGTGAGATTGATACATTTGGAGTAGAGGTTTAAAAGGAAAAGTAGAAGGAGGATACAAATTAACAACCTCTTCCTCATCTTCACACCCTCCTGCACTTCAATGTATACTGCATTTCTGCTAATGGTTCTGACACCAGAACCGCAGTTCCAAACAGAATACATCAGATATAATTCACATTTTCTCTGCATATTTTGTAAATGCCAAATCCATTCAAGTTACACTGGTTACAGATTACTATACAGAAACATCTACAATGCCTATCACCACAGCATCTCAGAATTTACACTAAGCTTAACTTACACTAGGAGTTATGTTGCCAGTGAACCTGGCCCACAATCTTTAGCCATACAGCAATTATCAGCTCCTCTGTCTACCCCTAAAGCAGTGCTGTTTGACAAAAGTGGTTCACAGTGTGCATTCTGCATCATTTAATTTTAATAAAAGGCATGGTGATCTTTGAAATGCTAAAGGGAACAAGAAACTTATGGAAAGTATATGTCAGTATTACAGTTACTTACTGCCCCACGTACCAATTATGTTCTTTTAGCAGCTTCACATTTTGGGCTCCTCTCTAAGGAATTTACATTAAAAAGGAATCAGTTACCATACTGGTAACTTATACTGGTGGCAGTTTATCTTAATATTACAGTTTAGCAATAACAACGCCTCCTTCCCCCACTCCCAATATTAACAATATGGACAGTATCACAAAAACCATAAATGCTTCCTTATTAAGGTAAGCCACTGTACTATATATATTGTTGTATACTTTCAATTACAATGCTTTATTCATGCTTTTCTCATGCAAATTTGGTAATTTTATATTCTGTCATTTAGAGCTAGGTCAATTCGGTAAGTAGGTAACATCTACCAATTATAGGAATAAAAACAGTATATTTTCAATGTAGTTTTTATCTTAGTACATTAGCACACCTTGGGCTTGTGTTCTTTCCTTGTTTGATTCCATTCATAGAATCATCTAGAATCAAAGAATCATAGAAAAGAAGGGTTGGAAGGGGCCTCAGAAGATCATCTAGTCCAACCCCCTGCTCAAAGCAAGAGCATCCCCAACTAGATCATTCCAGCCAAGACTTTTTCAAGCCGGCCTTTAAAAACCTCCATGGATGGACATTCCACTACTTCTCTAGGTAACCTGTTCCAGTGCTTCACCATCCTCCTAGGGAGAAAGTTTTTTCCTAATATCCAACCTAAGCTTCAGTTACTGCAACTTGCTCCTTGTTCTGTTATCTGCCACCACTGAGAAAAGCCCAGCTCCATCCTCTTTGCAACCACTTTCCAGGTAGTTAAAGGCTGCTATCAAATCACACCTCAGATTAAATAAACCCAGTCTTCAGCAGACTAAATAAGTCCAGTTCCCTCAGCCTTTCCTTGGAAGTTATGTGCCCCATGGCCCCCTCACCATTTTCATTGTCCTCAGCTGGACTCTCTCCAATTTGTCCAGGTCCTTTGTGTGACGGGGGGCCCAAAACTGGACATAGTACTCCAGGTGTGGCCCGACCAGTGCAGAATAGAGGGAAACAATAACTTCCCTCAGTCTGCTGGCAATTCTCCTACTAATGCAGCCCAGTATGCTGTTAGTCTTCTTGCTAACATGGGCACACTGTTGACTCATATTTAGCTTATTGTCCACTGTAACCCCCAGGACCTATGCTGCTTAGCCAGTTGGCCCTAAGCTTGCAGCAGTACATGGGATTCTTCAGTCCTAAGTGCAGGACTCTGCACTAGTCCTTGCTGAACTTCATGAGATTGCTTTTGACCCAATCCTCCAATTTGTCTAGGTCACTCTGAATCCTAGCCCTACCCACCAGTATGTCTACTACACCCCCCAGCTTGGTGTCATCCACAAACTTCCTGAGGGTACACTCCATTCCATCTTCCAGATTGTTAATGAGCATATTGAACAACACCAGCACCCAGCTCAATACCAGCTGCTCACTAGACATTGAGCCATTGATCACTAACTGTTGAGCCCGACAATCCTGCCAGCTTTCTATCACCTTATAGTCCATTCATCCAAGCCATACTTCCTTAACTTGCTGTGATATTATGTAAGGATGATAATAGTTTATGGATTTTTTTTTAATTACTGAATTATATTTGGGGGAAAAAATGCTTTTCCTAAAATTTACAATGAAAATACTGGGCAGGCTTACATGTAGACTTGACTTACCTGAACAAGATAGTACACATTCTAGGTTCCAACCATTTTTGAATCCTTACAAAAAATGATGAGATAAGTACCACTATGACAGCTCTGACAGGTTCTTCTATCTCAGGCCCCCTGTGTTCCACTAACAGTGCTACTCTTCCTTCATCACCTGCTCTTCCCAAACAGAAAACAACTTCTTTTATCATTCTAATGTATAAGTTAAAATAGATATTAAGTGCAATTATATAAACATTTTTCTTGACATCTGTTCTTTATTAAACTCACAGTAAGCACATCCCTAATTTGCTTATTATCATTAAGGTTGCAAATCTATAACATCTAAGAATACTGCTGGTTTAAAGTATTTTTCATACATATGTTATTTAAGGCTGAAAAAATTATTCTCTATGGGGCTCATCCAAAGTCCTCTGGAGCCAATAGAAAACTTGGGAATTCAAGGAAATGTCTTGAACCAAGGCTTAAATGACCTGTGCTTATAAGACCAGCAGAATTGCTTATACTTTAGATGTTTTTAAAATGGTACATTTTGGGGTGTGTAGGAAAAACTGGGTGAGGGGGAGATCTGATTTGAAGTTGGTTATAATCATGGGTGGATCCAGAATTTTGAGCAGGTGAATGTGACTGGTGCTGCAGGAGTGTCTGTACTCCCCATCCTTCCCTCTTCCCCCGCATGGGCATACCACAATGCAGCAATAGCTGCTAGAGATTTTTTGTGAGCCCTCAAAGCAGGTACAATTCCCCTGCCCCCAACTCTGCTTTGGGCACCACCTCCATTCTCAATCCCCACCCCCTCTCTCCTGCAGGAGTTTCCCATGGGTGTAGGAAGGGAGGGTCCTGCCCACTGGTGCTACTGCTGTGGGTTGACCCAGGGACAAGGAAGCCCCAGGGCCGCTCCTGCCCAACACCAAATGGGGCCTGAAGTGAGCCGCTACACAAGGTGCCAGGCTCACCCACGAACAGCAATGGTAGCAGACAGGTTTCTCCTTCTAGCTCCTGGCCTTGCTCCCAGACCCCCATTGGCCAAGAACAGGCAACTGAAGGGTGGACCATTTTCTGTCACTGTCATCTCCACCCTAGACTGGCATCCTGCATAGTCATTTTCCATAGCTGGAGCCCCCTGGCTGGTGGCAGAAACCTGAGAGAGGGGACTAGAAGCAGGGACCCACCCACTGCCAACAAGCCCAGGACCCCATGCAGCTGCTCCTAACAGTCTTCAGCTGTATTGGGGTGGGAGCAGTCCTGGGGCATTCCCCACCCATGGTCTGCTAGGGACAGCAGCAGTGGTAGACAGTTCTCTACTTTCTCACCTTCTCTCTATTTGGCCTCCCAGATATCCCTAGCCAGCCTGGGGCACCAGCCACACCTTGGACTCTGCAGGGGATCCAGGTGTCTATGGCTGTCAGAAACTAGATCCATTGACAGGTGATCCATAGTGTTAATGTAAGGGTGATGGATAACTGCACCACTGAATCCCCTGTGTACCCACCCCTGCTTATAATTCAATAGTTCAATCATATGTTGATACATTAAACATAGTTTTTTTAAAAACTGGCATTTTTGTGTACATGGAGCCAGTTCCACAGACAGAAACTCACTTTCGTTTTACCACAATGAATATTTAAATCCCAGATATGCAACTGATGAAAAGTGTATAAAAGATTTCAGGTGATCTACATATTTGTTTAAAATAAAGAAAGGGAAGAATGGTGAAAAATCAGTGAGTCAACTAATCTATTTATCATCTATCTTGGATCTTGCCCTCACCAACAGGGAAGAACTGGTTGAGAATGTGGGTAACTTGGGAGGAAATGATCATGATACGTGAGAATTCCAGATCCTGAGACAGGGAAAGCATGAGGTCAGCAAAATTAAGATGCTAGATTTCAAAAAGGTGGATTTCATTTGACTCAAGGAGCTAATAGGCATGATGTCATTGGAGGACAGAAAATAAAGATGTCCAGGAAATAAAGATGTCCAGGAAGGCTGGAAGCTTCTAAGGGGCACAGTATTGGAAGCCCAACAACAAATTGTCCTGACACAACAAAAGCACAAGAAGAATGGCAAGAGACCAATGTAGCTGCACAAGGAGTTTCTAAAATGCTTCAAATGCAAAATGCCTCAAAAAAATTAATCTGTAGTCAGATGCCTAATAAAGATTCAGCAAGGCTTTAGACAAGGTCCCACATGACTTTCTTATAAACAAATTGGAGAAATGTGAGTTAAATAAAACTGCTAGAAGCTGGATAGATATCTGGCTCAATAGCTATGAACAAAGGGTAATTATTAACAGGTCCACATCAGGATGGATGGAAGTTTTGAGTAGAGTGCCACAGGGTTCTGTCCTGGGCCCAATGCTTAACAGGTTTGTTAATGATTTGGATGCTGGTATAGAAAGCTTCTTGAGCAAGTTTGCAGATGACACAAAACTGGAAAGGAATGTGAACATTTTCGAGAATGCAGAGTGATTTAGAAGGAGCTCAACAGATAGAAAAGTTGGACTAGAGCTAACAGGATGAAGTTCAATGTAGACAAATGCAAAGTGCTAAACTTCAGGAGGATAATGAAAAACCCAAATAAAGAACAGGTGACACCTGTCTGGATGTGGAGAAGTTAGAGAGGGTCTAGAGGTGGGAATCAAAGATGATCAAGGGCGTAGAAGGCAAATTAGATGAGGAGAGGCTGAAGGAGCTAGGCATGTTCAGCTTGTGGAAAACTCACGTAAGAGGGGACATGATAACAGTCTTCAAATACTTGAAGGGCTGCCAAGAGAAGAGGGAAAGCACTGTTCTTCTCTTACTATAGAGTGGAGGATGCAGACCAATGGCTGGAAGTTGTAGCAAAGTACATTTAGATTGGATATCCAGAAAAACTTCTACGCTGATAGAACAGTGAAGCAGTGGAATAGACTGCCTAGGGAAGTTGTGGACTTTCCATCACTGGGGGTGTTCGAGAAGAGTTTGGATAGGTTGGGGATGATCTAGGCATAGCTATGCTTATTTTCTGCCATGAGTATTTCCCATACTTCTGGGCTTTGCTGGTTGCTCCTGCCCACCCCCTGCACCTCTCTTTTTCTGCTATGTGTTTCAGGGTGTTTGTAAGCCTCCTCAGAAGCATTGGGTACTGGCTATAGCTAAGACTGGGGACTTCAACTGGGGTGTGCCCGTTCTCTGCTACGAGCAAAGTATGGGTCCTGGCTAGAGGGTCTTGTCTCTCCACATCACCATATTTGGAGTGCTGAAGTAGTTTTACCCCATGGTCAGATTGGTATGGACTGTGGGGGTCTTTGCTTTCCTATGTAGTGGGGGGCATGACCTGCTACCAAGACCTTTGGAGCATGTATTGACAACCTTTTATAGAAGCAGGACATTGGCTGCTGTGGTTCCACTGCCTTACCTGTGGCAAGTTAGGGTGTTATGTCTATGCTGTGTCAATACTGAAGGTAGTCTTATGCAGAGTTTAGATTATGGGTTTACGGGATGATTTGGATAGGGATGAACCTGCCTCAGGCAGGAGGTTGCACTAGATGACCTCTGGAGGTCCCTTCCAGCCCTACTTTACTATGACTCTATAACTCAAGTTCAGTCTGAAATTTACAAACATGTTTATCTTCATGTTGACCTCTCAACCACAACTGTGTAGATACCAAATCTCATCAACAGATATATTCAAGATTTAGAAGGAAATAATATAAACAGATGAAGAAGCTCTAAAGACTGCCATATGCATTCTGGAAGCATAGCATTCAATCTGTTTTAGACCTAGTAAATGAATTCTAAAACATTCTAGTGTGGCCATCCTAGCAACCTCAAAAAGATGGCACAAATTTCAAATGAAAATGTTATCCTTTTACAAGTTTATTCTTTAAATATCGTATATTTGATTGTTATATTTAAGAATTTTATTATTATACTGTAAGTCCTACATTTCTGTGGGCACATATACACATGCAGTTAATGCACAGCAATAAATTGTGCATATAATGCCACAGTTTATTGCTCCTGGACAGCATGTTTGAAAGTGCACCTGGGGCTGCAGCGTGTTGATCCAGGTTGGAACATTCCTGGCTGGCATGGGTTCTAGAGGGGTCAGCCTGCCAGCCCGGGGCTGCTCCAACCCAGCTAAGTGTGGTGCAAATGGGCTGGCTGGAGCACAAAGGTGTTCATAAAGCTAGCCAGCAGGCAGCCCCAACACTGCAGCACCCTCATGCCCCAGCCAGCCCCATCAGCGTCTACACATACGTTGCTGTGAAGTAAAAATCTCCACCACAGGATAGTGCTTGTGTTTACAAGTACTAACCTATGGCAGAGTTAGTTAGTTACTCAATCCTAACAGTGCTTCACATGTAGACACTGAGGTGTTTACTGCAGAGCTAATTAGGTAACTGCAGTAAACGTCTTATGTAGATGTGCCCAGTCTTATTTTAGTCCACAGACAATTTTTTTTTGACAATTAGCCTATAATATATATTTGTTTCCCTAAGATTCAAAGTATATATAAAATATATTGTTACCTGGTAGAGATTTAGACCACTTGACTACAGAAAGGAGTTGCCTCTCACATAGCTGATTTAGACTGGTCAGTAAAGAACTTGGTGTTTCAGGTTTCGTGTTGTCATAACCTGCATAGACAACTTCCGGCTCAATGCCCTGTAGGACACTTATCAATGGGGGAACAAACTGTATATCATGATTGGGAGAAAAGGATAGCCTCTGGGCTAGAGCTTGGCTTTCTTCTGGAAGGCCTGAAGACTGCTGTAGTGCAACATCTAGTGTCCTCACAACTTTGACTTTGTTAAACTTTTTAAACTTTCGACCTGAAAAAAAAAAGAATAGAATATTTAAAAACCTAGCACAAAGCACATACACCTTCTAGTAGTGCTAGATTACACTTTTAATCTCTATGTGGAAATTGCAGCCCTGTCTCTTGGATTTTTCTTCTATTTTGTTTTCTTTTAAAACTAAGTTATGTAATTTAAAAGATTTGTAGTAACTTCTTCAAGTTATTTTTTCCTTTGAGGGAGAAACAGAAAGAAACAAAATAGAATACATTAGGACATTTTATGGCACCCTTCCATTATGCCTGTCATCATAGCCAAGGTTACTGCAACCTGCTAAAGTATTTCTGGTTCAGTTCCCACTATCCTATGTTTACTGCCAAGTCAACTGGCTCTGCAATTCAATTTCTGCTGAATGTAAGTTAATGATACTGCTCCATTGCTTTCTTCTGCCCTCAGAAAACTTATTTCTTGATATAGATAGAAGCTACTTGCTCCCCACTTCCACACACAGAGATAGCAATTCTCTCTCTTGGCTAAATTCCATTATGGCCTAAATTGCCAGAATTCCCCCTGGGAAATCCAGAAACAGAATGAAAATGAAAAACTGTGGGTTAGGGGGAAATGTACAAGTGTTGAGGATACCAGAAGCAATATCCGCAAAAAACTTATTAGTTAATGACCTTTCCTCAAAAACTGCCTCTTTGCCTATCTGGTGGTATACAACTCCAAGTAATGTAAACTGAGGAACATTAACTAAAGAAACATTGTAGAACTGCCCTTAAAAAGTAAGTAAAAGTATTACATCTAGATGTCAAGCCAGGACAAATGTTAGAGTAAACATATGTACAGTACTTCAGATAGTAGCTCTTTAGATTTCTACTATGCAAACATTCTGGAGGCATACTGTATAGTTCACTTTAAGTAGAGCCAACCTAAATAACATATAGGCTAGGGACAGAAATTACGCATAAACCTGTATACATGATCAAAAACCAGTTTAAATATGTAACACAACAGAAGTTCAGTGCTGCTTTCAAAGTGGCTGAAACCTGGATGGACATCATATCAGACTTAACTGAGTTATGTTAAATTGGTTTATTGAACTTCTGTCCCAGATCCCCTCCAGATTCAAGTTAATTCACAGCATCCTGGAATGCTTTGCACCCCCTCTGCAAACTCTCCCCCGCAGGCTAGGGGACTAGCCCTGCCCCACACTGTCTGCTACAGCTAAGCAGGGAGGCATGCTCTAGCACCTCCTGACTTCAGACCTGGGGCACTGCAAATATGGAACTGCATTTCCAGAATCAAAAGTAAATGTCTGTTATTTGCTTACCAATTTAATCCATGCAGTTTAGAGTAACCTGTGAAGATTGAATCAATCCAGCCCTGGCATTTTTGACTGTCTGTACTTAGTCATAAATACAACATATACACACTAATTCAGGTATAAGAATGCTGCATGGAAATGCATATACCATGTGCTGGTCACTATTTTTGAACATATCACTGTTCTTACAATATCCAAACCTTTTGCCAATGAATGCATGCATGCATAAAACGCATCTTCCAATTTCTAATTTAAAAAAAATAACAAGGTGATATTTGGGGCTGTAAGACCCCAGATACCACTTCAGGCATGGGGAAGGTTTTGCAAGTTCAACAAGCTGGGGGGAATAGTGAAACTAATGAGGTTGGGAATGCATGCCCCTTTCATAGCTTTGATTTCAATTCTGGTGGTGAACTTTCATTTGGTACCACCAGGATCCAGGAGCTTCAGGAAACCAGCTCTAAACCAGCAAAACACCTGTAGGCTAGGGAACACCACTCTTGTCAACACAGTGGCAGAAAAGGATCTTGGAGTCAACAATGACTCCAGGATGAACATGAGACGCCAATGCGAGAAAGCGGTCAGTAAGGCTAACCACACCTTGTCATGCATCAACAGATGCATCATAAGCAGGTCGAGGGAGGTGATCCTTCCCCTCTATGTGGCGTTGGTCAGGCTGCACTTGGAGTACTGTGTCCAGTTCTGAGCACCTCACTTCAAGAGGGATGTAGCTAGCATTGAGAGGGTCCAGAGAAGGGCCACTCCCATGGTCAAGGGGCAGCGGGTCAGGCCCTATGAAGAGAGGCTAAAAGGCCTGAATCTATTCAGCCTCCACAAGAGAAGGATAAGAGGGGATCTGGTGGCCATTTACAAACTCATGAGGGGGGACCAGTGGAAATTGGATGATGTGGACATTGGAGTCAGAAGCGGACTCGCCAAGTTTGCCGATGACACCAAACTTTGGGGCAAAGCATCCACACCAAAAGACAGGCAGGTGATCCAGGCTGACCTGGACAGGCTCAGCAAATGGGTGGACGAGAACCTGATGGTGTTTAACACTGAAAAATGCAAGGTTCTCCACCTTCGGAAGAAAAACCTGCAGCATCCTTATAGGCTCGGCAGTGCTACGCTGGCTAGCACTACGGAAGAAAGAGACTAGGGGGTCATCACTGACCACAAGATGAACATGAACATGCAATGCAATGCTGTGGCTACTAAAACGCTGGCTTGCATCCATAGATGCTTCTCAAGCAAATCCCAGGATGACATTCTCCTGTTGTACTCGGCCTTCGTGAGGCCGCAGCT
>NW_017729032.1:27426496-27446843 GCF_001723915.1 Gavialis gangeticus
AGTATCTGGGGGAACGTTTGTTCACCAGAGAGCCCCAAGGGATGACGAGGTCGAACGGTCATAAACTAGTACAAGACTGTTTTAGGCTGGACACAAGGAAGAATTTCTTTACTGTCTGAGCCCCCAAGGTCTGGAACAGCCTGCCATCGGAGGTGGTTCAAGCACCTACATTGAACACCTTCAGGAGTAAATTGGATGCTTATCTTGCTGGGATCCTATGACCCCAGCTGACTTCCTGCCCTTTGGGTGGGGGGCTAGACTCGATCTTCCAAGGTCCCTTTCAGCCCTAATGTCTATGAAATCTCTCTAGCCTCTTTGCCTTCTTTTTTATTCTATTTAATATTATCACAGGGCATGTTTTGTTTGGCAAACAATATATAGTTAAAATGCAAATTCAGTCATATAAAACTATCTGTGAATTCAAGGTCAATTGTAAAAAAGAAAGAAACAGTTACACTGGCATAAAGTTTGGGTTTCAGATTCACAAATGTACTGAAGGAGGTAGGTGATAGCACCCCTCTGTAGATGACAGCACCCCTCTGTATTCCATCTTCCCACTGGTTAGAGACCTGACCAAGGATGCAAGACTCATGGCTGCAATTCCAGAAAGCAATTAGAACCTACTACTCCCATCTCCAAAGACAGTTCTCTAACCACCAGCCTGTACACAAGTCTGGGCTGGGGCTTGATCAATATATTCTGTTGACACTGTTCTACCCCATGCAAAATACTTAAAAAAAAATACTCTGGCAGATTCTCTTGCCTACTGGTTAGGAGGGTGCTTCAGAGATTGTGACAGAGTCAAATTCAAATCCACCCTGTGCCTGATTCATGACAGGGATTTGAATCAAGGTCTCTTCCTTCCCAGAAAAAAGTGCTATAGGATACTCTAGGAAGCAAGTCTCTCAATCCCTCTGCTCAAAATCCCGCCCCCTCCCCCCAAATATGCAAGACAAAGAACAAGAAAAAGAATGACCGTATTTCAGTGGTTAGGGCAATTACATGGGAGATGAATTCTTCAAATCTCCAGTCGCTCTTCCAGTGAATGTTTAATTACATACACAAAGTGAAATTGTTAACAGATATGTCTAGAGCACATCCCACACATCTGCTCCTGCCTGCATGTTCCATAGCTGAAAATGCAGTGGTGAAGCTGTTCTTGGGACATCCCTTTGTGTCCACTCCTGAAACCTTGGTCTCTAGCATGCTTGATAATGGCTGTTGGGAGACACCTGAGGAGTGGCTGTAGTGTAGCATTTCTAGGTTTGGAGCATGATAGTGGAAGCATGTGGTGAAATATGTTCAGAGATTCCCTCCCAGGAGAGAGAGTGTAGCTGTACTGAACAGGAGAGACAGGAACACCCTGCTCCCCCCATGAATACCTTCTGGCTCACAGGGGTAGGTGGTAGCCATGTTGGTCTAAGGACATAGGCAGACAAGGTTCTTTAAGTAAATATGATATCTTTTATTAAACCAACCCAAATAGTTGGAAACATTCTTCTTAGCAAGCTTTAGGGCAAAAACACCCTTTGTGATGCTTCCTCAGCCTGAGGAAGGGTGTTTGTGGCCAAAAGCATGCTAAGAAGAATTTTTTCCAGCTATCTGAGTTGGTCTAATAAAAGATATCAGATTCACCCAAAGAACCTTGTCTGCCTCTGGTTCACAGAGCATTCCTTTGGGTGGTAGAGGCTGTGGGTTCAAATCCCTTCAGGCAGAGGAGGCAACTGAACAGGGGCCTCCCATATCCGGGGCTATGATCTTTGATGAAAGGGGAGCTCCTCCTTCAGCAATTTCATGAGTAAACCTTCAGTTCCTCTGCCACAAAATGATACATTTTGTTTTCAGGACTAATGGGATGTTTGGAGTCAAATGAAACCACTAGTTTGGGGTTTTAAATTAAGTGAAAAAAGGGCTAAAAACCCCAAAATCACAAAATAAATTGGGTTGAAATCTAATTTTAATTCAGTTATTTATGCAGGTGCATTTAACAGCACAGTTCAAATTTATAGTCTTGACTTAGTGTCACACAGAGCATCTTAACATAGACACTCATAGAATTGCTGTGTTTAGGTTCCACCAGACTATGTCTGCGTGCTATTAATCTTTCCTGTGATCTGAATGGGCTACTTGGCTTAGCTCCTGGGTGCAGGTTATCTGCCTATTATGCTTTCTTGGAAGTGGAACATCAGAGTCCAACAGCTGTCTTTCACCCACATGGCCAGACACTACTCTGGACTCACCAGTGACTTAAACAAATAATTTCCTAGAGCTCCCAAAGTGTGTGTGCACTCTGGATTTAAAGGGCATAGTTCCAAGGACTTGTGACAGTTGAAGAAAACAGACACAACAATTTTGCAGTTTCCAAAAAAATCAATCATACTTTACTTTATTTCTAGTACAAGAAATACAGAGATTTAGGCAACAATAATGCCTATGCACATTTGGTTCAGTTTCCTGACCACTCCTAGTTGTCTTTTGAGCTTAAATCAGAGTTCTCCAAGGTGCCCAGAATTCCCCTTCCTAGTTTTCCTCTGAACAGCAGAATCTAACTTTCTCTCTCAGGCAGACAATTTCCACCTCCTCCTCCTGCTGGGCCTACGGGAACTCTCTGCTATAAAAGGTAAGACTCTGTGTTCTGTTCAAATGTTCTGTGTTTATATTTCTATCCTTCTGAGCCTTTCAGGGTCTGTGTTTTTAGGACCTAGGAAAAGATCCAGATTTACCAATTGTGAATCTGAATTACACATGAACAGCCATTACTGCAAGAGGTGATAGTGCAGTCCTACACCTCACTATTTTGTTGAGACCTAATCTGATAGCACAGTCATGGTCAACCTTTTTTGGTAGGTGTGCCACAAATTAAGCCTTCCCACACTCTGGGGGCATCTACATATGTACTTTACCTTGGAGTTGACTAATTCACTCCACAGGAAAGCATCATCGTCTATGTGTGTGGTGCTATTAGGTTGGAGTAAACTAATTAACTCTGTCATAGGATAGTACTGTCCAACACAAGTACTATCCTATGTGGGAGTTTTAGCGCACTGCAGCACATGTGTAGATGATAACCACAGCTGGCTGGGGTATGAGGGTGCTACAGTACAAGGGCTGCTTGCCAGCTAGCCCCACACTGTAGCAGGCCTGTGCCCCAGCCAGCCCCTCCTCATCCCACTGAGCCAGGGCAGAGCAGTTCCAGGCTGGCAGGCTGACCCTCCGGGGCCCCCTGCCAGCTGGAGCTGTGCTGCCCCAACTCAATGTCGTGCCATCCTGGGCACATATGTAAAATGTGTGCCCAGGAGCAATAAACTCCAGCATGAACTGTGCCACAGTTTATTCAGCCACACTAGTTGCATGCGTAGATGCACCCTCTGGGTATCACTTTGATCTTATTATTAGCTCTGGAGCTGGCTGCAGGAGTCTCACAGCATGGACTCCTCAGGGGCTGCCCCTGGTGCTTTATTCCCTCTCCTCCATAAGCTTGTAGGCAAGAAATTGTGTTTCCCCTGGCAAAAAACAAAGGGGGAGGAGAAAGCCAGTCCACTCAACTCCTCCCCATGCACTACTAGGCACAGGGCTACCCAGATTCTACAGCTGAGCTGCACCTGCCATAGCAGACTCCCAGAAGGGGGTGGCCTTCTGGTGCTCCCTGCTGCAGTTGGTGGGTGGTAACCTTGCTTCTCAGCTATAGGAGAAGCTGCTGCCAGAGTATGGAGTGAGTTGTGGCAATGCCAACATCCAGCCAGTGCAAAACATGGTAGGAAAACAACAGAGAGCAGGTGCAGGAAGAAGACACCAGCCCGCTACTGCCGCTATTCTCTTCCAAGCCCAGCACACTGCAAAGCTGCAGCTCATGACTGGAGCAGGGTAGGAGTGGCCTAGGGCTCCATCATGCCCAGGTCAACAAGGGACCGCAATGGCAGTGGGTGAGTTCCCACTTCCTGTATTTTGTCCCTGTCTAACCACACCGGTACCCACCACTGGCCCGGGGGTGGTAGCTGCAGGGAAAGGCTGCATGGAGTGCAGTGGTTGGCTGGGGACAATAAAAGCATCAACAGAAATGGGTGTGACACTCACCTCCAGAAATCAGCATTGTGCTCTGGGCACAGTAGGAGCTTGCTGTACATCTACTGCCTGTACCTCTAATGCAAAAAACTGTGCAGCAAATATGATAGATTTGAGTAACACCAAGTCTCTGCAGAGTGGCCAAGCAAGTGAGCGGAGCACAACACATGGCATAGGCCTTGCTGCCCTAGCTCCCATAGGCCTCCCAGCAGGGGCAGCATGGGCCAGGCAAGTAGTACACCCAGCTGGCTCCAGGCTCCACCTAAGCCCAGTCCCTCTCCACTCCAACCCTGCCTTCAGGCCTACTCCTGTTCCCTTGTTACAATCTCAGTCACTCTGCAGAGAATTTCATGCTACCAGAGTCTGCCATTTTCACCACAGTCCAAAGCAGAAGCTGGCAGAAGGCCCAGCCCTTGTGTGCCACCAAGTGGCTGGATATGGCATTCGTGGCACATGTGCCATAGGCTGTCCACTCCTGTGTTAGTATGTTACAAAAAGAGATAAATTAATATTGTTTCAGGGACTTGAGCAGGGTGTAATAGGATCATCCTTAGTTGTCTAAATCCATTAGGCCAGTGGTTCTCAAACTTTTGTTTTTGTAGACCACTTAAAAATTGCTGAGGATCTTGGTGGACCACTTAAACTTTCCTTTGTTCTACAAATCAAAGCATACAACTCATATTTTAATATCAGTAGTCTTACATTTCTAATGTGATGGATGTGCCTGGTTTTTTTTGAGCAAAGTTCTGGGAAGTCGGGTGTAATGTTTGTCAGCTTTAGCCTTAGGTCATCTTCCTGCGGATCACCTGAATGGAGCTTGTGGACCAGTCGTGGTCCACAGAACAGTTTGAGAACCTCTGCACAAGGCACATAGTAGGTGGAAGAGGATTTTGCTTCCAGCACTTAATGTCTGGGGGTATTTTTGTTTATATGCTTGTTTAATTCTACTACAACCTTCCACTCCCTGTGTAAAGGCTAGAGAAAATGGTTTTATTGAGGATGTGGCTATTTTCCCAAGTTTATATGATCCTTCATTGTCCCTGTTTTGAAGAGACATGTGGCAGCTCTGTTAGGATTTCTTGGAGAATACATCAAGGCATTCAATGATACAGCAATTTTGTAAACTGAATTAGAATTCAGATCTGCCCATGAAAAGATTTCCCAAATACTATTGCATGCATGTTACATGTGGGTAATTTAGTTATTTTAATGACTTACTCTGAACCTAAATTGAGAGTGGTAGTTAGCCACATTAATCTTATGTCTAGCTGAAGACAAGGTACATTAGAGACTAAGTGGTTCAGAGGCATAAACTTTCATTGGCAACATCCTACTTCATATCTGATGAAGTAGGCTGCTTCCTAGGAAAGCTCTTGACTCTAAACCAGTCATTTTCTAAGGTGCCATTCTGCCCTAACTTCTGCCCTAATGTACCCATATTTTCTCCCACATCACCCTGCCTTCCCCCCACCCCGCAACAAGACAAATACCTCATTTTCAGAAGGTAAAAAGTAGAGGGGAAAAATGTTTTTTCCAGAGTCATAGCTAATTTAGTATGTGTGCATGTGTCTGAGTAACTCCTCCTGGGCTACGGACAGACATTCAAAAATACTGAGCCTGAACTGATTCAATCTTTGCAGGTTAGTCTAATCTGGCTAGGCTGAATCAGTTTGTAACTGCACAGACATCTCAGAAATGCAGGCACGTGTCTGCAGTGGCTCAGGCTAGAAACTGGGGGGTGCTAGAGCAGCCCTCCCATTCACTTTCACAGTGCTGAGCTGAGGGGGGGCATGGCCACACCCAACAGGACACTCTGATTAGGGAGGGGTCCTCCTCCCCCTTCCAACCAGCCCAGCAGAGAATTGATAACATAGTGTTTATTGTCCCTAACTTGGTGTTGATCACCCTGTTAAGAAAACAACAGAGGGACATTAGCAGCTACCTATTGATTGTGCCTTTCTCCCATCTGCAACAACACAGACTGTAGCCAGCATGTTGTCTGCTAGCTAATGCTGAGAGGTGTCTGTGTAAGGCAGAGGGGATGCGGGAATCCCTGTTTAGCAGGGAGTGGGGAGGGAAGAGAAGGAGCAAGGTGAAGCCAGTCTCTGCCAAGCTCCAGCCAGGGAGCAGAGGGGAGGGGCCAACCCTGTTGTGGAGCAGAGAGCCCCGCCCAGCAGAGACAGCATGCTGGGATGCTGGGGGAGTCTGGTTTAACTTAAACCAGCAAGGGGTCTGGGACAGACATTGCATAAACCAGTTTTACCAAAATCAGTTAAGTCTGACACTACATTCAACCAGGCTTATTTCAAACTGGTTTATGCACAGTGAACATCTGTTCTGCTCCAGGTTTAAACCAGTTTATGATTACTTAAACCAGTTTATGTGCAAGGTCTGTCCCTAGCCCTGGAAACATTTAAAGTGTGACATCTCAGGAAACAGCCTAGACAAGGTAGCAGGAGTGTCCTGATGTGGCAGGACAGCAACAAGGCTAGACCCCAGACCCTTGCAGGAACAGCAGCAAGACTGTTACTTCTTTACTGTTAATAATTCTTTATATAATTTCCTGTAAATAATGGGCACTGACAGACATTCAGGTCCCTGCTCTAATTCATGGTATTTACATAAAGCACCATGAGTTAGTGACCCTCCCCCCACCCCAACCCAAACTGTTGGGTTGGGGTGGGGAGGGGGAGGGGGAGGGGAAATCAAGATCCACTTTGGAGCTTATCCAGTAGAGGATCCTGCCCACTGCCTCTCCCCACTAGCTCCACTCCCTCCTCTCAGCTCTGGTGCTGTCTGCGGGAAGGGGGGGGGGGAGAAGGGAGGTGGAGGGAGCTGTAGGCTGGGGATTTCCCAACCTGAGCTGGAGGGGGAGGGGGTGGGGTAAGAGGCAAGGGACCTCCAATCCACCTGCCCTCCCCTCCAGTTCAGGCCAGTCAAACTGAAGCTTAATCCCCCTCCATTCTTCCCCTTCCCTTCCTGCAGACAGCACTGGGGGTGATGCAGCCAAGCCCCAATCATGCTGACAGACTGATCCGAGGGAACACAAGTTCCCTAAAGCACCCCACTTCTGAGTGCCTTGGTCCCTCATTAAATAAGGGTTAATTTGTTGCATGATTGGCCACTCCTAAAGTGCTCTGAAGCTGTGCATGTCTTTCACAGCATAGTTGTAGAGTGCTTTCAGGCGGCCAATTGTACGACATGTCACTTCTCATTAAGATTGCACAACTGAATTCAGCAGCTCACTTACTCTGAGCCAGCTCAGTGACTCTTCATTCAAAAGCTACTGCCTCACCAGTAGTTGTGAGAGTTCATAGATTGCATAGACATTTGGGCTGGAAGGGACCCTGGAGGATCATGAAGTCCAGCCCCCTGCCCCGTGGGCAGGAAATCAGCAGGGATCATAGGATCCCAGCAAGATAAGCATCCAAATGTGTCTTGAAGGCGTTCAAAGTGGGTGCTTGAACTGTCTCTGGCAACAGTCTATTCCAAACCTTGGGGACTTGGACAGTAAAGAAGTTCTTCCTTATGTCCAGCCTGAATCAGTCATGGCGGAGTTTGTGACCGTTTGATCTCGTCATCCCTTGGGGTGCTCTGGTGAACAGACATTCCCCCAGATCCTGATGAGCACCCCGATAAACTTATTGGTGGCCACTGGATCACCCCTGAGCCTGAGCTTTTCTAGGCTGAAGAGTCCCATGGCTCTCAGCCTCTCATCATAAGGTCTGTTTTCCTGACCTCTGATCATGTGCGTGGCTCTTCTCTGCACTCTTTCAAGCTTCTCCACATCCTTTTTGAATTACAGAGCCCAAAACTGGATGCAGTACTCCAGCTGTGGCCTCACCAAGGCCGAGTACAAAGGGAGAATAACCTCCCGGGATTTGTTTGAGAAGTATCTATGGATGCAAGCCAGTGTTTTACTCACTTTACTAGCCACAGCATCACATTGAAGGCTCGTGTTCATCTTGTGGTCAATGATGACCCCCAAGTCCCTTTCATCTGTAGGGCTAACGAGCATAGCACTGCCAAGCCTATAAGCATCCTGCAGGTTTTTCTTCCCAAAGTGGAGAACCTTGCATTTTTCAGTGTTAAACACCATCAGGTTCTCATCTGCCCATTTCATGACCCTGTTAAGATCTGCCTGGATCACCCTCCTGTCCTCAGGTGTGGATATGTTACCCCAGAGTTTGGTGTTGTCAGGTAACTTGGCCAGCCTGCTTCTGACACCAATGTCCACATCATTGATGAAGGTGTTAAACAGTATAGGCCCTAGAACATAGCCTTGAGGGACCCCACTGGTGACCACGCACCAAGACGATTGGTTTCCATCAACCACCACCCTCTGGGTCCTGCCGCCGATCCTATTCCCCAGCCAGCTGATCATGGTGAGGTCAAGGCCGCAGTTAGCCAGTTTTGCCAAGAGGTGATCATGGAATTCCAGATTGAAGGCTTTTTTGAAGTCAAGGTATACGATGTCAATCTCTTCCCCCTTGTCCATGTGATAGGTCACCTGGTCATAAAAGGAAATGAGACTGGCCAAGCAAGACCTACCTGCAACAAACCCATGCTGGGTATCCCTCAGGATATTGTCGTCAGCTAGTCTGTTAAGGGTGGCCTCTCTGATAATCTTTTCCAAGACCTTTCAGAGGATAGAGGTCAGGTTGATGGGCCTGTAGTTTGCCAGATCCATTTTCCTCCCTTTCTTGAAGATAGGCACGACATTGGCCTTCTTCCAGTCTTCAGGAACTTCACCAGAGCACCAGGAGTTCTCAAAGATCCATGCCAGGGGCTGAGCTATGATTCTTGCCAGCTCCTTGAGTACCCTTGGGTGTACACCATCAGGGCTGGCTGACTTAAAGGTGTCCAGCCTGTCAAGGTGTTCCTTCATGTGGTCAGCTTCGATGGAGGGCAAGGATTCTCCCTCACCTGGGCCTCCCTGACCCACAGTGGGCAGGGGTGTCCCATGAGACTGGTGAAAAACTGACACAAAGTACCCATTAAGCAAGTTTGCTTTTTCATGGACATTGGTTGTTAGTTGTCCCACCTGGTTTAGCAGGGGGTCCAATGTTGCCCTTGCTTTTCCTCCTGCTCCCCACATATCTAAAAAAGGGCTTTTTATTGACCTTGATATTTGTAGCTAGCTGGAGTTCCATCCCAGCCTTGGCTTTCCTGGTTTGCTCTCTGCAGGTCTGGACCAGAGCAGAGTACTCCTCCTTGGTGGTGGTTCCAGTCCTCCATCCTTTGTAGGTCTTCCTTTTAAGATGCAGGAGATCCGCCAGTTCCCTGGAGAGCCAAGGGGGCTGCTGTGCCCTTTTGTTGCCTTTCCTCCGAGATGGGATGGACTTTGCTTGCGTATCCAGGATTGCTTCCTAGAGGAGCAACCACTCATCCTGAACTCCCCTCCCCCTTGGGTTGTGGCCTTTTAGGGCCTCATTGACTAGCCTCCTTAGCTTGTCAAAGCCAGCTTTCCTGAATGCAAGGACTTCTGTATTACTGACTGACTTGCCAGCTTTACGACAGATGGTGAAGGTGATCAGCTTGTGGTCACTGTCACCCAGCTTCCCTTCGATTGTTAGGTTGCTGATTAGGTTGTCCCTGGTTGCCAGTATGAGGTTGAGCAGCGTCTTAGTTCTTGTAGGCCCATACACTTCCTGCATCAGATAGAGGTCATCCATGCATGAGAGAAAGTTTTGCGACCGCTCGGATTTGGCTGAGCGTTCCTCCCACGAGATGTCTGGGTAGTTAAATTCTCCCATGACAATCATGCACTGGGAGCATGTGGCCTCAGCTAATTTCCTGGCAAAATTCTGGTCAAGGTCTTGACCCTGGGTAGGGGGTCTGTAGTAGATTCCCACTATAGTATCCCCTGTGCCATGTTCCCCACGGATTTTAACCCAGAGGGTCTCAAGTCGCCCACTGTGGCTGTCAATGTCAGCTTGCAGGGATGCGTAGCTTTTCTTGACATAGCTACATCTCTGCCCCTTTTGTCCACTTGATCCCTCTTGTACAGGGTATAGCCGTCTATACCTGTGGTCCGGTCACATTGGACTCTGCCCCTGTTAATCACTGCCCTAGGGAAAAGGTGTATCTTGGCACAGTCTCTTATAGTGTTTCTACTCCAGCAATGTAAAAGCAGCTTCCCTGCTGAAGGCATGCCCCTAATTCTGGAGAGCTGACTTGGCGGGGGGAGAAGGGGGGAGGTTGAGGGTATTTGTGGTACACAGGTAAATATAGTATATTCTTAGAGTATCTGTGATTCAGTACAATTCTTAAAATGGTTAGTGTATATAAATGATTTTTCAAGAAAAATAGTCTGTTCATATCAGAAATATATGATGTGATGCCCCACTGTTCATATTTAAGGCACTAGTAAGACTCCTATTGATTTCAGTCAATGCATAATTTAACCAGCACTGGTTTTTGGGTTTTTTTAAAAAAAATCCCAACTTCAAAATTATCATTTAGTTTTTATCATTTGTTGTGAAAGATTTAAAGGAAAAGGATGATATGAGCAATTCAGATTAGTGACTCCATAGCAAAAATGATACCAGAGTCCCATCTGATACAGAGATATGAAAAAAATATAATATACTACTCTCTTCGAAGTATCAGGATAAAGTTATTACAAGAAAGATGTCCAGCACGCTAAAGAATGCTTAGAATTTCTCATTAATTTTAGTGTGGTGTGGAGAAAAACACCAAAGGAGGAAAAGAGGTAACAGTTTATTGATCACTTCATGGACCTGGGAAGAGAACTGACAAGGAGGTCAGCAGATGTAAGAGTTCTGAAGTTTTTTAAGGTACCAAGCCATGAAAAGAAGAAACACGAATTGATTATCATATGAAACTTGAGCAGTTCGCTAATAAGGATATATGGATCAAAATTAATGTTAAGTTCCCGACACAGGATATTGGTTTAAATAAGTGCTTAAACATTTTTATCTGGATATACAGTTAAGTTGCCACAAGTACAGTATGCATGCTGTTTCCAGGTTTTTTCCAGTCTACTGGAACGGTGAATCCCTTAAGACTTGGACTGGGATTTATATTGGCATGGCAATTTTTTCAGGCTGGTCATGCTACATTAAGCTTTTGCTGCTGTAATTTTAATGCCAAAGAAAAAGTAGTTTTAATAAGTTTCTGGGTTTTGAATCTCACACAACTGTTAGAACTCATTTCCTACTCAAAGATAAAAGAAAGTCCTGAATTAGTCCTATAATCAATAAGTGATAATAATGGTATTTTGTAACTAGCTTACCATAAACTTAAAGACAAACTTTGTACTTTTAACAGCAGACTCCTGGTTCTTTTTGGGTGCTTCTACACATTCATTAATGCACCCTAGTTACAGAGCATTAAGTTTAGTACATAGTTAACCAAGTACTAATTCAATGCGCAGTAACTTGTGCTACTGCACAGTAATGCCAGAGCACATTTTCTTTTTTTATGCTTACTGCACAGTCACCTAATAGCACTATACAGTAGTGTATTAGCATGGTTTCTTACCAGCACGCTACTGCACAGTGTTATTAGGCTACTGCACAGTAAGCATCCCATGTAGAAGGGCCCTTTATCACTGAGATGTTCTAATGAAGATAGCTACTTTTCGCAGAAGCTTTATGGTACTTATACATCTGAATTCTGCAATTTACTTGATGTAGTAAGCAAGCAGTATATAAATGGTAATAATATATTAATTGGGCAAACTACATACTCTCAGGGTACAAAAAGCAACAAGATAATTAAAATCTACTTCCTTGATAAAAGCTTGATGTACATAAAACATTTTCACAATAGATTTCTTCAGTAAATAATTATGCATTTTGACATCTTTTCCCTTTAACCATGTGTATAAAAGTAAATTGGAAATAAGATACCATATTGTGCCAGGCATTTTTATATTACAGAAGAATCTAATGCCTCACCCTCTCCACACCCTGTAATCAGGTGAAAAATGTCAATGATTTATTGCTTTTCACAGAATACTCTGATTTTGACTCTAAGGTCACTATGCTCCTTTGGTTTTGTGTGGTAGAACAAGTTGTATATATCTCAAAAAGCTGAAGAAAAGCTAGAAGAACAAAGTTGAAGTAATACATCTTGATTTTAATAAAATATCTGACACACTTTCAGGAAATATCACGTGCAAAATTAATTCAGAGTTATCTGGATGTGAGCACTGCTACATGGGCTGAAAAGTGATTGAACAATGACTAAGGGGATGATCATGACAAAAGATCAATGTCAGGCAGCTTTGAAGAATAATTTCAAGCTTTGATTCTGTGAAAGAGAGAAATCTGGGAAGTTTCAAAATTCAAAGAAAATCAGAGCATTACTGAGCAGCAAATTCCATATTAGTTTAGTGTTTAACAAAGAAAGGCAACTGTGATTTTGAACTGAATTGGCCGAAGTGTCATTTCTTTGTTCTATATGTACAGAAGAGTATGGAGTGCTCATTACCCAGTTGCATGGCATTATTAATTCTGTGAGTTTTTTGTGTTTTTTTTTACCAGAAGGTAATTGACAAAAATTGAGAGAAGGAAAGAGTAATATATACTTTCACAAATATTTTAAGTTTGAAGAAGCTCTATCTTGCAGGTGCCATAAATGAAAATGAAAATGCAACCATTTACTTTACAAGAGGTTGAGTATACCATTTGAGTATACCATGCATATATTTCCTAATAACCAAAATTAATTCTAAAAGCATACAGAAGCATTTAAGTGCTTAGAAATTAACATTCAATCCAGCTTATACCAACTGTGAACCAGTAAATATTCATGGTGAATTTTCTTTAAAGACTTGTAGCCCCAATGGGCTTAATAAAGTGGCAGTAAATACCTGTATTTACGTGTTCACTACAAAATTAAAGAGCTAGAGGTAAGGGGTAAAAGAATTGTGTGTATGTGTGTGTGTATTAAATCCTGAATGTGAAAGATCTTATAGTATATAGTAGATTGAAAGGTAACAGAAAGGATTTCAGTTCATAACTAATGAAATCAAATTAAGGAAAGAAAATTATTAATGGTTCCAATTCAGCAAATTATTTAACCAGGCACCTAACTTTAAAATATACAAGTGGTTCTATTAAAATTAAGAATGTGTTAAATATATTTACCAAGCTGAGGCCCAAATTAATTATTGACATATTGGAAGCACCCAGCATCTGGACCATACTGTGTTTGGTAGTGTACAAACACCTAAATAGATATTGCTCCTTACCCAATACCTTACATTCAGTTTAAAACTAAAATGCAATAAATTAGTGAAATAAACAGTAGGAAAGCAAAAAGGAGGAAGATGGTACTAGCACGTGGAACAAGCACTAGTTGATGATTCTCAGTCATATTTTCCTTTTTCATACATACTCATAAAAGAAAATAACTCAACTATAAGTCTATGTTTTCCTTAATATTCTTCCCTACTCCCTCACCAATGTCCCTCTCAAAAAAAAAGTTTCAGCTTACTATTAATTTCATTATTTCCCCTTTTCTATATAGGTTTCAAACATTACCCATTTGTCACACATTTTTAATTCTGTTTTATTTTTAACTGAAAGAATCATATAGTTCCCTCATCCTTCATCTCCACATGAGCCTCTCTCCTCCTGAAATCATCCCCCCATTGCTGTCCTGCAGGCAGGTGGAAGAAAAGAGACAGTCAGTTCACTGATCAGTTGTGGAGCATATTCTTTAATGTTCGTGCAGATCAGGGCAACATAATGATCTGCTCATTATCCCTACCCCTAGAATTGCTGTTGTCAGATACAGGTCCTAAATGCACCACCCATTACGCAACTGAGAAAGGAGAGGAAACACCCAGGACAAATTCTGTTCTGTAAGGCAGGTAACTGCATGTAACTGGACGTAGGTGCTTAAGTGAGATCCTGTTCTACCCAGCTCAAGCCCGTGAAAAGCTGTTAACACAAAAATGCGGCCCTCCTATTCACTACTTTTTTGTGACTCAATATTAAGGGGCAGAATAGGGTGTGTTACAAAAGTAGATACATTAATGGATTTTCAGGGAGTTGAACAGCACAGAACAGAAGCTCACTTAAGTCTCTAAATTCACTTAGGCACTTAATTAATGGACCAGAACTTGGCCCCTGAAGTCATATCTCCAAAGATAGTTTTCATAGTGTCTTTCCTCTGCCTGCTTATGTCAATCATTCATTTTGGGAGAATGTTCTTTAAAAGGTTACTTCTGCTGGAGCCTGTGGAGAACTAGTGTTAGAAAAGATAGGTTTACATTATTATTCCAAGTGAGAACTTGGTGAGCAAAGATTCAAAATTCCTAATTGGGAACTATTCAGATGTGGAATAATCTCCCAAATTAAATAAAGAAGACTATTACTTTAGGTTATGTAGAGCAGGATTAATCAAGCACAAGAAAAATAAGGTTTTTTAGCAAAGGGGGACAAACTAGACAATAGGTCCAATAGGTTTTTCTCCCATCTCAAATTCCTTTTACATAATATACTTGTTTTTCTACCAAAGTCTGTAGGCTCTAAATGGATACAAATCTGAAGACAAAGTATTATTCCAAATACATTACAACATTTTAAACTCCAGCATGCTTTTTAGGAAGGTCATTAATGCTTCCATATAGTTCTGCTTCGAGGTTGCAAAGAAAGTGATTTGCAAGCACACACCCCATACTAAATGCTAAAGCCAATAAAGTTACTGGTTTACTCTGAAAAACGTATTTGATGTTAAGGCTCCAACCTTGCTCCTACTGATTTCAATGATGCGGGATCAGGCTCTTAGCCCCAAATATATTATCTTTATTCTATAAATTCACATCATAAGAGTATGTAAAAGACTCATTAATCTAGTAAAGTCATACTATTTTTGCTTAACTTATTTTCAGAGAAAATATTAACTATATGCTGGAACTAGCAACGACAGCATAATGTTAACAATTTTATATGATATTACTTTTAAATTACGTGTCATTATTTTCAATTAACATAATGCAAGAAAAAATAGGATTATGAAATATACTGAATCCTTACTCAGCCTAAATTTTCAGTCCTTTTTACAAACTGAAATTGCTATTGCCTACCTCAAAACCCCCCCAACTTTTAAGTTAGTGAAAGAATAAATTGGACATGTTACCTATTAAGTTATGAAGGATATTTGGCAAAGAGCTGACTTGCAGAGACAGGCATAGAATGCTTATCTTTCTAAAAGAAAATGTTCAGTGTTTTCTTTTCCCTCCAGATGAATAGGAATATGAATTATTCAGGTACACACAAATCTCATTTTTATAACTATACCTTTTTTAGGAACCTAATGGGAGCTACAAAGAGTAGTAAGTTGTGAATGTTAAAGTTTATTTACATTTTTTATTTTCACATATGTATGCATGTATGTATGTATTTATTTACTAGTGACACTTCCTTGTTAGGTTTGTATAGCCTATTGTTCAATTAGCTTAATTTGGCAAATCATAGCCTTTTTTACTTAGCCTCTACTGTGCGATTATGATGGTATGTATAGTAGGGCTGCACAAAGCTTCAGCCACTGATTTAATCTGGCAGAGATTTGGCCCAATTCAGCAGCTGAATCTTTGAATCCAAATCAAATCTGGAGACCCTATAATTTCTCTGAATCAAATCAGAACCCTCCAAATCGATTCAGAGAGATTCAGAAAGATTCGATAATTTGGACATAGACATGGCTTTAAATGTTTTTTCTACATACCTCAAGGTACCAGGTGGCTCATGAATGCTGGCATGCTGGGGCAGATGGAGTGTTCCATGGGAGCACGGGGGGAGAGCGGAGGGAGGGGTCCCCAGCATGCTTGGCCGTGGACCTAGAAGTGGACCAGAAGCATTTCTGGTCCACTTCTGGGTCCACCGGGGAATGCGTGGGGGACCCGCCTCTGCCCCCCAGCTCGGTGGTTGCCATTGGGACGCAGGGGAGGTGCCCCATGCACTTGGCAACAGACCTGGAAGTGAACTGGATGTACTTCTGGTCCACTTCCAGGTTCGCCACTGAGCACACGGGAGGCCCCCCGGGCTCCTGTGGGACACTCCATCTGCTCCACCATTGCAGTGTTCACAAGCCATTCCTGGTACCTCGAGATATGTAGAAAAAACATTTAAAGTTGTGTCTATGGCCAAATCACTGATTCTCCAAATCAGCATCGAAGTTTCAAATTCAGATTTGGCATAATTGAATAGGGACAGTGATCCAAATCAACTAATCAAATCACTATCTGCAATTCAGGCCAAATCTGAATTGAATATGGCCTGTTTTGCACACCGCTAAGGTATAGCTTCCAAATGGAAGGCAAACACTTGTAACAGATGAAGGCAGAATAATAAGGGGGATACTGCAGTAAGAATATAGGTTATTTATATCATAAATATCATAAAGGTGTACAAGAAATTGCAACAGTTAATGGAGGTGGGAGCTAACCCCCTAACTCTGACTGAATTATGATAGCTAGGATGAGAATGCAGGTAGGTCATGAAAGGTCTTGAGAATGGAGACAAGTATTGTATTTGATGTGACAGAGGGAAAAACCAGTTGGAGGGATAAACACAGAGTGTTGGCACGGTCAAAGTTGCAGGCTAGGAAAATGCTCTTTGCAGCAGCATTCTGAATGGATATGTGGAACAAGACTGTATTTTGTGACCATCAGAGGAAATGAACTTATAACAAAATAGAAAATAATGGCCAAGAGAATTGGCTGTGTGGACAGATAGGAAAGGCCATATTTTAGAGATGTTACAAAGAAAGATCCACAAGACTTAGATATAAGCAAGATGTAAGAACCTAGATGGAGTCTGAGTTGAAGATGATACCCTGGTTATATATCTAAGTGACAAGGAGAATTGTGGTACTGTCTAAAATTATTGAGAAAAGAGGTGACATGGGAAGCATGTGTGGGATGAAGTGGGGACTGGTTTTGCCATTCTGACCCCAGTTGATGGCTGCACATTTATGAGGAGGCCTTAGGAAATAAGATGTAGAGAAAAAAGAACAAAATAATCCTGTGAAACTTGCACAGAACACTGGTCCACTTCTCACTGGAAGTGAGATAGAGACAGATCCTCTGAAGAGCATGATGAAGAAGCAATTAAAGAGGTAGGAAGAGAATCAGAAGAGGACAGTCATAGAAAACAAAGGAAGACAGGGTTTAACAACAATGAAGACAGCTGAAAGGTCAAGCAAAATGACAAGGGAGTTCTGATTCTGGTATTTATCTAGGATGAAGTCATTAAAGACTTTGAGAAGAGTAACTTTACAGGGGCAGATGCCTATATAAAGAGAACATACGATGGAACTGCAGGACAGGAACTCCAGAGAGCATCTGTAAACAGCACATTCACTGGGAGCACTGGGGAGCTCAGAGCATGGGATAAGGCCTCTGGTTAGAAGATAGCAAATGAGAAATTCCTGCATCATGATGAAGAGATAAATGAGACATAGGAGCAGAAAACAGAAGACAAGGAAGAGCAATGTGAGGGGTTTAGGATTTTTGCTTGTAGCCATGTTGGTATAAGGACAAAGGCAGGCAAGGTTCTTTGGGTAGATGTGATATCTTTTATTAGACCAACTGAGTAGTTGGAAAAAGGTTATTTGCAAGCTTTCAGGCTCAAGGGGTGAAGAATATATTTTTTCACTTTTTTTTTTTTGAAAGAAACCATGGTGATCCTGTCTGTGCCCAAAGAGAAATAGAAGCAGGAAGAGTGAAGGACTTGAAGAATGAATCAAAGTGGAAAAACAGGCAGAATTAGAATAATTTAGCTAGAAAGATGGTAGTTTTGAAGGAAGAGAGGAAAATTTTGTAGTGCAGGACTCTAACCTGGTCATGAGATTTATGTCAGATATTCCACAGCACACGAGCAGGACTAGAGAAAATAAATGTTCAGCCTGAGTCTTGGAAACTGTCCTGATGGACCTTGCAATTGGGAAAGGAATAAAAGCGTGAATGGTGAGTTAAGCATGGAGAATGCCAATGGCATCATCAATAATAGACACTTCTGGACTAAAAGCTATGAAATGTTAAATGAGAGTGGGTGCTTCTACCCATTCATTAATGCACTTTAGGTAATGTGCATTCAAGCTAGTACCTCTATTGTGAGACACTAGAAAAATGTGCATTAGCCTATTTTAATATGCATTACAGAGCACCTGTAGATTCACCCAGGACATAAGGGGAACAGTTACAGTAGGAACTGCTGAAAAAGATGACGGTTAGACAGGGGAAATTCAGCAACAGAGGGATTACAATGTGAGAGCTGAATGAAGGAGTCAAAGCAAGGCAATACGTAGCTAAGGAGTACGATGGGTCATCAATGCAGAATCTCAAAAAATGAATCATAGATGTTGGGTGTAAAGGATGAAAGAGATGCAGACATGAAGATCACCACCCTCCAATCACCCCCTCCATCCCTGAATTGCCACCCTGCTGCCTCAGCTCGAGAGCTGCAGCAGCAGCAGCAGAGAGAAGAGTTCCCCCTCCCTGCCTGCTCCAGGACTCCCTGAAGTCTTCACCATCTCCATGCAGCCAGATCCTGGATGTGAAGGGGTGGATGGGACAATTAGGGTGAAGGAGAATCAGGGGGCAATCATGGAGGCAGAGGGGGCAATTGGGGTAGTGACCCAGGAGGCTAGATGTACACCTTGCTGGGGTCGTTTGACCCCAGTACTCTTTCCTGCCATGGCAGGGGGTCGGACTCAATGATCTGCTCAGGTCCCTTCTGACCCTAGAAACTATGAAACTATGAGGTGGAGGGATCAGGGTGACAGAAGGGTTGATTCAGGGGCCAATGGAAGGCAGAGGAAGTGACCAATGGCAGTGATCTAGTTGGTGGCAGGCAGCAGCCTGACAACTCCCTGCCCACCTACTGCTCCCTTCCTTTTTCTCCACCCACTCCTGCCCCCATACTATTTCCCCCAGCACCTGGCCCTCTTCACCTGTTTCCCCCTCCCCCCATCCTATTCTCCTGTTGCTGCCCAGCTGTCATTCCAGGGCCACAGAGCTCTGGATGATACCTAGTCCATCTGGAAGCAGTGTCGTCTGGGATACTGAAGGACTGAGAATTGGTGGTTTTACCTCAGGTGAACAGTCATAAATTAACTTAAACTGAGCTTGGTAGAAGAACTCAGAGATAACCCTTGCCTGAAGCAGCATAACTTTGAAATGCCTAAACAGCCCTTAGCACTTGTTATTGGGCCATAATGTATGTTCATTCCATTTTTAAGTGCTCTTAATGTGGTCTACTTGTAACGTGTAATCTCACCCTAGAATGCAGAAGAGAAGCAAGAGGATTGGGGTGGGATGATTGGGTGCCAAAAAAAGATTATACAGAAGAAAAATTCATTTGAAAAATGTCATGAAGATACACTTGCGAACTCCCCTCAGGGAGGGAACTAATGGAAGAATGTCTGTTTAAAAGTACAGTGTTAATTGGAGAAAAGGTTTGCAGGTGGTCAGTTTGACCTGATTTATTTTCAGCAACATAATCTCTTTGAAGAATCAAAGCTATTGGCTGTTAATATGAATACTTACTAGCTTATAAAATGTGCTAGTGTCAGCTGGAAATGAAACCTGACTCAATAATGTAACTGCTAAGCAGCAACAGTTTAATAAAGTTTACGAAATAAATTACTATTGTAATTCATTTGTTTTATTATTTCTTACATTTTGAAATGTGTTTACTATTTCACAGCCTCTTGGCAGGATCCTATGTCATCATTTAGTGTTTAAGAATTATCAATATTGTTTGTTCTCATAACACGCAACACAAAGAGAAGCATAAGTCTCTCATATTTACTAACAGTGCTGCTGTGGCAGCATTTATGCCCTGAATTTCTTCATATTCATATCGAAAGGTATAAAGAAGAGGGTTACCTTGACTCCCTTCTCAATTCTTGTACACCAGATTCTGGATGACACCAAGTTCAAAGCAGAAGAGGACAGAAAGTCATGGAAATGCTATGTGCACAGCACAGTTTGAATAACAACAGTAATTCTACACATAAGAAGGACCAGACCCACGTTGTGGGGTGGGAGGTCAACAAGGTACCCAAGGGGGATGTAAAACCCAGGTCTCAAACTTCCTGGCTGAATGCTGTAGCCACTAAACTATTCTGCAAAAGGTAAGCAGCACTGCTACAATCAGCATTAATCCATTATCATTAACTGATCATTAATCAGTTAATCATCAATCAAAAATATTGTAAGTGATCTGTAATACAAATGGATAGAGATATATAATGTGCAGACTTAATACAGTATTATAAACACAAGAGGTGCTTGGGGGGG
>NW_017729032.1:27447219-27454820 GCF_001723915.1 Gavialis gangeticus
GGGGGAGTTGCAAGGCACTCCTGTGCTGAGCATTTCTTAAATGTTTTTGGGCTCTCTAAATAAAAGTTCAGATTCTATAGATTCTATACAGACTATAGGTACCAACCCTTTTCCTAAAGATCACTCTCCTAGGGCCAGAGACATAGTTTTTTAGTACTGTAATGTCTAAATGGATGCACCTAAAGCTCCAATTTGGATTTTGCCCAGATCCCTTTTAATCCTTCAAGTTAACGTCTATGTGAATATTGTACTATAGGCAACTGTTAGCCTATTCTTTCCCTAAGTGGTCAGACTTCAGAGTTGATCTGAACAGAGATTCCAAAACGTATTTCCTGAAGTCCACATCAGCTCAGGAGAACTGAATTATAGCATCGCATTGAGAAGGTATGTACTGATGCCCACATTGCTGTCCATAACAGAAATGCTATGGAGTTACTTTGCACCCTGCTGGAACGGGCAATTTCCTTCACAGAAGGGTTGCTTTTGGCCAGGCCATATGAAATACCCGATGTATTGATATCCTTTGGACAGAGACAGACTGCCCTTTCATTTTCTCTGCATGAACTATAAGAAACCTACGTGAGGCGTTACATTGTTTGGGTCTCTGAGCATAAAATGACAGAGCCCTATTAATGTCCAGAGAATGAAATCTCTTCTCATCCTTCTTTCAGGAATCAAACTAGCAGCCACACAGTCTGGTATAAGTAAAAGCCTGAAATGGCTTTTCACATAAGTTTTGGATGCATTTTCATTCAGACCTCATCAGAAGGCATGCCACAAAAGCCTGCAACTGAAACTCTCCAGATGTTACTGCTATCAAAATGCTGTTTTTATTGGCAGATGAAACAAGAAGAAAGAGGTCCTGGGCTCAAAATGGGATCCCCTGAGCTGAGACAGGATGGTGTTGAAATCCAATGGTAACTAATACATTTTCTCACTAGGGGATGCGGAAAAAGGTGCCTTGTTTAGAAGAAGGGCTGGCTGATATAGCTGCAAGTGGACTTTACACCAAGCTTACTGAGATTCATATGTTTTCAAGTAAGTAAATACTTGAAAATATTCTGAGCCTAAACAGGCAAAAAGCAGACCAGGTGGAAAACCTTTTGTATTTTGCCAGGTGCATATTTTTGGTAGACATGTATTGAATTATTATTTTTAATTATATTAATTAAAACATTGAGCAAAAAGACCTATATTTCCTATGAACAACCACTGGTCAACCATACTCTGAGATAAATGCCTCAACGGTTTATCATGTAGATTACAACTCTGATTTTGATAAAGCAGGCTCTCAGTCAATGACAGTATTACTAGGTGCTGAATGGAGTATTCTTGAAAACTGATATACCAATGCTCAATAAACAATCTTCTTTTAGTTTCCTGACCACCAGGGAATCAGTGATATTGGAGGAAAAGTTAAATCAAAATTTCAGTTCCACTACAGTTTTCTTCAGAGACGAGTTGCAGTAGACATGAAGTTCCTAACTAAGGTATCTGCTGGAGTGTAAGCTGTAAGACCTTTGGCACAATCTTGCTGCATTTGCAAAAAAGCCTCACGGATAGACCAGGAGCTGGCACAAGCAACCTGATTTTTGGTTCTGCCCTATTCGTTTAGATAAAAAATGGTGATCATATTGTTTGCTAATACTTGCCATGGATTCCCTTTGATGGAAATTAGAAATACTTTGCACTGACAATACTTTGCAGCCTCTTAACTCCAAGGAATTTATGTAGAATTAAGGTCTCTGTGTTGTCAGCAATGTCTGAGATCAAAGTCTATCAAATGAGCTCCCTAGCCAAGAGCCAAGGCATATATTATTTAGGATCATCAACAGTGGGGAGTCTATGGGTAGGAACCCCCTTCTATATATTGCTTTGGTTCATCCACCAATTCTAGATATCAGTCATTCATGTAGGTAAGTAAAGTTGCATGTCCTAAGCGTGCCTGGTAGAAGACAGAGTAGATTTACACCTTAGAGACCAATGTATCTATGTACGTACACATACACATACGTGCAAACTGCATCTGAAGAAGTGAGCTTTAGTCCACAAAAGCTGTGTGTTATATAATCTACTTTGGTTAGATTTTAAGGTACAAATCTGTCCTGCCTTCTACTTGACTTCAGACTAACACAGCTAACCGCATCTCGAAGAATGCCTGCTCAGCTTGCAAGCTGAACGGAGCTGCAAATTCCATCAAGCTGAATCACATATGAACCTGATACACTGCGTCTTTAAAGCTGTCCCTGGTTCAGCTTTTAGTTCTTTGAGGAGATTTAAAGTGGGTATAAACCTCTTGAGGTATGTAAGCCATTGCTATGTTTAATCAAGTTCTTCTTTGAATTTGATCTTTTGAAATGGTATCAAAATGGATTTGTCTTTATTTGTAGACCCAGCTGAGAAAACTGGATAACTTCCTTGAAATATCTGGGAGTTATTGTAAATCAAACTCAACAGGAGTCAGCTACATGATGCTATCACAAAAAAACAAATGCAGTTTTGGGTTGAGTTAAAAAGTGGTAAGATAGTTTAAGAAAAAAACAAAAGAAAAACACTAAAACCTTACCCCTAAAAACTTTTTAGGAGTAAAACAGTGCACATCCATGCAGAATAATCTGACAACACATGCTATTATAGGAGTTGGAAATACATTAAGTTATACAATCTAATATTAGACTAAACTAGATTTCATAAATAGTTTGATATAAAGTCTCAAATAAGAAAGGCAGTACAATTTCCCAATGTACAACTTTTCCTTCTAAAACAGTTTAGATTAAAAAATCCAATTGGCTGCTTGACACTAAAATAAACAAGTTTTCCTGTCTGCTTTTATTCTGTTTTTTTAAAAATTACTACATCATTACATTGAGGCATAAAGGCAACTGTAGTGCATGAAAACAAAGAATCACACACTTGACATCACAACTGGATGAAACAGGGTGTGTCTTGAATCCTTTGCTTTTTTAACATCCACTTTTCATTCCTGCTTCTTTATGCATTCAAGGACAGGAATGATGGCATTTATCTTCAAACCAGACTAAATGGAGGCTTATTCAACACTGCAAAGTTTAGAGTTAAAACCAAGATGAAAGGACTGGTTCTGAGAGGTTTCCTGTTTGTCGCTGATGCAGCCTTCGTTGTCCACAGTAAACCTTCCCTGCAAAATATCCAGGGCACATTTTCTGCATCATGCAAGAGCTTTGGGATGGCAATTTGTCTCAAGATGAAGACTGTGATCATATACCAAGGGGTGAAAGAACCAATACATAACATTATTCTAGAGGATAAATCTCTTGGTGCCACGGGCAGTTTTTGCTATTTGGGTTCTATGATCAACAGGAATCTTGACCTGCAGACTGAATTGACGAACAGAATTGGAAAAGCAAATAAGAATGTCAGGCTATTACAGAAATGTGCATGGAATAACAGCAAAATATTAGCCAATACAAATCTACAAGACTTGTGTCTGTCATCCCTGCATTATGGTTCAGAAACGTGGACTACATATGCTAGGCATCTGTGAAGGTGAAGCGAATAGCTTCCATGTGAAATTTCTGCATAAGATTCTGAGAATAAAGTGGAAAGACAAAATAGCAAACCCAGAGGTACTAGAGCATGCAGGACTGACACACTTAGAAACCACTATCAAGAAGGAAAGATTGCAATGGATTGGCCATGTCAGAAGAATAGGAGAAGACGGTATCCCCAAGAATATTTTGTATAGTGAGACTTGAGATGGCTCTAGAAAGCAGCATTACCCTCTATGCCAGTACCACGATGCATCCAAAAATGACACAAAGTCATTCAATATCAACGTAGAAAGCTGGGAGGAGTGCACAGAATCCTGTCTGATAGAGAGGGAACATCTGGCACTGATACAGCTCAACATGATGCGGCTTTGACCCAGAGGATGGAAGCAAAACGAGAAAAAAGCAGCATGCTGTGAACTTTGACTCCAACTTATCTAACATACAGATCTGTGAAACTTGTAACAAGCTCTGTCACTCTTGAACTGGGCTTGTCAGCTACAAACAGATTCATCAGGCATCTGACTAGACCTCTTACGTGTACACCATGATCCAGAGGATCAATGGTTACCTACTGAAATTATTGTTTCTACTTCTCTTCCTATTTTTCTAGTTCATCCATTCTGCTGTCCTCAAATAGCTGCTCTAATTGTTTTTAAGAGCTGTACAGGACCAACAAGAGCACATGGCTAAATCTACAGCAGTGGTTGGAAAAAACAAAGGGATAAGTATCTATCCTTTCAGTATGAAGCATATCTATCCTATCACTGAATTCATTATATGGCAGTTCCTTTCAAACTGTGGGTCTGCTAAAGCAAGTGTTCAGCATTACGCTGGCTTTGCCTAGTATTGGACAGAGAAACCAGCCAGCTAGCTAAGCAAGCCCTGTGCTATAAAGTGTAACAGATATAACGCAGTTCTCAGCACCCTGAATCCCATAGTACTGGAGATAGCAATTCCTTTTCCTCTTTGCTAATGTAAAAAATACAATTTTGCTGACATCCATTTAGACCAGTGGTAGAGAGCTAAGGAAGGGACTGAAGTAGCAGAGCAAAGCCTCCCATGCAATCTCCAGACTACAGGAGTGGACTGGGGAATTGCTGCACTGCTCCCTTGGCTCAACTCCCAGCCACCAGGAGAAGAGTGGAGGGGTAGTGGTCTTTGTTCTCTACCGGCTCCTCAAACTGAGGTCCCCACCAAAAACATTCACTGTTGTGACAGGTCAACTTGCTTCAGGGTCCCCAGTCTGAGGAATGGGTAGGGGCTTTGCCCTGTTGCTCCAGCCTCTTCCCAAGCTAGTCTACAGGAGGGAAGTGGAGTACCCACTTCCCAAACCTGGGTGTCCCCAATCTGGGGAAACATGAGGAGTCCTTCCCCACTCTTCCATCATTCTGGGAATGGGAGGAGTGGAGCTGCACCCCACATCTTCCCCAGAATTGGATCTTGCAACCTGGGGAAGATGCAAGGGGCAGGGGACAGAGCATTTGAAGGCTGACCTGTACAGCTCCCTTGCCCAGAACATTTCTAGCCATTGAAATTTCTGAGAAATGAAAACCTGTTCCTCAATAAGATGAACAATGTATTACCTGCTTTAATTTCAACTTACTTCTTAATTATTTTCCCAAAGCAGGTTCTCCAACTCCAAAAATAAATAATAAATCAAAATAAAGAAGTTGTGAAATTTTAATTAATTCAGGATTTCAAGGTGATTCAGACAAATTAAGAATGAAGAATTTAAATTTATTTAAAATAATCTGTCAGGAAATGTTTCAACATATAGCATTTTGAAAGTCCTCTAGTTTTTTACTTCAACATAAGCTACATTTAAACTACGACTGAGATAGTTATATTCTTGTACTTCCCTGAATCAAAGCCAACCTCACCTCCAAGGACCATTCCAGCTTGACAGCACTTCCTCAAGCGGCATGCTGGACAGTTCTTCCTACGGATTTTATCAACTATGCAGTCATTTCTTCCAGCACATAAATAGTTATGCTGCCCTGCAGAAAAGAACAACCTGGAATTAACACAAAGTTTTTGAGTTTTTCAAAGGTTTTCATATGTAGAGGCATCCAAAAATTAAAGATAATTGAAACCAAAGTCTGGCTGTCATGATGAAAGAATCAAGAGAAATGTTTGAAGTTATATATTAGGATTAATACCTGACACAGTTTTACTATAGTAATATTTTGGTATTATTCTTTAGTAATATTCATTAGTCTTTTGTCATTCCAAAATAGGTCATGGACAGTATGTACTGCTCAAGTTGTCATACAATTAACATTTCTAACATCAATCGCATAACAGAGCAAAAATTGTGATTATTTCTTTCATGCCTTTTCTTAGATCTTTTTTTCCTTTTAAAATGCTGCTTCCTACTTAAAGGATTATTAAGGACATTTTCCCAGAAGGCTTCAGGGGCCAGACTTAGGGCCCTCAATTCTAGCTAAAAGTCAAATAGTTTGGGGGTACATAGCATCTCTCAGGACCCAGTCTTTCTAGAATGCTTTATCTGCTCTGCAATCCCTCACATGGCACATGGGAAATGCCTATGCTATCTTGAATGCTGCTTGCTACCCTCCAAGTTCAGAACAGAGAGGAGTAACAAACTATTATATACAGTAGTCTTAATATGCAAAAGAAAATGTATACATTTTCCTTAAAAACTTCTCTCACTCCCTTGTCTTTTGCATTCTAATTTCTCTCTTTTTATACATCTTTTCACAGCATCTGATGAAGTGAGCTTCAGCTCATGACAGCTTGTGCTATAGATCTACTTCAGTTAGTCTTTAAGGTGCAATCTAACTGGTCTTCAACTAGAACAACAACAAGGGACTCTTGAAGTTAAAAGGGAATACATAAACAAAAGAGGCTATTAGCTTTTATTGATCTTCGTTATTTATTTGGCATGGTGTTTTAACTTCTAATATCATAATATTTAGAAATCTCTTCATCTTCAGAGCAACTTACCCTCAAAACATCTTTCTTAAGGGAAGACCAAGTGAATGCTACCAGTGGACCCAAAAAATCTGTAGCAGAGCAGGAATTGAACCTCGGTACTTCAAAGTTGCTCCATGTTAGTGAAACCAAAGGTGCTGTCTCTAAAGCAAGCATTATTCTAAACCATGGAACCATCCTTATACTTTCCTTTTACATCTGTTATTTATTCCAAGAAAGTGTAGCTTTTCAAGTTATTAAGGAAAGGAAGTGCTGAAGAGCAAAGGCAAAAATCAGAAATGGGCACTTAAAACAGATTTAGGCTCAATCCAGCCTGGTGGCAGATGCACCAGCAGCTCTGGCTGGGCCCTAGAGTCAGCCACTACTGCTGCTGCTACTGGCCTGGGCCAAGCTGGTCCAGAGCAGGACCCAGAGCAGCATGTGTTCCGTGCCCCAGGCTGGAGTGGGGCTGCCACCTGACAGAGCCAGAGCAAGGGTAAGTGGGAGGGAGAAGAGGGGAAGAAGACAGGAGAAAAGGGCACAGCATGCCCAAGGCTGTGGGAAAGAGGGCAGAGGCCAGGGTGGAGTGGGGGAGAGGGGACAAGGAGGCAAGGTGTTAGGTGGGAAGGGGCATGGGTCAAGCTACTTCCTTCCCCCCTGCCCACATCAAACTACATCCCCTATCACCTGCCCCCTGACACTGCTTTCCCCACTGCAGTGGTGTTGTTGACAAACTTAAGACAATAATTAGCTTCTATACATGCAGAAGTATATATTTTTTTTAAAAATTCCATGTATAGAAGCTAATTATCGGGGTGTCATCTTAAATTCAGGGTCATCTAGCATTAAAACAAGAGAGAGAGAGAGAGAAATATTTATACAGACCTCAATTCTACAAAAAATATACAAATGTGTAACTATCTATACAAGTACAGTTCCATTGGTCACATCCATATGAGCAGGGGTGTGCATTTGCAGCTGCACAAATAGTAGTGGCACAAATTTGTGCCACTGCTTTGTACCCAAATGCACACCTCTCCCCGTGCGCTTTGCAGCAGGACACATTGTCCCACTGCTCCATGTACTACAAAGGGGGGCTGGCATGGGCACAGTGGAGACAGGGGAGCAGTCAACTCA
>NW_017729032.1:27459820-27464432 GCF_001723915.1 Gavialis gangeticus
TGCCACTGCTTTGTACCCAAATGCACACCTCTCCCCGTGCGCTTTGCAGCAGGACACATTGTCCCACTGCTCCATGTACTACAAAGGGGGGCTGGCATGGGCACAGTGGAGACAGGGGAGCAGTCAACTCAGGGCTGCATGGTCCCCTGTTTTGAGGCACACTGTGCCCCATCCAGCCAAGGACCAGCTTGCTGAGGGTGCCTCAGTACGGGGGCTCTGCAGCACTTGGAGTCAATGGAGCAGGTAGCCCTGAGCTGCCTGCTCCCCCATCTCCACATTTGTTCCAGTGCAGACCACTTTGACATGCTTTGCGCCACATTTTTCTTCTGGGCATTTTTTGCTACTGGGAAATCCTGGTAGCAAATTTTGCCCCAGGACTGCGAATTAGCAGCACCATGCACAGTTTAACATGCAACACCTATGGTTTGTGGCACCGCAAAGAAGTTTGCAGTGGCACAAACCGCATGTGCCTGCATGTCTGGATCTGATCACTGAGTTCAACACAAAAGCTAGAAACTTATCTCTTTCAAATTTTTCTATCCAGCTACAAATTATGGATCTATTTCTGCAGCTGCATACATGTCCCAACCATATTGTACACATATATATTAGGATTTTTTTTTAATTTAGTGTGCAGAGCCTGGGGCTCCCCACAGGTCCAGAAATTTAGCAGCAGGTGTCACTACTCCACTACTGCCAAATTTTTGGACCTGTTGGGAGCCCAGTAGGCCAGATCCAGCCTCTGGGTCAGGGGTTAAACACCCCTGATCTAACTGATGGTCCAATGCTCTCCTCATTGAAGTTAAACTCACAGCGACTTCAATGAGAGAACATTCATTTCTGAAATAGTATCATTTTATGCATGTGCTTGCAAATGTATTACCAATCATTTTAATTATGAAAATCTACTTGCACTTAAGACTCAATTACACTTTCCAAATTAATTTCCCATTTATTTTCTGATGTTTAAATTTCCATTAACCCTTCATGTATTCATGCTTCCTTATTCTAACCCAGGCCCAAACTGGAATTACAGAAAAGAAAAAAGAAAAGAAAAGAAAAGAAAAAACACCCCTGTTGTTTGGAGAGTCTCACACTAATAAATCTGAGCAAAGATAAATCATTCAAAAACAGAGAAACATCTAAACTTTTCATGTTGCTTTTCTGCTTCACACACTAAAAGTCTCAACTGTCTGTACCTTTAAATGTGTGTTTATTATCAAAGTACTATTAGTCTGAGTTAGTTATATGTTGCCAATATGAGTAAACAAGTCTGTGAGCATTACCATATTACTCAGCCGCTATTTTTATAACCACCCTTAATCCTTTACCTGCTTCTGGTAAAGAAAGTGAATATTTAGCAAGAGTTGTTCTGAAGAGGTGCCATAAAGACAACTGGAAAATGTCAAGGTGAACCCCCAGAAGCGGTTACAGTAAAGATATTAAGAATTAAAGCAAAATCTTTTGAAATGGGTTACATCTATTTCAATGTATGTGCCTGATGATGCTTATACATAGTTTGCAATTCTACTTTGTCTGTGGTGAAACATAATCACCTTGGAGCCCTGTGCATACACCTGCCAGAAGTAAGGAGGAATACGCTTTTTAAGGACTCTCCCTTGTGTTAGTCCAGTAACCTAGAGGTCAGCACACTCACCCAGGAAGTGAAAGACCCAGGCTCTCAGTCAGCATCAGAGGGGGTTTTAACTTACATATTCTGCTTCCCATTTTAACTACTCAGCCATTTGGTCCCTTTCTAGCCCCCCTCTTGAAGCTGAATGCTGCACCTTGCATTTAATGCTCACTGGATAAAATAGATGGAGAGCAGTAGAGTCTGCCCTACTGTGAGAAAGGGGTCAATCCTAGGGCCCCACACTTCTCCCACTCTTGGCTTCCTAGAGGGCCAGTTTCCTCCTCCTCTTCTCCCCTCCAGCGTTTGATACCCACTGCTAGTTCTGGGGTTTTATTTGGCTAAAATTTCAGGATTTACACATGTACGTGAGAAAGTGTATGGCTCTGGATTCCAGCCTGGTCTGAGTGAAGTGCTACTAAATGTGCTCAGAAGTCATGTGGATGCTTTCAAGTCCACACTGCGCCTAAAATAGGACTACAAACTGTATGTAAATTCCAAAATTAGAACTTCTGTGGCTAACCAAGCACATCTGGGTGTGTACAGTGAAAATAGGACCTAAATGATGTTTAGATGTTTAACTAGCTTCCTATCAATGTTTTTAATAAGTAACTGGGTTTTGGCAAATAAATCAATTTATCTGGGGTCCATTTTCTACAGAAACCTCTTCTTTAGTTTCAGGAATCAACAAGAAAAGGAAAGAACTGTCTCAAGTAGGGACCTACATTTTATAAGTATTTGGCAAAGCAAAAACTGAAAACACATTACAGTCTTTACTGTTACTTTCTACCATGGCATCTTCTCCCTTCACCCTTTTTTGCAATGAAAAATAAATTAAAAAATCCTATCTTCTCATTTCTGCCAAGAGACCAAGAAGCAGAACACTTATTGTTAAGCATGCCCAACTGTCTAATAAACTGTGCAATTTTTAGTTAACTCATTTAACGCTCCCAGTACTCTTGAGTGTTACAGATTTTTTTTGTTTATGAGCATGCTTTAAAATTATCTTAATGGTTAATATAGGGTATACTATATGCTGCAATGAACCGGGGACTCTCTAGAATGGTGGTTCTCAACCTTTTTAGACTCAAGGCACCCCTCTGCTCATTTTTGACTGTGGAAAAGTGATAGAGCACTTCTATTAGAGTTCTTTGCACCAAAACCCATAACAGATCAGACTGTATTTAGCAATATTGATTCCTATTTGAAATGTCTGGATTTATCTTGTGAAGTATGTTGTACATTTAACAGTGCTAAGATTGCTTTAAAGGATCTCAAGGCACCCCAGGGTACCACAGCACCTTGCTTGAGGTATCTTAGCACCCTGGTTGAGGTTCACTACTCTGGAATCTTGACTCTTTCAGGAAGCTCAATTCCAGTTAATTACGGAGAAGCTCACAACTAAAAACAGATTATGTTTTTCCCTTATGACACCCTTAAAATCCCTTTATTTTTATATCCATAGCAAGACCACAAAATCAAACACCAATCTCAAACATGGCACTAAGCAACAGCAACAAGAGCATTCCTTATCCTACCAGGTTGTATCTTTTTCCAATATATCAAAACAGAAAAATGCTGATTTGCTGGATCCCAAGTCTATGTTGTAAAAAAAAATTAACTTAGAAAAGAAACTTGAAAGGAGCACCTATCAAAGATACTTGAGGGGTGGGAGGAGAGGGTAGCACTGATTGGCTAGGATTTGAAGAAAGAAAAAAAAAACCACCGCACTCCAGGAGAGGACTCCTGGCTGTGAATTTTGACTGGAGACAAGCACCTTCCTGTACCACACTCCTCTCCCTACAGGTTTTCCCTTCTGGCTAGCTCGGGCAGCTTCTCACTCAGCATTCGGGTTGTTGTGAATTCCAGCTAGAGGTGCCCGACTCTACCCATGAGTTGAAAAGTGACCTAACTCAAGGCTGTGAATTCCACTGGGCAGCAGGGCACCCAAAGCTTAAGTCCCTCTTGTGAATCCACCCTCAAGCTTCCAATTAGAAAACGGAACCTCAGATCTAGCGGTAGTATGTGCACGAGTCTGGTGTAAATCTCCCTAGGCATGACTAGTCAAGCCACCACTAAAGAAAAACAGATCAAACTGGGCTCACATTGACTAGAATTCCTCTCTTCAGTTTTTCAGTTAGGACAGTATCTACAAGGTCACCCAGCTCAAAAAGCATCTGCCAGCTTCAGATATTCATAACATTAACACTACCCCACCATTTTGTACAAACATATCTGGATGTTTGATTTCTCAACTGGACCTAAAATACAAGTCACACTTGAAGAATGTTACCTCAGCAAGTTCTTCTTCCCTGTACCTTTAGATTATTATTGTCTAAATTATTCTTTGACCATTTAGATCAAGAAATAATTTAATTACTCTTGACCTAACTTCCATGTATATATGGAAAGAAGTCTCTTGATTAAGTTAAGTGGTTTTTCAAAGTCAAGCTAGTTGGCCTGCTGAAGCTGAGAGATAGGTTGAAGCTTGAGTCCTGCTTACAACCTTGAAATGCAGCTATGCTTCAGAGATACTGCTGCTACTACTATTCTACAGCTCAAAGGTTGAAATATGAAAAGGTAAGCTAACTTGAGGAAGTACAGGCAGTTTAAGTTTAAAACAACAACTGGGAGAATTCAGTATTTTCTCCAATCTGCCATAACCATAGGGAAGACCAAGTATCTCAGATGTGTGGGTCCAGGAAACATTGGCTAGGGATGTACCGTTCTGAAAGCCTCCACAGTCATGTCCACTATGTGAAAACACACCAGATCAAAGACCAAAAATGTAATGGCAACCAAAGCTACAAAAGGCATCTTTTTTTCTTTTCTTACCATATAAATTGTATTAAAAATATTGCTTTCATATACTATTAAGGATAATCAAGAAATGAAAACGAAAATTTAAAAGCAAAGGTTGTTTCATTTCAAATACGTCTTTTGTTTCATAGTTTCATAGTTTCTAGGGTCGGAAGGGGCCTG
>NW_017729032.1:27464443-27466022 GCF_001723915.1 Gavialis gangeticus
CCCACTATGTCCGGGCTAGTGTCAGCCAGCAGGAAGGTGAGATCCAACTGCCTGTTACCCATACTACGAGTATGTGCTTAAACTACAATATTGGCACAATCCTGATATTATCAAACCCAATAATAACATATCAACTAACTTATTATTAACTTATAAGAAATGTAACTTCTTAGAACCCTTATATACAATAGTAGGTTTGGAGTACTGTTGTAGTCATGCTGGCCCAAGGACTATATGAGAAGCAAGTTTTGTTACATAATATCTTTTCTTGGACCTACTTCATGGGTGAGAAAGATGTTAGACATGCTTTCAGGCATAAATGCTCCTTCCTCACATCTAGGAAAGAAGAAGATACGGCCTAAATTAAATACCAGTTAAATATGTATTTATTGGGACCTACTTCACTTGCAACGAGACAAAGCCATTTTTATGGCTTTGTCCCAGCGTGAAGAGCCCATTTTATGTTCATTTTGTTCTAGCCCTGCCCCTCAGCACTGATTGGTGGACAGGCCCAGGGAGCAGAAGGGGTAAGGGGGAAGTCACAATGTTGACTGCTGGTTGCCTCCATCCGGCCCTGTCCCTCAGCACCGATTGGCAGAGAGGCCTCAGAGTGGGGGAAGGAGGGTGGAGGGTCCGCTGCCATCTTGTCTGCTGCCCGTTTTGTGCTGCCCCACCAGCCAGTGACCTTCCCTCACAGGCAGGCTGCAAGCTTATTTTTATTAAGTTTTCTTTTTTTCCATGGATTTTACAGGTAGCCCTGGATTTTCCGGGCAACCCTGGATTTTTTCCAGTTTCTGCGAAACCACAAGTTAAGTAGGTCCCTAATTCATACACACACAGACTTTCAGGCTGGAAGGGACTGCAGAAGATTATCAAGTCCAGCCCCCCGCCCAAAGGGCAGGAAGTCAGTTGGGGTCATAGGATCCCAGCAAGATAAGCATCCAATTTACTCCTGAAGGTGTTCAATGTAGGTGCTTGAACCACCTCCGATGGCAGGCTATTCCAGACCTTGGGGGCTCGGACAGTAAATAAATTCTTCCTTATGTCCAGCCTGAAACGGTCTTGTAGTAGTTTATAACTGTTCAACCTCATCATCCCTTGGGGCGCTCTGGTGAACAAATGTTCCCCCAGATACTGGTGGTCACCCCTGATAAACTTACAAGTGGCCATCAGATCACCCCTGAGCCTGCACTTTTCCACGCTAAAGAGCCCCATGGCTCTCAGCCTCTCATCATAAGGTCTGTTTTCCTGACCTCTGATCATGTGCGCGGCTCTTCTCTGGACTCTCTCAGGCTTCTCCACATTCTTTTTTGAATTGTGGAGCCCAAACCTGGACACAGTACTCCAGCTGTGGCCTCACCAAGGCCAAGTACAAGGGGAGAATGACGTCCCGGGATTTGCTTGAGAAGCATCTATGGATGCAAACCAGCATTTTGGTCGCTTTACTAGCTGCACAGCATGGCATTGCAGGCTCATGTTCATCTTGTGGTCAATGATGACCCCCAAGTCTCTTTCTTCCGTAGTACTAGCCAGCATAGCACTGCTGAGCCTATAAGGATGCTGCAGATTTTCCTCCCAA
>NW_017729032.1:27471022-27473989 GCF_001723915.1 Gavialis gangeticus
TCTCAAGGTGTTCCTTCACAAGGTTTGCATTAATTGAGGGCAGGGGATTTCCCTCATCTGGACCTCCCTGTCCCATCTTTAACTCCATTATGCAAATGACAATAGTAATTTAAAGAAGAGAAAAGGGCATTAAACCTACTCCTTCTACTAGCCTCTCTATTCTTTTCTCTGTTCTCTTTTCATCTTTTCTCCCATCTATGTTTTTTGAAATATATCTGTATGCTTTTTACAATAGTCAACAGTTGGAGACTCATTAAACCATTTATTACAAAATTAATCTGCGTGTTTATAAACCGGGATAATGGAATAGGGAATTGGGTCTACTGCATTTATGGTACTCTGCTTATAACCAAGATTGCAAATGCTGAACATATTTTGCAGAATCATAAAATTATAGGTTTGGAAATTATTACTGGAAAATATTATTGGAAATTGAGTATTACTGCTAAACTATTGCAGTCAGATTCCTATTCAGATAATCTTTTAAAGCCCCCAGTGAAAGAGATTCCACAACTGCCCTGTTCTGCTGTTCTTAAAATTAGGAAGGTTTTCCTGAAATCTGATCTAAATTTGCTTTGTTGAAGTTGAAACCCATTGTCTCATGCCCTGCCATGTATGGCATAAGAGAACAACGCTTCTTTCTCTTCTTTTTGGCAGCCTGTCATGCACTATTATTTACTTGAGTACAAGATGAGGTTTTTCCCTCACAATCAGCATGGAAAAAAAGCCCCTCATCTTACAATTGCATACAAGGAAACCTCATTAAGTACAGTGTCTATCATTGAACTGCTGCCAAAAGCAACATCTCCATAACAGAAACCAACTATGAAGCAGCCAACACTGAGCATGACTATAAAGGACATGGCCCATATTGAGCAAACATACTGATGAGAACCTACCACAAGGATCTGTAGCCCATCTGAATAAGGTACAGGGTAGTGTCACCATGTACAGTCCCCCCTCAGCACTGACGCTTTTTTCAAGTCATGGTGAGCTATTACATTTAATACATTTTGACTTCTTTACTCCCACAGCTGAGCTGCACCATTCTTTCCCATGTCCAATGATTCCCATTTCTTTACCCACCTTAAACATCTGGCAAATGTCACCAAACAGGGCCCCAAGGAGCCCACCTAGAATTTCTCTATAGCTCCCTCTCTCAGCACAGTGCATGTGATTAGTGTGGCCCCTGCACCTTATCTGCCTATACAATTTGGAGGATCTCAGGAACTGTGATAAGAACACCTGGTTCCAGCCATGAAGTACTTGAATCCTTTGGGGGAGTAGCTGGAGTATACACACCTACTAGCAGTTCTGAGCAGTGGGGTCACCATAGCTTTAAATACTGTTGACTCTGCTGGGGCCCAGCCCAATGAACAATATGGTACATCATGAGCCTTTTGGCTTTGGACTAATATACATATTTTCTTTTATATATAAAGTAGGTACAAAAATGTTGCTTAAAAGTGTGTTTATAGAGTACCTGTGTAGCAAAACCCCCAGTTTTTTTATTTTTAATTTCATTCACTCCCCTTCCCCAACCATTTCTGACTTTTTCTCTCCCTCTCTATTCCCTATAGATAAGTATAAGTAAGCTAAGATGTAGGATAAGCTTTAAACATTTTTATTTTGGTAGCAAGTTTTTGGTTTTGGATATCCACTGTTTTATATTGTATTATTATTAAGTTTGTTTGATTTTTACTGTTGTATATTGTATTATTATCATTTTTATACTGATTTTTATTGTTTCATATGGCTATTGTATGGTTTAGGCCTGTGTTTGTAAGTGAACCAAAGTCATGTCAACTTTCCATTTTATATGTCAAGTCTCCATCTTGTGTCCTCTGCCCAGGCATCCCCTGTGTCGCAACTGTATGAGTCACGTATCCATCCCATATAAATTGGTTCCCTGATGAATGAGTATGATTGGGAATGATTGAAATACAATGGCAGCAGGCCTCTACTGAATGGCCTGTAATGACTGGGCCATCACCTTGCATTGATTCATCCAGGAACCACGGACCTCTCCCAGGAACAGAGACAAGACCAACATTTGAAAGACAAAAGACCCTGCAGAACCAGGAACTCTCACCATTACAGACACCCAAAACTGCACATTTCTGCATGGAGCACACATGCTCAGTATGCCAGGGGCTGACCCTTGCCTGGGCATGCCTCCTGTCACTTGGGTCACACAAGGTCTGCCCCTATAAAAAGCAGCAGTGAAGACAGACCCAGTGGGATGACCTCTCCATCTGGACCAGCACCATGCCACACCACCTATCCACCCAGAGGCCCTGCCGGCGACCCCCCTCTGGACAACATCTGCTGGACAAGGACCCCTTTCCAGCCTGGATAGGTAGATACTATCTGCATACCTCCTCCTACAATTTGGACTCTCTCTCTCTTTCTCCTCCGGGACTTCAGTGGACTTCAGCCCCTGCACCAAGCCTCTCTAACCCCTGCTGCCATTGTGTGTGTGTATCTGTGTGTGTGTATGTGTGTGTGTGGGTGCAAGGGAACCAATAAGACACTGTGTCACCATCTCCCCTGTTCAATAAAACCACTGTCATTGGAAACCCCGAGTTGGGCCACGTTTTACTAAATACCAGTTCCTTCCTTATCTTAAATTCCAGCCTCATTCTCTCTATCTCAGCTCTAGTCTCCACCCTCTCTGCTAGTTTCCCAATCTCCTCCCAATTCCATCTCCCTTTTTCTGCCACCTCTCAGCCTCCCCTGCTCCTACTGCCTTTTCCCTGTGACTTTCTACTACCTTTCTCTGTTTTCCTACTGCCCTGATGCCTGCTGCTTTTCCTGTGATTTTCTGCTGTTTTCAGGCTTCCCGGGCACCTTCTGTAGACATCCCTGCCCCCACCCCCCGGCCGCAGCTTCCCAGCTCCTCGTGGCTGTCCTGCAGTTTTCTCCAGCTCCCAGCACCTACTGCCACTCAATTCAACTTCTCTAGCT
>NW_017729032.1:27474676-27487066 GCF_001723915.1 Gavialis gangeticus
ATATATATATATACACATACACACACACACATACATATATATACACACATACATATATACATATACATACATAGATATCACTCTGTGTGTGTGTAGTATATAAATTAGTAATCCATGTATGTGTATTGGATGTGCAGGTGTTGGTAACTGGTAACTGATTCTGTATAAGTTTGGTGTGTATAGCGTGTATGGGCTTGAATTGGTGATAGGTATGCATGTGCCTAGGCTGGTTTGGATGTGCCTGAGCTGGTAGTGTGAGTGTGTATGCCTAGTAGGGGTGTATGTACTTAGTGAGTGTGTGTGTGCTTAATTGATTTTTATGTGTGCATGTGCAATTGTATACCACGCCGTCCTGTCTAACAGTGCAATATTGAGATCCTGAGTGTTGGCCTGACCCCCGAGGGCAACACCTGTGCTAAAACTAGTAGCAGTTTCAGATAACATAAAATGCATCAATTTTGGGAGAACTAAGTCTATGGGTACCTGTACAATCTTGCCTATATGCAAATTACTAACATTTAAAGGTCAGTGAATATGTCTACGCATTCATTAATGCACCTTTGCTACTGCACATTAAGCTTAATACCTCTAATACGAGGTACTAGATAAAGACTCAGTAGCCACATTAATGCACAGTAGCAAAGGAGAACTTTTTTTGTGATGCTTAATGCACTGACTAATTTTACTGTGCATTAGCACGGTTTTTGCCATGACACCCTAATGTGTAGTAGAACATAAAGGCATCTCATGTAGATGCACCCAGTGTTTTCAAATTTGTTCCTCACTTCCATGTGCTCAGGGGGAAGAAGGTAGGGCGGAGGGCGAGGGGAGGGCGAGCAGAGGGCAAGAGGGCTACCTGACTCCCCAGATTCATTTTCCCTGCTGCACCAGTAGACAGGGGACAAATTCAAGGCAAACCTCCAATAAATTAGATTCTATAGCTAGAAAATTATAACAAACTTATACATTTTCCATGTATAGAATCTAAATATTAGGGAGCCATCTTATATTCAAGCAAATGCAGTAATTGCAAATGGTTATCATGCCTCTCCTTTATTACAGGCTTAACATACCTAGGTCTTTCAACCTTAACTTGTATATCGCTAGCTTTTCAAGCTTTTATCATCTTCATCACTTGCCTCTGGATCCTAACCAGTTTCTCTACATTCGTCTTACAATGCAGTGCTCAAATCTTGGCACAGAATAGTCCAGCTGAACTTTAACAAATGCTTAGTAGAATGGTATGATCACCTCGTGTGTCTTCCATACTCTATTAACTTAAATTTGCATTTCTGTTTTTTGTACAGCATCACATTTTACAGCTACTGCCAAATCAGTTATCCTCATTCCAGACATGTATATTTGGGGGTTTTTCCCCTACCTGTAGCAACTTGATTTTCTTAAATTTCTATGTTTGTTTTTTGGCCTATAGCTAGGTCTCCAATTTATCACAATCCCTTTGAATTTTAATTCTATCCCCTCAAAAGGGTTCAGAACTCCTACCACTTGTACGTCACCTGAAGAACTGATCAGATTATACTCTCACTGGGTCTAAATCATTAATTAAAATGATAAGTGGCATGGAAACAAGAGCAAATCCCTATGGAACTCCACTTCAGAACTTCAGGAAGTCTGATATCAATCCATTTATAGTTATTTCTCTGCTTTGTATTACTCAGCTCATTATTCATCCTCCTAATGGTAGTAGTATCTAGCCCACATTATTCTAGATACTTAAGAGAATGTTACATACAATATGTAGGGCTTTGTTAACTGAGAACAGCCACAAAACATGCACTTCCACATGTTTTAGTTAGGATTGCCCATTTCTTCTGAAGTTCTCATTTGAGATTACATTATGTTCTACTCAGATAACACTTTCATATGGACGTAAGATCATTAAAGATAGGGTTTGGACTTCCATAGTATTCAAAGAACATTAGTAATGTGATTGCTGTCACAAGGTTAAGTGGACGTAGCATTCAAAAACCAATAAATACCACTGCATGCTGGCGGTGGGCAGTAAAATCTTTTTGAAAGGCTTAATCAATTTGACTAATGTATTTTCACTTGCATAATACTAATTTAAATAGTAGAACCAAAAAAATCCCAAGGACAGAAAGATCCACTGGAATTAAAAGTTCTAACAACATGGGACTCTAGCAATATTCTAATTAAGAGAGGTTACAGAGGTGAGACTTTGGTTTTATGAAAGTGTTGCTTTAAAAATATATTTTTACTATATTACATTTGTATCAAGAACATACCTAAGCATTTTTGTTGCATCATAAACCTAAACAACAAGAAATAATCTGAAGTTGCCTGACATAATCAATTTATAATTTTCTTTCTTTTTAAATTTGCATTAAGTGAACAATAAATAGTAAGCATAATCAAATGTTCCTTTTTACATAAAACATTATATTAAACATTTCTGTTGTTTAATAGTAAGCCTCTTTGTAGGGAAATCTGGAGTGCCACTAATAACAGAGTAGACTAGCTGCTGGCATTTTTTTTTTATTATTATATCATTCAGACCTGCCTACCAACTATCCCCCCCAACCAGCATTTGGTTTTTTGCTATTAATAAACTTTCCCTAATCTTTGAACTAACTTAATTCTTTCCTTATCTCCAAGACTATAAGTAAAACAACTAGTCTTCTTCTGAGCCTGAACAACACTTGTTCATTATTGTTTTATAACTTGGTATCAGCTCTTTATGGAAACATGAGCATTACAAATTTTAGTGAAACTTCATGCTAACCTCTACACAATTCCTCCATTTTGCCTTTCCCCTAACATCCATACCATTCCTTTCCCTCTTAATTCTGTCCTACTAATTATATTCTGCTGTTCCCAATCTTTAAAATGTTCAGGTTCTATTTTGAAGTCTTTAATATTTTTATACAGTTTCACATGACAAGATTTCCATTGGCATTTTCAATAAATTACAATTAAAGTACCAAAATTACAAGGTTTAGTGCAACTAAGTCTAAAATATGTTTCCTGGGATTAGATGCAACTGTTCTGGATATTACCTTCTAAAAAATAAATATGTTTACACTCTTTCTTGTTTACCTTGATGTCTCTCTGAAGAACCTGAATGGACTTCAATTATACAAACTAATCCAAATATATATGCATGTGCTTCTACAGTTAAATGAAACAGGATTCTAAGAAATGTTATTAGTTGTTTGACCTTTATATTTAAATTCCAGTATCTCTCTGAAGGACAGAATGTGTGAGTAAGAAGGGAAAGATATGCAAGATATTTGGTCAATTTCAAAATTACGGGTAAGATTTACTTTGCTGAAACCATCTGGAAGACTTCATAGACTTTAAATATATCCTGAAAACTTATTTTAGTACAAGTAAAATCTGCTCTCTCAAACTTTAGGGTTACTTAAAGTATTTGTTTGGTTTGACTCAGTAAGTACCATGTTAATATTCTTACTTGTATTACAGAAGCATCCAAAGGGCCCTGTAAAGATAAGTTCCTAGTTCTGACACTAAATTTGTTTTCAAGTATCTTCAGTTAATATCACTGGAGTTTAAAAAAAAGGAAAACAGAAGTAGCAGGGAGTGTTCTAAATATCAGAAAGCAGGAGCAGAAATAAGGACCCACACTTTTAATCTTTGCTCTGTGATTGAAACTATCAATGAAGTCTTGGGTCAGTGTTAGCCTTTCCTATATCTTACTACCTTTTCCCCATCTCCAAAATGGAGCGTGATGGCAATTATACCTCTATAGTACTGTCCATCCCAAAATATCAAGCCATTGACTTGTGACTTAGAATTGTAATTTGTGTGGATCTTAAGGAATATATGAAACTAACAGTTCAGAGGAAAGGAGAGAGACATTAAAGATAAAAGTATAATATGGCAAGTATAAGAATCAGCTACCTTAATTTTTAATAAGCACTGTCTCATTTTGGGGGTATTCTCCTTTTTTTCTTCCCCCCAACAAGACAAATTATGGAGTGAGTAATACAACTGGCCTTGTAGAATCCCAATTTAGGTTATATACCTAGTCAAGGAAGAACGAGACATAATTCTACAAAGGAATGAACATTTTAAAAATGAAGATAAGGAGCTTCTGGTAAATTGTCTTCGCTGTATTTAAGGAAAATGAATATTTATTTTATTCTCCTGACACTTAAAAATGATCTCTCAAAAATCTTTTAAAAAATGCAGGAACAACAGTCTACAAAACATTTCAGCATATATGTAAAAGTATCTTGCATATTATTCTATTGTCCTGCAAGGATACAAAATCATTATCTGTACAATTCCTTTTGGCTTCTCCCTAATTCAAAAGCACACATTCTTTTTCTTATAACTCATATATGGATGTGAACATAATGTTTGCCTATATGGGAATAAAATTAAATCCTCCCCTTTTTCTTTTTAATTTTCCCCCCTAATACTCTTATATTCATACCTTTCAGACTCTTTTGGAATATTATTTTTCTTAATCTCCCACCAATGAAACTCCTTTGATGGTAGTACAGGTAGGACTGCTAATGCAGACATGCTACTAGAATTTTAAGCATCGCAGTGACTATTATCAACCTGAGCAAGCTTCAAGTGATGAAGAGGTTAAAACACCAGGGGCCTCTTTCTATCAAAATGCCCACCACTGTTGCTTCTGGTTAAGCTTTGCTGCTAGTAGTATAGAACTGAAAATTTTAATCAATACACTACTGCAGGTTAATGCCTTTAAGCAAAACACTACTGTACTAGCTTAACTCACTGACAAACTCTAAGCCATTAGCTTAGCATTTCTGAAATGAAAACAAAGTAAAAAAGGAAGGCCTTGTCTATACTGGGGATTTCAGACTAGGTGGCCCAGTGCTGTAACCATATCACTGCATACTCCTAAAGCAGCACTATGTACAGTTCTGTTTGAAATCTCTTTATTCCTCTTCTGTATTTTAACAAAGGAGCCTTTTCTTTCTCTCCTGCTGTTGATTCTGTCCTCTTATGTTACACCCATTATCACTAACTTCTCTGTTCCAGACACCCTGCTCAGTTCGTAAAATCTGTTCCTGAATTTGTCACTGTGCAGGTCCTTCTCAAGGTCAGAGCTCTCCATCACATAACACACAAGCTATTAAATCATCCAGTATACAGTATACCCTTCCCAGTGCAGGACTGTTCATTACAATGCATTCTCTAGTGTTTTATTTAGTCTAGCTTCAGATGTCTGAAGCTTCCATCACTTCTTGGTAAATTATTCTGTTGCCAATGTGAAAATGTTTTCCTGATATTCAGCTTCCTTTTGCTCCCCTTGTAAATTTCTTCCTAAATGCTAATGAAGGCTCCTCTTCCTTCCTCATTCTTGCTGGCCTGTATCTCCTTCAAATAGCAGCTTTATTTCAACATAAAACCTAGATCCACAAAAGGACTAAAGCACCTAAAGCAGAATTTAAATGGACCTAGGTGCCAAAATTCAAAATTACAATCCTCAAAATCTTCTTGGTGACTAACCCCAAGTGCTTATGCATGATGCCTACATTTTCACTGGTAAAGTTGCCTAAGCTCCTGGCATTTTGCTTCTGCACATGCTCAAATATATTTCAGTTTTATGATGCCTGCAAGATCAATACCTATCTGGCACCTAAGCCCAGCTGAGATCATTAAACCAAGCATTCCCCTGTTTTATGTCAACTAAGGATCCTGACCCAGCATGTATATGTAAAATACTCCTGACAGACACGGAGATGATTACAAAATACAGCTGATACTGCTTTTTTCATTTTAAAAACATGGTCAGAGAAAGTGAATATACAACTGTCTTCTGGTTAGCTCAACTCCAGGTTCAATTCCCTCCTTTTTCCAGTGAGGTATCACATCCATTCCTCTCATTTTTCAGGACAGCATATAACAATCAGGCTCCATTTTACAGAAAACAAAATGAATTGGGCCAGAAAGACAGAATGGCTAAATACAGATAGTCAAAAAGCCTAACCTGCAGAGATTGAACAGATAAGCAAATGAACCTGCAGAGATTGAACGGATAAGCAAATGAACACACATTCATTTTTGATTCTAGAAATGCAGGCACATGCCTGCAGTGGCCTCAAGCCAGAAGCCGGAGGATGCTAGAGCATGCCTACCAGCCACTGCCAAGGGGGAGGGAAGTGAGAAAGTCCTGCTAGAATGGAGGGGGCATAGCCAGACCCCAGCCTGTGCTCCCCCTAGGCTGGGGGGGGAGGAGGGGGAGGTAGTGGCATTGAATTAATAAAAGCTTAAACAAGAATAATTCTCTCTCTGAAAAACTATAAACTGAAAAGCTATAAATGCAGCCTGGGTTGTGTGTTCTCTTACTCTTCCTGTTGCCCCAAAGGTCTCTGGGATTTACAGTCCACAATTAGAGCAGCAGGACTTTCAGGGTTGCTTGTCACTTCCTCTTCCTGCTTCCAGGTGCCTCTGGGATTTGTAGTCCACAGTTGCATCCAGCAGTAAGTTTTAGCAGGACAGGGCAGCTCTGTACTCAGAGGAACATGAGTTTAACCCCCCTCTCTGGTCCCAGACCCCAGTCGCGGTTTGCCTGGGGGAGCTAGTGAGCTGACCAGTGAGCCAGACCTCACTGCTCCAGCCAGGGAGCAGAGGAGTGGGCCCTGCTCTCTGGAGCAGACAGCACAGGGCTGAGAAGCATGCTGGGAGATTCTGATTTAACTTAAACTAGGAAGGGGTCTGGGATGGAAGTCTCATAAACTGGTTTGATCTAAATCAGTTAGGTTTGATACTATATTCAACCAGGTTTATCATAAACCAGTTTCAGCCATTTTGAAACTGGTTTATGTGCACTGAACTTCTGTTCTGTCATAGGTTTAAACTAGTTTCTGGTCACTTAAACCAGTTTACGTGTAATTTCTGTTGGATTCTCTAGCCTAGCAATTAAGACAGGCATCTGCAAACACTAAGAGGAGTCATGCCTCCTGTTATGCAATCTTTCTGGCTATAGGAACCTAGATCTCCTTTTAGCATTGTACTATAGCTTCAGGAGAGGAGGTGGAGGGCAACCTCATTCCAAAACAACTGAAGTCAAGGGGATCTCCCAGGAGGAGAGAGAGGTGGGCCTGAATTGCCTGAGGCAGAAGAGGATACTGAACTTGGAAAAGCCTGTATCCCAAGTGCCTTACCCATTGGGCTACTGAGTAAAAGAGATCTTGCTCCTTCCTTCTTCATTTGTGTAAATCTACTTCTTTCATAGATGTAGATTTCATAGACATGAGAGCTGGAAGGGACCTTGAGAGATCATCAAGTCCAGATTTAATTAAAGCATCTAAACAAAACATTTTGTTATACCCCAAATTCGAAATTTAACGGGGGGAGGTTTGGTAAGAAAAACTGTTAAATTATTTTAAGTCAATCTGACCTGTTTTTTCTTGGTTTTAGTGGCTTAAACAAAAATCAATATTTACCTTAATACAAGATGACCATGCATGTAAGATGACACCAGCAAAATTAGATTCTAGACTTGGAAAATGTATAAATTTATTATAATTTTCCATGTATGGAATCTAATTATTGGAGGATTGTCTTAAATTCATCATCCCCTCTCCACACTACTGCACATAGTGGGGTGCAAGGCAGTGAGAAGAGCATTAATGGTGAAGGTGGTGGAGGAGACAGCATAGGGGGAACGTGGTAGGGCAGATGGAAAGACAATAAAGAAACAAGCAGTGAGACATGGAGGGGGCAGGTAGTAGGAGGCAGGAAGTGTGGAGGCAGTAAGGCAGGCAGTGAGAGAGGCAGGCAGCTTGCCCTCTGCTGCCCATGCCCCCCACTCACCCCCATTGTGCCTGCCCCGCTACCTGCAGCCTCAGGCTGCCCCAATTCCCACTTCACCTGTCCCCCACATTGCTTCTCCCACTTGCAACCTCAGGTCCATGCCCCTATTTCCTGCCATCTCCCCACCCTGGAGTCTCTCCCCGCTGCCTGCTCCTTCAAGTCCTGCCTTACTTGTGCTCCATGCCGGCAGGCTCCATCCCTGCTGAGGCCTGGGACATGAAGCATTGCTCCAGCCTGGCCCCACAACAGCTGCACAGAGCTGACATTGCTGTTCCAGCCTAGCCCTGTAGCATCAGTGCCAGCTCTGCACCACAGCTGCTACATAGTTGGGCTGGAGCCATGCTCCATGCCACAGGCTGCATCAGGGATAGAGTCTGCTGGTGGAGACCAAAGGTAAGGATTGTGGCAGAAGGGAAGAGGGAGGGAGAAGTGGCATGGGAAGTGGGGAAATCTGGGGCCTGCAGAGGAGTGGTGGGGCATGCATAAGCAGAGGGGGCCAGATATTAGCTGAAGTTCTGCTCCAGCCCCGGGCTGGGACTAGAGACACAGCAGCTACCTGTACCCCCTCCCCCCACATCATGTTTGATTGTAAGGCGAGAGACTTCCCCCCACCCCCCAGTGTTAAACGGTGGGGGAAAAAACTTTATCTTCTAACTGGGTAAATATGGCACTGAGGAAATTCAGTCACATGCCTGCAGTGCCCAGGGCTAGCACTCTGAGACAGGGGGGCGGGGGGGGGGGGGGCGGTGCAGTGCACACATCTATTAATGATACAGAGCTTTTCAATCTTCCTCCCTGCTTTGTCATACTGTCGGGGGGGGGGGGGGGGGCGGTGCAGTGCACACATCTATTAATGATACAGAGCTTTTCAATCTTCCTCCCTGCTTTGTCATACTGTCGGGGGGGGGGGGGGGGGCGGTGCAGTGCACACATCTATTAATGATACAGAGCTTTTCAATCTTCCTCCCTGCTTTGTCATACTGTCGGGGGGGGGGGGGGGGGCGGTGCAGTGCACACATCTATTAATGATACAGAGCTTTTCAATCTTCCTCCCTGCTTTGTCATACTGTCGGGGGGGGGGGGGGGGGCGGTGCAGTGCACACATCTATTAATGATACAGAGCTTTTCAATCTTCCTCCCTGCTTTGTCATACTGTCGGGGGGGGGGGGGGGGGCGGTGCAGTGCACACATCTATTAATGATACAGAGCTTTTCAATCTTCCTCCCTGCTTTGTCATACTGTCGGGGGGGGGGGGGGGGGCGGTGCAGTGCACACATCTATTAATGATACAGAGCTTTTCAATCTTCCTCCCTGCTTTGTCATACTGTCTGCAGCAAACTGACAGGCGAGCAAGCCAGCACAGCAGGGGGCTGATAACAGTCTTTATCACCCGATTAGCAAAAAAAAGACTCTCTCTACATATTATTTTAAACAGCTTATCGACTAACATGTTGATTAGCTCCAAATGCCCTAAGTGGTCATTGTTCTGTCTGCCTATCACACTGAAATTGGAGAGACGAACAGATACCTCTCGGCATTAGCTAGCATATCACATGCTGGCTATAGTCCCTGCTGGGGCAGAGAGGAGGAAGGGATCTCTGCTTAAGCAGTGAGTAGTGAGGTGGGGGAGAAAGGGAGGCACAGGGAAGCCAGCCTAACCCTGCTGTGCCTGCAAGTCTGTGCTGAGCTCCAGTGAGGGAACAGAGGGGAGGGGCCAGCCCTGCTGTGGAGCAGAGAGCCCCACCTAGCCCAGAGAGCATGCCGGGATGCTGGGGGACTCTGATTTAACTTAAACCTGCAAGGGGTCTGGGACAGACACTGAATAAACTGGTTTGAGCCAAATCAGTTAAGTCTGATACTACATTCAACCAAGTTTATCTCAAACCAGTTTCAACCATTTTCAAACTGGTTTATATGTGCTAAACATCTATTCGGTTACAGGCTTAAACCCGTTTCTGATCACTTAAACTGGTTTATGTGTAATGTCCGTTCGTAGCCTTTAAATCAAATCATCTGCTAGTACAATTCACTCCATCCTGCATACACTTCCTCCAATGTTCCTGCATTTTTGTTTGCCAAAACATAGGAGTCAGTTAAGTATGTTATATTATGTATACTCTTCCTTTGGTTATATATCTAAGCATTCCAATTGGAATGTTCCTGTCAGAGAAGACTGTCTTATTTGTAGTATAATAAAATAAGTAGGAAAGCTTCTGAAGATGACAGAATTTCAGAATAAGAACATTATTTTTTAGGTAAAATTAAAATATACCACATGCCCAATGTGAAACCTTGCACAAGAAGTAAATCCTAATAATTACATTACACAGACAAGTGAAGGTGTCGGGGAATAAAATGAAATAAATCTCTGCTAACCTTGCTACCTACACTTAATTAAATGGAGGAGAAAAGCGTATTAAAGTGTTTGAGATTCTCACTTAGCAGAACATGTTAAACAAAGAAACAAGACTATTGGTCTTGACTGCTTATACCTAGCATTTAGAAAATGTCATCATTATGAAAATTACAAACTCTTTTTGCAAAACAGTAAGAGTTAAAACAGTAAAAGTTTTAGTTTTCAATATAATGGCTATTTTCTGTCAGGGATGACTTTATCTAGCTTTTAAAATTTAATCCCTATTGTACTTTCTATGGAAGAATTTCTTGCAGAAAGCACTTACGTAATTAAAATACTAGCTTCGTAGTCATATATATTTGTCAGTGAATGTAAGTTGATAAAATTATAGAATCTGGAACTTTTTGTTATTAGTAGATTCCATTTGAGTCATTTTGTGTTAGGAATGCATACTTTTATGAACCCTAACAACTGTCTAAGGCCTCCTCCATTTATCCTACAATTAACTGTAACGTGTCAGACATTCAAGCTATTTAGCATATGATAAAAGTAGCAAAACATCCACAAAGATGTTACTCACTAATGTGGTTTGTATCATGCTTTAATTTGAACGTGTGGCATGAAAGGGTGCCCAAAAAGCCAGGATTCTGAAGCCACATCCCAGAACTGGGCTGCCTTTAAACTTAACCTCACACTGATTAAGACACCATCTCCCTGGTGCTGGGTTGCCCACAAGCCCTTTTAAATAACCCAGAACCCAGGGAGCTAGGACTTGGTCTCTGATGCAGGGCTCCCTGCAAGCCAAAAGATTAAAGGCCACATGGGCAGCCCAGTATTGGGGACTAGCTCCCCAGTGCCAAGCTGTATGTGCACTCGTTAAAGGTCTAGGTAAATGGGGAGCAGGCCCCTGGTCCTGGGCTACCCATATGCATTTTAAAGGGCTGAGATCAAGAAACATCTCCCTGATGCAGGGTTCGCCAGAGGCTCGCAAGTTCAAAAGATATGGGTACAGCCCCGAGTAGCTCCCAGATGCTGGGCTGCACACACACCCTTTAAATGTTTGGATGCATGGGGAGTGCAGAATCAGAAAGTGGGTTCCCCTGCACTGTCAAATGCAGGAAGAAATCTGAGGGATTTTATCCCGGATCCCTGAAACTGCACATCCTGGCCTACCAAACCTTGGACGTTTCACATGCCAGGATGTGCAGTTTTGGGGATCCGGGATAAAATTCCTAAGATCCTATCCCACAATCCTATCCACATTAATATCTGGAGGGGGACTAAGTTACCTATCATCTGAGCATTAATGTGATGTAGTAACCACATTAATTGACTTAAGGAAAAGAATCTAACAGTTCTGCAACCCTTAGTTTCAACATCAGTTAATAAAGTACAGCACATTACTACAGTGAAGCCATTTCACATATGAAATGGGCACCTATTTTTTTATTCTGTCCCCAACCTCTCATATTTAGCAGTTCTACTCACAGTTCCGTCCTATAGCAATAGCGGGCCAAAATGGGACACTCTGACTTAGTAAAGAATTATAAGGGAAAATAAAGATTGGATATTAGGAAAAAAAGAAAACAATCAACAGGATAGAACAGCTACCACCTCCCAATTATAAGAATAACCCAAATGACAATAATCAATGTTGCTGAAAAACAGCATGGACTGATACCAGTGGACTACAATCACAATCAAGATCAGATGTAGGATAAAATGATTTATTTCCTCCAAATTGGGGAATAATTGGGGTTTTCTGATCTTGACAGGTCTGACAGTGCACAGACTTTCTCACTTTGGTTAACAGATTAGACCTTTAGCTAGCAGATACACTAGATATACATGCTAGTCACACTATGTCACTGAGCAGATTACCGTCAGAAAGAGATTTTGTTTTAGCATAGCTACGAAGCTGTAGAAGTAAATGTCATCACTATGGGTGCCTACACATATGCTTCAACATCTTCTAATTAGAATGTTCTAGCATTGCTGCAGTGTCATGTGTATAAGCTCCCGTAGGCATGTCCAGATGAGTGCGCACATGCTTCTTGCCCCGCCTCAAACCCCTTTGAGGCAGGGCAACAGATACGTGTGAGAGCAAAACAATGTTCCCCACGCTGCAAGTTTGCAGCATGGGGAGAAAATTACACCCTTGGATATCCAGGGGTCTATAAAAATCAATGTTTAAAAAAGTGGAGCAGCACCTGAGACAATTAGAGGCTGCGTTC
>NW_017729032.1:27492066-27492325 GCF_001723915.1 Gavialis gangeticus
ACAGATACGTGTGAGAGCAAAACAATGTTCCCCACGCTGCAAGTTTGCAGCATGGGGAGAAAATTACACCCTTGGATATCCAGGGGTCTATAAAAATCAATGTTTAAAAAAGTGGAGCAGCACCTGAGACAATTAGAGGCTGCGTTCTCCGTGGAGACGCTCTGACTGCCACAGCGTCTCTATGGTTGGCCGTCGGCCTGGTGCCAGGGAGTAAAGGGTCGGGGGGGCTGGAGGAGGGGGGAGGGGACCATGGGGGGAC
>NW_017729032.1:27492336-27492632 GCF_001723915.1 Gavialis gangeticus
CATCCCTCCAACCCCCCCACGGATCCCTGCCCCCCACCCCATAGTTTAAAAAACAAACAAAACCCGGCACTTACCAGCAATTGGAGCTGCCATCTGGCTGCCTGGGGCCCTGCCCGCACACTGCCAGGCAGGGTGACAACCCCAGTGGCCCCAACCTGGGCCCTGCTGCCCCCCGCTGACCTGTGCTGCCCATGAGGGGGCTCTGTCAGGAGGCACTGGAGCTGCACCAGCTTCTAAGGTAGACAGAGGCTTTCTTTTCCCGTTTTTTCTGGTTTTTTTCTGGGTTTTTTTTTAAG
>NW_017729032.1:27492642-27503291 GCF_001723915.1 Gavialis gangeticus
AAGTGATGGTGCCTGGGGTTGTGGGGGTAGCCATGGGGGCCTGGGGGGGTGCAAGTTGAGGGGGTGAGGCTGGGTGGAGCAGCCATTGGAGGGTCTGGGGGAGCGGAGGTGGGACAGCCATTGGTGGGCTGGGGTGGGGCACATGGGCCTTTCAAGGGGTGTGTGGGGGCCATTTGTCCCCTATTGGGGGGCCGCACCCCTTGTGTGGGGGCTGATCCCCCTGTTGGGGGGACTGAATCCCCTGTTGGGGGCCCATATCCCTTGTTTTGGGGTGAACCCCCTGTTTGGGGGGCATACCCCTTGTGTGGGGGCTGAACACCCAGTGGGAGTGCAGCAAAACATGTATACACGAATTCATGAAACATGTATTTAGAGCTCACTTTATTATTACGATAAGAGACTTACTTTAACACTGTAAGATATATCAATAAAACATTGTCCAACTGATTGCTGTCTCTGTCTCATTCTCTCTCTCTCTTTATAGTGATTTTTTGGTTTACTTGTGGAGGAACATGGATTGGGGGGTATTTTACAGAATGACTTTGGGATTCTTTTTATCAGGGATTTTTCAGTTTTCCAACAGGGAACACCAGAATTCCTGCTAGGGAGGCCAGTGGCAGGACCCTGCCTGCTCAGAGCTGGCACCTTTGACCCAACTGGCTGTGGCTGACCTCCTAGCCAAATGAGGCCAGGAGGACATGCTTTGACAGTTCAAAGTACACGACACCCAGAACATCTTCCAGGCGATAGCTGCCCAGATGGCTGGGCAGGGGGCACACATGGCAGTAGTGCCACACAGAGGCCAATTCTGCAGCCGCAGTCCACTGGCAGCTGGCCCAGAGGGGCAGATGCCTCTACTGGCTTTGCAGTCCCCATCCGAGTCTGGCAGGTGCACAGCAGGTCACAGCCAGGCAGCAGCCCCCACTGCCAGACTGCTGTAGTGGGTAGAGGGTGCAGAGAACTCTCAGGGTTGCTTCAGCAGTCCAGCTGAAACAAGAGATAGTGTCCCCACGTACCAACTGGCTGTGCCCCAGAAGCTCCTGAGAGCTAGTAGCCCTGAGCTACTTGCCAGGGTGGCTTTTTATACTGCTGGAGACAGCACAGGTGCTGGCCCTGTCTCTAGCTCTCCCTGGCTGCAGATCCAGGAGGAGCCAGGCAGGGTTATTTTGCCCCAAGTGGCACAATTTGCTCCACACCAAAGTGCATGTCTGAGCACATGCGCTTAAGCAAAAAGCCCCAGCTCAAATTTGCACCGCTTCTATTTGAGCTGCTGCAAGCGCATGTGCTTCCATGTGTGGACACGCCCCATGAGTTTAAAAATGGCTGCTAAGGCGTTTTAACTAAAGTTTGTTGAATGAGCTTTAAAGAGTCCTGCAGCCATTTTTAAATGTGCAGGGGCTTAATACCGCAGTGTTTTAATTGGAGCTGCTCTCCAGGAACCACTCTAGTTAAAATCCACCCCCCCAACCAATCCCTCCGAGCACATGTATAGGCAGTCTAAACAATCAAACTAGAAGAACTATTGCCTAATCTCCAATAAACGTTTCCCAATTTTGCTATGGAATTCTTTCAGAATTCTGGTTACGTGACTCAATGTAAAGGTGGTTTAAGTATCATCTATTTGACTGGATGCGTAAAAAATGACCCAGCTCCAGTCTGGAGAAATATATGCTTCCTCACAATAATGTGCTCTAATCCATTAACTAATTAACTGGACTTCTTGCTGTTATGTCAATTAGCTTCTGAAGCAATACCTAAGTGTCCATCATGAAAACATCATATACTTTGCAGAAAAGACAGAGAGTCTAGCATGAGATATGCCATGACACTTGACAAATGGTCTTGCAAACCTAAGCCTTCATTAGCAGCAACAATACCTACTCACACAGTGGACAAGAATCACCTGTTGACAGTCTATAATGCCATAAACTGTTATGCCTTAACTTAATTAACTTATTTTCCATCCAGAATTATTTCAGCCCAACAGATGATATTGCTTCCGTTTATACTCCATAAAGTTAAACCCAGAAAAAGCATTTAACCAGTATTTCTTCAAATTACCATTTTCTAAGTACCCTCTATTAGCAATAATGACTAGTCACAAATGCATAAGTATCATTTCTAATCCATCACCTTAACAAAATCATCAGAACAAGCTGGTGCTCAAATTACAGAGTCATTTCTATAACCCTGAACTTGTCACAAACTCTGGCTTCTAGTCTTTCATACTGAATATGATATGAATATAATTCTTCATAATTCAATTCATGTGGGGCTGCCCTTGAGAACTGTCCACAAGTTTCAGCCAGTGCAGACCGTGTATGTGGGTTGCCAGAAGCACATTACTGCAGTGCCCCAAAGAATCACACAAAAGCAGGGCTGGAGGGGACCTCCAGAGGTTATCTAGTCCAACCCTCTGCTCAAGACCACAGGTAAATCAAGGGGACTGCACTGGTTTGCAATAGCTTTCCAGGCACAATTCGAGGTTGGTTCTGACCTATAAAGCCCCAAATAGCTTGCGCCTTATATAGTCCCATTATATTACTTTGCAATCCATATAGGCAGCTGAAAGTAGTCTGTGGCAAATTCCATCTGTGTACTCAGTTTGTGGGATGTAAATACAGGAAAAAGTATTCCCAGTAGTCACTCCTCAGCTTTGAAACTCCCTCCCTGTTATGACCTGCCACAGCCTGAGCCTCCACATCTTCTAGAAGTGTTTATAAGCAGGGATCCTGGTTTTCTCTGATGAAAAAATGCCAAATTTTTGGATGAAAAAGGTAACCCCAAATCCACATTTTTCTGTGATTAAAATGAAAGGCCACTAATATAGAGAGATATGTGTCATTTTTATCATAGAAAAATGTGTATTTTGGATTACTTTTTAAAATCTGAAAATAAGGGATTTTTTATCAGAGAACATCAGGATCCCTGGTAATTACTTTTTTTTACAGAGGTTACAGAGATTAATCAAGTCTGCTGTAGAGTGCTAATTAGCATGTTCCAGCCATTCTTTGCATCTCATGCAGCAGTGTCCTCACACTTCAAAATGGGCAGGGGTCTCAAGCACAGTGAATTAAAAAAAATTTAAATATTTTCCACAATCTAATATGCAACTGTTAAACTGAAATAAAGCATTCAGGAGCTACATTTTTAAAACAAATAGCTGGTTTCTTATGGACCAACCGTTATATTACCTGCTTTCTAGACATCTTTTCTTCAATTAGCAAGCTGATGTACTATAACCAGAGGACCAAGAAAAGCACATGGCACAGATAATGTCAAAATAAAAAGTAAGGGTCATTTAGAAGAGACACCACTTACAATATTATTCAACGTCTACATAAATGTACCTTCTTTTTGTACATCAAAGCTCTTGCAAAAAGTCACTTGCAACTCAAACGCATGGATGTAGGCTGCCAAAAGACCATGTATGAAGAACAAGTGGCAGAAGTCCAGGATCCAACAAACCTTAACCTTTGATTCCTCTTCATAACATGTGAGTGAAGTAAATTTGCCCTGCCCATTGCACAATTTTGTAGTTTTAGTAGTCCTGCCTGATTATATGTGCAGAAAATTTCCTAAGACTTTTAGAATTAAGAGTTCTTCTACATACTCTATTATTGCAGTTATTCCGCATTTAGAAAGATTACTTCTAATTTTATAAAACTAAAAATTAAAGATACAGCCCAGGTGACAACATCTTTTAATTCCTTATTCAACTGCAAGTTACTTACAAAAATATCCTAAAATAACTTATTTGATCATTCTAAAAATAGCCTTTCTGAAAGTTTATTATGAATCTTAAATGTATGGTGCTCTTTACTTTCTGTTCACTGATGGAATAGAGTGCAGACCTTCATTTAAAATTGTTTAATTGAGAGTATTTGTTAATAGTTGTTATGATTCCTCTGCTGCTAAGTGAAAGTCGGGGGGGGAGGGGTTTTGTTTTGGGGTTTTGGTTTTTTTTGGTTTTGGGGGTGCGGTTTGGGGTTTTTTTCCATTTGTTGTTTATTTGTTTTGTTTTGTTACACACTTTTTTTAGGAGCTGGCACAATGAATACATCATTACAATAGTCCTCTTCAGATGAACGAGTAAAACTAACACAAGTATGCAATCCCTAAGATGTAAAATGGTTTGTGTGGTTTTTTTATTACTATTTTTCCTATTATCTATCCTTACAACTTTCCTCTCCCCAATCCCCACCCCTTCCGCTGGCTCCCGCACTGGCCATTATCCCAACAGTCCTGTTTTTCCCTGGAAAGGCTTTTTATTTTCAGCAAGATTTAAACCTGCTCCCACAACCAAAAGCTATTCTCTACAATATGACTCTAGATCTATACCTGGGGTATGACTTAAAAAGAATGCATTTCTGCCCAAACATGGTAGTACATAAATGATTTTCAAATGTTTTGTTTCTACTTTTGCTTCAGCAAGAAAAGAAAAATGTACTTTGTTCATTCTACTGAATAAAAAAGCTTGATTTCACAGAATTAAAGAGAAGTAGGGTTGGAAGAGACTTCCACAGGTCATGTGGTCCAATTCCCCACCTGAGGCAGGATCATCTCTATCCAAACCATTGCATAATCTAAACTCTACATAAGACTACCATCAACTTTTACAAAGGTGATTTTTTTTTCTAATTAGATAATGTTAATAATGATAGTTGGGCTATTTTTATTCACAATTCTAATAAAAGGAAATATACATAGTCATCCTTCATGCTTACATATTAACTCATAAAGAACTGAGAACTAAAATGGCTGAAACTGGCCTAGGAGCAGTCATATTAATTTTAAAAATTGGCCGTATGCATACTAAAACAGTTTAATTCTGTATCTACATTATATATTTTTTCACAAGGACTATGTAGTTTTCCTTCACCTATAAATTGTATCCATCTCTCTGCTGATTATATGCAAATGTCATTACAATATACCCAACCAGTGTAAAGTAATCTTTAAGTTTGTCTCTCCAGTTTTACAGACAGAATCAATAAAGAGAGAGAATTGATAGCATCTTTAGGAAAACAGATGTAGGCCCCATTTTTCTGATTGAATGGATTTAAAAAAAATACATAGGATATCAATATACTGAAGGAACTCAAAGCAGTTTTTATGAGAAAGATTACATGTGCATGAAAAACAGTATCATGGACAATTGCATTGTAATCATTCAGCATACTGACGCTAAAAGAAACAATTTAGAATAGTGCACTAAAAAATATTTTAAAAAGAAAGAAATAACTATTATGCCCATACTTGTTACTTTGTTTCCTTCTACCCCTATTCTACTATACTGCTGTTTCTACTTATCGGCACAGAAAAACAGTAAGACCAACTGTCACATACAAACCAGGTAGTTGATAGTTATAAGGATATATGAAATAATAAAAACCACCTGTTTCTGGTCAGGCCATAGTTTGCATTCAAAGTTTAGTATTTTATATACATTAATAGAAAATAATCATGTCTAGACTAGTTCTACCTAAATTCATAAATAAAGATACATTCACTTTGAAGAAAGAATAGGGAAAAGGTGCATTTAATGTAAAAAGAATATATCTGAATTGCAACCGGTATACTTATAACTGTGAACTTTATTATTGTATTTGCAGTAGTATTTTTGCTGTGTTGTTTCTTGTTGACAGCTAGTTTACCACACTAACTTGTGACTACTGAATTTACCAAAATAACTCACTAAACTCTAAACTACATAGAAAACAGACAGCTATTCTTTAACCCATTAACTGGAACCAAATCATTGTGACTGTCTACCACCTTGCAACTGAATTCAGGACTACCTTCTCGATTTTCAAACCTCTCCATAGACTAACCTCTCCCGCGTAATACCATCTAATCATGTATCTGCCCAACCAGATCACTTTTTTCATCCAAGGTTTGATACATTTTTGTCTTCTTTCCTCGTTAATTCACAACAGTCAACTGCTGTTTCAATTGTGATGTCCCATCTTCCTAAGCCGCTCTGACCTGTAAAATCTAATTTTTCAAAATCACTCCTATTATGCCTAATCCTCTGAGAAACATTCTTTATTGTCAAAGATGAAGATCCCACACAGGCCAGGTATAGACATTACACTTTTACTGATATAAGTGGGCAAAAACTGGTGTATACCAGTGACAGCAAAAGTTCAGCAAAAAAAGTTCTATAGCAGTAACAGAACAGAATACTGGTTGGCACATGTAGACTGGTCTAAAAATAGTAGAACCAGGTCTAAGGTCCGCCCGCCCCCCTTTCCAAAGGGCAAATGTGTATTCTGTTCACTACCGCTCTACACTACACTGCTTACAGAAAACCGTGCAACTTAGATCAATTCCAGCCTGGGATTTTTGAATGTCTGTACCTAGCCGTAAAGCAGGCACAACCAAGAATTTGTACAGACAGTTATTTTTCATTTTCTTTTCATGGTTTTTGGGACATATATTTGTGCATAGGAAAACAACTCATCTTAATACTTTGCTAACACAGAATTATTCACACTGTATTCAAAAAGTGATATAGAATCATATAAGTAGGGCTGGAAGGGACTGCACAGGGTCATCCAGTCCAGACCCCTGCTCAAGGCACATTGTCCCTGACTAAATATGCCTGAGATATATACTGAAATGTTTTAATGTAAAAGTAGTAATATAATACATCTATAAGTAGATTAGCCTATTTGGGCACCTATATCTGGACAAATCGATGCCCCAGACAGAAAATTAAATACAAAACAAAGATAATATTAAAAAATTAAATGGAAATTTTTAATGTGATTTTTTTTAATTAAATTCCTTGTTAAAGACTTCAGGTGTTTATATTTTTGTTATATGTAATTGATGTGAGCAGTAATAAAAACTAAGGTAGAATTAATATGTGTGTAACATCTGAAAAAAAGACAGTTAAGAAAGTCAATGAAACGTAAGTACCTGCCTAAAAATGATCACATTTAAGTGTTTTGCTCAATTAGAGCCTCACATAATTATCTACAAGTAACTTCAATATGATGCATGTTTTAATAATATGAAATATATAGCACAACATAAAATATTATGCAAAATAATATATAAAACTAACACTGTAAAAATAAAATAAGCATTACACCTAAGCTATGCTCATTCATGTAGTAAGTCTCTATGTTCAGCTATCCTTTTATCTAATGCAAAACCTTATAAATTCTATAAAGTTGAATAAGCTATCTAAAACAACACAAAAACATACAGTTTTGATTTTAAAGAACTATATATAAATTAGATAAATATACTATGGCTAATGATTTGTGTTTGCTAACATGCATGCTTGTCATACAAGCACATTTTAGAAGAACAGAGCTTTTCCTCATCGCCTCCCTGTAAAATGCAATGTCATATATAAAATGTACCAGTGTATAAACTGAGATCATCAGTTTTATCCAAAATTGACCACCCGTTATACATTACTAAGTTATAAATTATTTTCCCAGGATGAAAGGATAAGCACAGAAAAGAAGGCAGAACTTGAAAATTAAAAGAACTAATTAGTATGTTGTTTCATTTACTGTTTGGAAGTATACTGTTTGAAATGCAATTTAAAACATAGGCCCAACATCTTCGAGAGCGTATTTTTAAGTTGTGTAAGTGTCCATATAATTTGAATGAATAAATAATCATAAAATTGGATTTAAGAAATCAAATGCATATATTCTTGAATAAATACCAAACTATTTTCATATATAATGTAAACTTTAATTTAATTATTGACACCTACAGACTGTCTCTGTTACTTAACACCTGTCCTGAATGGAATGCAAAACCAAATGTTGTTTTTAAAAATTACTACTATTTAAATCTTAAGAAGCCAAATTCTATATTCTAGAAACAAGACAGATTCCCACAGACTTCCACAACAGGAGCTTATATTTTTGTAAATATGTCAAATCGTTCCTAGGGTATTTTCTCCTCAACAGGAACGCACAGACTTTTTTAAAACAAAATTGTATTCTATTTGTGAAAAGTTAAGAAACATGTTAAAGCAATGAAGGATTTTATGAACCTCTGCGAAGACCTGAAAAAAGCCAAGTAGTAAATATTAAAAGTAAAGCAAATAATAGTAAGGTAAATCATTTCAAAAGAATTTACCAGCTACTGCAGATATTTAAATCTGTTTCCAAGAAATAAAATACAGGGCTTAATAATACCTACAAATATCTGTTTTACTAGTAAAAAACAATCTTTAAAAAGTGCATAGCTGAGTCTAGGAAGTTTTATTTCAAGTAATTAAAAATAAAAATGTCTAACAATACCTTCCATGGCCCTCTTGAAGAAGACTTTACAGCTTCCACAGGTAAGTACTCCATAGTGGCAACCAGAGGCTTCATCACCACAGATCAGGCAAATCTTCTGAGGTAAAGATTCAAAACTGAATTGAGGACTCTGGCTCATTTCACTATGTGGCCTTTAAAAGAAGCGGGGAAAAGATGAATGAGACATCAGGATTTTTAAAGATAAACTATCTGTATTATAAGGTTATCAGTTTTAAATGCAAAGCTAGCCTTTCAGTTTTAAAAATCAAACTTGACAAGTCTGGGGAAACGTGCGCAAAGCCATTCCAACTCTGTCTTTACTTCATGGCTTCTCCACATTAGGAAAACAGGTACATTTGTAAAATGTATTAACTAAAGTGGTCTGAATAACATAAAAGCCCTAGTGTTGCAATGTTTTAACTTGTGTTAGCAAGTAGGGGTGAAAGCTCAGCTCCCTGCAAAAAAACACTTGTAATTCTCTCTTACATATGCACTTCTGTAGGAAGAACCTAAACTAGGAGAACTGAAGTCAAGTTGGCTTCAGCAATCTTTTCCCATGGCAATTAGTAATTAACATTTGTTTTATTTGGAAACATCTCACAAACATCAACTTAAGTCTCCTGATTTGCTGGCAGAGTTCTGATTGGTAACCTTTTTAATGTAAACAAAAACAATAACTGTCAAATACAGTATCCTCATTCACTAGAAAATTGATATTTAAAAAATGAACGCTATCCTTACTGTATTAGTAAATATTATAACATAGCATGCAGTTTCTATTAGAATGAGACTTAGTCATTTTAACAAATTAGATAAGATCTGATACACTTCAATGTTCATACTTCTATCTTGAGAGTGCTTCTCATGCATGTATACCCTGAAAAATCATAGAAATGTCTACGTGTTGCCTACCTGTAAAATGCAACACAGATTGGAGAAGATACCTGTGTATAAGCTGAGATCTTCACCAATTTTAGGTTGTTTTGAACTGACACCTGCTAATCATTTCCACAGTATTAAACAACGTTAATGATTGCGAAATACCACTTTTTTAAGGTACAATAAAACGGTGACAAAAACATCACTCTTACAGTGACAAAAGCATTTTAAAAAGTCTCCATCATAAGGGAGAGTCCATGAAGTGAAAAATAATAATTGTTTTCTGACCAGAGCTAAAAGACATCACAAAGTGCAGCAGTATAGTCTGTGACAGGAAGCATTCCTTTTGAGTTTCAGTCAACTAAAACTCTCTCTTATTTGTTTCATTGGAACTTATCTCTTATTCTGAAATGTGTGAGGCAAGGATTTCTTACGGTTATACCTTTTATTAGACCAATTATGTAGCTCAGATAAAGTTAGACCAGCTTTGCAATGCAAGATGGTCAAACGCAAGAGACCAGAGGAAAAATGCATTGCATTGGAAAAGTTGTCTAGCATTATTCCAACAGCAGTTGGCCCAGCGTAGCTGCAATAGTCAGACAAGCTTTTGGATGCAAGACAGAGTTGAATGCCAGAGATGGGAGGAAGAACAGCTGGCACTGGAAAGCTTGTCTAACTTTATCCCAACCACAGAGTTGGTTCAATGTAGTTGCAATCAAGTGAGACAAGTTTCTGAATGCAAGGCAGTCGGACACAAGAGACAGGAGGAAAAACGCCTGGCTTTGGAAAACTCGTCTCACGGTATCCCAGCAGCAGTCGGTCCAACATAGCAGCGACAAAGCTGAAGAGAGTCTCAGGCTAGCGAGGCTCCCTATGCCTGAAGAAGGGCAACTGTGCCCGAAAGCTCGCCTAAAACTTTTTTTTTCTTTCCAGCTACTCAGTTGGTCCGATAAAAGGGAGCACTCAAAGAGCCTTGCCTGCAAAGCTGAAGGGAAGCTTTTCGCTACAAGACAACAGGATGCAGCAGAGGAGAGGAGAGGAGAGGAGAGGAAAGCTCCTGGAAGTGCGAGCACTCCATTTAACTCCGACAAGCCTTTCCCATGGCAAAAGCAAATAACACTGGTTTTATTTACCAGTCTCTCCCAGCCCTGCCGGTGGGCGCACAACAGACCGCAAGCGCCCTCACAAGTCCTGGCCCGCCGCGCCGCTCTACCCGCCGACATGCTCCTACCACACCAAGCTTCTTCTTCTCGCCGACCCCGGCCCCGCACCTGCACCGTGTGCGGGAAGCGCAAGTCGCGGGGCCAGGGCAGTGCCACTTACAGACGAGGCTCTTACCTCACGTAGCCGAGATAGGGCGGGTAGCCGTGGGGCAGGCCGTCCCTGAGCGCGGCCGCGGGGAAGCCGAGCGGCTGGTGGCCGTTGAGGCCGGCAGGCGCGTACAGGGCCGGCGGCGCCGCAGACGTGGAGGGCAGCGAGTCGCGCGGCGCC
>NW_017729032.1:27504755-27506728 GCF_001723915.1 Gavialis gangeticus
CCCCGCCGCCAGCCAATGGGAGGCCGCCCCGCCCCTCGCACACCCCCGGGGCCGGCCCTGAGGCGAGGATGCACCAGCCGGCTGAGGGGGTGCGAGCCCGGCAGCCGCCACCTTCCCGCACGCCGCCGGCGGGCACCGGGACGGACGCTGCCCCCGGCTCCCCGTGTCCCGGCCCGGAGAGTCTCGCACCGGGCGCAGCCAGCTCCTCGCCGACTCCCCTCCTCCAAGCTCCGTCCCCTTCCTTCCTTCGCCGCTTGCCCCCTGCTCTGGATCCGTCCCCTCCTCCCAGCTCTTCGGCCTCCTCACAAATGGTCTCTTTTCCCTTTCTCCTTGCCTCCCGGCTGGGTGCCCGGTGCCCACGCTTCAGCACCCGATGGGTTTGAGCTTACTCTGCTCTAGGCACGGGTGGGAGCTCCGGCCCCCGGGGGTTTAAGAGAGGCCAAAGAGAAAAGATTGACATGACTGAACCCATTCGGTTCACACATCCCTTCACACCCGCATTGTAACTGCAGGACAAGCACTGGCCTGGGTTGCTACCTGGGTCTCTGCAACCCGAGGGAGGCACCGGCACCTTCCACAAGTGCTGAAAAGGCTTGAAACATCTGCTTCCATTCAGACCCCTCTTCATTTTGCCCTCCCTGAGGTCAGGACCTATCTCTCCAGGCATTCATGGTTTGAATGATGGGATTTTTTGGGGCCCCTGAAACTTGTTAAAACCTGTATCTGCACAGGTAAGGGGTCACTTCCAAACCTCTGGGAAAAGCATGGATGCCTTTAGGTGGCAGCTTCAAAGTCATCCTTAACTGCCTGGGACCAAAAAACTGTTCATTTTTATGGTGTTGTGTAATAAATACGTCCTGGATTATGTTTTCTTCCATCTGATGGTGTTGAATAATAAATAAGAGCTGGGTGATGCCAACTCTATTCCAATAAAACAAAACCTCATATCAAAATAACCTACTAATATACTTTGTACTGCATACTATTCTTCTTGGCAGGTTTCTCAGAGAAACTCAGCACTGGAAGATACTGAGAACAGAGGACTTCCTACAGTAGATGTGGGTCCTCTTGGCCTGGACAGAATGATATTGCTGCGACTCATGCCAAACTAGTACCCTGTTCTGTAAATAAAAATACATGATAACCTCCAGAAGAGAAAATGTGCCATCTTTCATAAGTTCTTAAAATTATTTCCTTCTTAGTTTTAAATTGCTTCAGACTGAGAAAACAGCTTTTATGAGGAAGAAACATTTTAAGAAAGTTATGATTTGATCTGATATTTAGCTGTTTCCTTCCCAGACCTGAGGCCTGAAGGCTTGTATAGCTTCTTTCCCAGCTATACAGCTGACCCAATAAAAGATATTGCCAAACAAACTTTATTTCTCACATATTCCCTATATCATCAGAGCTACAACAACACTCCAACCCTACTCATTTATATATATTTGGATTGCAAGGAGTCTCAAATTTGACATATCAGGACTCATGCAGGACGAGTTTATAAAAAGAATGGCCAAAGGTAAGTTTTAGATAGCCTGGGGACATGCACAGGTGCCACCATGTGCCAGATAGATATTCTTCTTGTCAACTTTCTTTTCATTTCCTGTCCCAAAGCAGTGGGAACTTTATATACATAGAGAGAGAGAGAGAGAGCTCTAAGAGCATTACAGACAGACAGACGGGCTAAGCTGTTTATTATATTAGAATATTAAATAGATATACAGTAACCAAATATATATGATGGTGGGGGCGAGGGGGGGCGGGCAAGGCCAGCAGTGCTGGCCTCACCTGGCCATGCTCCTTGGAGGTGTCAGCAGCCTGGGGTGCTGGCAGAGGGGGACAGGGGATGGCAGGGCAAGTTTCTTCCCCCCACCCCAGCCCTACTCTTTGGAGGTGTCAGTGCCATGGGGTGTTGAAGGAGGGGGACAGAGGGGATGGCAAGGTAAGCTTCCATGCTTCCCCCCCTGCCCTCC
>NW_017729032.1:27506764-27520237 GCF_001723915.1 Gavialis gangeticus
GGGGAGGGGGGGAGCAGAGTTAGGGTTAGGGTTCACAAGCTTCCACCCCCGCCCACCCCACCCCCCTTTCATTCTTGATGGGCAATTAGCTAGTATTTTTATAGTTTGCTATTTAATGAGCAGGACAAGAGGCAGTATTTTCAAACCTGAATGGGGCCTGGTTTTTTAAAGGTGTTGAACATGTGGAGATTTCTGTTTGTGGATAATTGGCATTTATGAAAATCAGACCAGTTTTAGCTGTGTTCCTAAATTCATGTTTGGGTACATTGGTAGACTCCTGGGCCCATTAATGTTAATATCAATATTCTTGTGGATAGTAACGGGTCAGAATTTCACCCCTAATATTGCATATAGGAGTACAACCCAACCTTGTATTGTGCATGTCAAGTAACATTAGGATGGATGTATATAAACGTTCAGAAGCACAAGAGGTTAGTTGTAGTATGCCAAGCCATACCACAGATAGACAATATGACATCATTCTACGATTGTGGAATCGCTCCATTTCTCTTGGACTAAAATTAAATCAAACTTCATACTTGCTTCTTCTCTCAAGCCTCAGCACACATGAACAGAGACAGGGTTTTCAGGTTGCATTTCCCTTATGTAGTCCTTCCTTTCAGACGGTTGACAATTGTCTTTATTTTGGCTCACTACCTTTCCCAAACGCTTTCTTTTTCTTTTATTCTTCCATGTGTCTATGCAGCCCAAATTCTTTCAGGGATTACTCTGAGCTCTTTGCTAGTTTTGCCCTAATCATACCTTCAGTGACTGGCTTCTTCACTATTGCCCTTGGCCCATGGGAGCTAGGAAGCAACAGATTAGGGCAGAATTGGGGAGATCCTGAATAAAGCTTGTCCAAGACTAGTTATTTGCTGAAATCCTCCCTGCTGCTCCAAACTGACATCAGAAACCTTTCTGTGTACTTTCCATAGCTGACCTAGTGTACTTCCTCAAGTTCATGGGACTGGTCTGTCCTCACAGTCTCAAATATCTGAAAATTAACTGGTCCCTTCAGGCTTAAATACATCCATTTATCTAAATATCTGTGGCTGGCTTTTGTTCAGATTTCCCTTTAAGCAATCTTCAACTGTTTCATGCTCTGCCTGGTATATTTTATGGTTTGTTTTATTAATAGCATTTAGATTCCATTGCCATTGTTTAAAGGATACTTTAGGGCAGCAGTTCCCAAACTGTGGGTCATGAACCCAGATGGGATTGCAACATCAGCAGATGGGTTTGCGATAAACAGGGTTCCGGATTTTCCATTCGCTACAGAAAAACACAGCTTTTCTCCTTGCATGGAGAAGAACGTGGATTGTCTCCTTTAAAGGAGAAAACCACAGATTGCTCCTTTAAAGGAGAAAAACATGGGAAAATGCAGGTTTCCCCCTGCAGGCTGGCAGTAGTGGAGAGCTGTTCCCGCAGCCTCTTCCAGGTAAGTTAATAAGGGCAAGGCACAAGGTACTCACTGGGGGAGGGGGCATGGTCCCTGAGATTTCTGTGTCCACAGTGAGGCACAGGGCTGCAGCCAGGCCAGACCAGCTGTGGGCAGGAGCCACCTCCATGACCCAGTGGGTGGGACCTGGTGTTGGAGGGAGCACTGTGCCACCATGGCCACTGAGGCAAGATGCAGCAGCAGCTCAGAGTTGTGCCCCTACTGCTGCTGGGCAGGCAGGGGAAACCCCAGCTGGGTGGCCATGGTGTGGTGCTCCCTCGTGCACTGGGTCCAGCCCACTGGGCTGCGGAGCCCCTGGGGGGAGGGCAGCAGGATGAAGAGCCCCAAGCTCATAGCAGGCAGCCTGTATCCACCTGCCACAAGCTCGGCTCTAGCTGTGCCTCACATAAGGGAGAGGATGTGGTAATGGGGAGAGCCAGGTTCCATGCTCCACTCTGCTCACAGCAGCCGCCACCTCTGTGGGCAGCGGTTGGGGCTCAGATGCTGCTGGGACTATGGGCCATGGGGCACCGGGGGGTGTGGGAGGCTGTGGGTTGGGAGTGAGGTGCACCAGCAGGGTCAGGAGGCTGTGGGTCAGGATTGAAGAGCACCTGGGCTGGGTGGGAGGCTGTGGGTTGGGAGTGAAGGGCCATGTTGAGGAAATGGGGTCATAAATGGTGTTGTGCTGAGGAAAAGTTTGGGAAGCACTGCTTTAGGGGCTCTAATAACCTCATGTATGTAGTTATTTATCCACCCATGAACATATTCTGAATTCAAAAGCAAACTTTTTGAAATATAAAATGGTCTAAAACAATATTTCAAAAATTGGGGGGGGCAAATTATGAGAAAACTAGGTTATTTTTGCAAAAACTCATCTCTAACTTAATACAGCAATGGCAACAAAACATTATCATGTCAACAAGTGTGACATAGCAAAGTGGTAAATACATTCTTTGAAAATCACTTGTCTTATCAAAATCATGCATATCCAAGCTTCAAAACCAATGAAGTCATAGAATCATAAAATCATAGAAAAGTAGGTCTAGAAGGGACCTCTGGAAATCATCTCACCCAACGTCCTACCTGAGGCATGGTCACCCCTATTCAAACATCCCATACAAATCCCTGTCTAACCTACCATTAAAACTGCACAGTAAACCCTGTCGCACAACTACAAGACACAGCATGCTAACCTACTGTTGTGTTAAAGCAGGGGACAAGAGTGGTCAGTGTCAGGCTGCTATGATGGTTGTTAAAATACACTTAAGAGGTCTTAGGAAGAGGGCTAGGCCCACAACCCAATACTGAGGAAGGCAGCAAACCCTTCCCTCCAACCCCCACTCCATACCAGTCTGACCCTAAAGTAAAATTCCTTCCTGACTCCAAAATGTGGTGAACGATCTGACCCTGAGCAAGAGCTAAGAACCTCTGAGTTTTAGCCCCGGCAGAAGCATTGGCATATTCTAGTCAAAACCCCCAGTCTTGGCTGCCAATGCTTAGTACCCCATGCTTCTGAGGAAGTCAGGGGAAAAAAAACCCCAAAACCTGACATGTATAAACAAAGCCCAGAAGCATAGGAAATACCCATAGCATAGCATAAGCATAATTACTCCTAGATCATCCCTAACCAATGCTTATCCAACCTCTTCTTGAACACATTCAGTGATGGAAATTCTTCAGCTTCCCTAGGCAGTCTATTACACTGCCTCCCTGTTCCAACAGTGAAGAAGTTTTTCTTGATATCCAATCTAAACCTGCTTGGCTGCTACTTTAAGTCATTTTTCTACATACTGTTCTCTGTAGCAAAAAAGAAAAAGGTCATGTACAGACATTCAGTTTCTCCCAGGAAAACTGGAAAGTTGCTGCCCTCCCAGGAGAAACCATGAGTGTACATCTCATTCAAGATTTTTCTCCCAGAGTAAAAATAGCTTCTGTGGGAGAGAAATAACCTGGGAACAACTAGGGTTAAATCACTCCCAGGATTTCTCCTGGGAGACCACACATCTATATAAATCCTCTTCTGAGAGAAGCCAGAGCACAGTCCTTCAGCACCCCAGCACGCTGTTCTCTGTCCTTCTTTCCCCTACCCCTCCCCTTCCCCCTTCCCCTCACCTATCCTCTCCCACACCTCCAGCACGTTGCTCGCTGGATTCTGCTGTTCCAATGCAGAACACACTCCCTTTACAATCCCACATTGGGCTGCAGGGTTACATGTAGCAGGCTCACCTTTCAGAGCTTGGGATGAGTCCCAGGCTTGAGATCCTGCTGTGTTGATTGGTGAAGCCCTAAAAGAGCCCTCAGTGCCGAGCCAGGGCATGGGGAAATAGTAGTGCTGCAGTGTGAGGACCCAGCACCCAGGAGCCAGCAGCTGAGAGGAGCTGAGCCCTCGGTGCCCAGAGCAGGGCACAGGGTGAGGAGGAGCCCAGTGGCACAGGGGAGGCCTGGAGAGGCATTCCAGCAGAGGAGACCCCATTGAGCTGCACCCTGACCACTGCCACCTGAGGGAGCACGAGTCATTGGGCCCTTGGATCCCATAGGAGAAAGACTTTTGGGGTGGGCAAACCTAGAGAAGGGGCTGGGTGAGCAGCCCCCCAACCTAGTCAAGGCCCTAAGGGGAGGGGCCCTGGTTCTCCCTGGACACCCCCCAAGGGACCCCATTGGAAGGAGGACTATCTCTTGCCATGGGTCAGGGACCATATTAAGGAACAGGTGTTATTAAGATTGTTCCTGTTTGCGCCTTATATTTTGTAAATTGAAATGTTGTATTGTGATGTTGTATTGTGTTGATGCTGCTGAACTTGTTTTACTGTGATGGGTAAATAGTGTTATTTAGGGAGTGACCTTGGTTATTGGTTAATGTTCACTGTGTAAATATATGTATATGATATTTAGTTTTATGATTATGTATATTATAACTCAATAAATTGTGTATAGTTAAGAACTTTGGGCTTGAGCTAACTATAGAGGAAAGAGGGATCTGCTCGAAATTCTGGCATTCCTCTCGCAGCACCCCCTCCTGTCTACCCATCCCATCCAACTGAGAATAGGGCACACCCTTGGGTGTACCCAGGTTTCATACACAAGGAGACACTGATCAATTTGGGTCAGCCAATCAGGGTAGCCCTTTGCACTATTGCCATTTTTCACCAGGTAGACTTGGGAGCCTTCAGAGCACCCCCATCTGCACAGTGTCATCACTAAAAACTCTATTCTCTGTAAGGGCTCATGATTCAAATATCTGTCAAGGCATCTCTGGGTAAGTTTTTCTGCAAGAACAAACCTGGGAGAATTCTCCCAGATTAACTGAACATGTGAACACAACTAAAGTCTTCTCTCTCTTTGTTATGGCAGCCCTTCAGATATTTGCAGACTGCTATCATACCCCCTTTTAATCATAGAAATAGACAAGTTGTCTCATAACATCCCTCAAACTATATTTGACATTTTGTTTTAGACCAGGGGTGCTCAACACCTTGGCCCACAAGCCAGATACAACCCCTGGCACTTTGTGTTCCACTCTGCAGGACTCCCCATGAGTCCATGAGGAGCCCCATGGGTGCTGGCCCTGAACACTCGATTCAGCATACAGGGCAGCATGGGGCCCAATCCCAGCAGACAGAGACAGCAAGGAGCCCCAGAGTCTAATCCCAGCGTTCAGAGGTGTCACAGAGCTCTGGGGCCCAATCCTGGCCCAGTCTATATATTGTCTACTTGGATTTTAAACACATCATTAAAAATAACATTTCTTTTTCATGGCTATACAGTGTTTAAGACATGGCTATTATTGTAAAAATAATATTACTAATAATGCATAATGGATTTTTACTGATGGCTATGATCATAATAGTTCATCTTAATCTCACAAGTTTGCATTGCATGTCTTGAAAAGGAATTTCAAGCAGAATTTCATAAGAAAGTAGGGCTAGAAGGGCCCTCACATGACCATCTAATCCAGCGCCATGATCATCCCTGACTAAACCATTTTAGTGGATTGTTTTGGGGATAACTTTTTGATTCAAATGGTAGAGAGACCAGCTAGAGGGGAACTCTTCCAATAAACTGTTCTCACCTAACCTCCACAAGTTCTCACAGGACAGCCACTGGCTCCAAAATTACCTCAGTCTATTTCTTCAGTACCCTAGGGTACATCCCATCTGGCCCTGATGCCTTAAAAGCATCTAGCTTTTCTAAGCAATCCCTAACATGTTTCACTACTCTAGGCTGCTTGTCTTCTGCTCTATCTTTGCTGCTAACCACACTTGTCATCTGATACCCGACAGTGGCAGGGCACCTTTGATGCCTGCCACTTTAAGAGGCTGGACCAGGCTGTAGAGCAGCTTGCAGGTGGTCACATGACTGCAAGAGTGCTCCTGGATTGGAGGATGGGGCTGGGCAGCCTCAGAATAAGCCCAGGCCCACAGAGCTGAGCTGACAGTTGCTGTAGGGATGCTGCTGGAGTAATGTTGCTCAGCCAGAGATCTGCCACTCCCAGAGCACCTGGAAGTCAAGGGTAGGAACTATGGGTTTGGAGGAGGTTCTTAGTCCCGGGGAATGACCTAAAACTACACATTGGATGGTGTGGTGGGGCTGCCTGTGGCAGGGTGGTCCCCAGGAAATTCCACACCAGTCTAGCAGCCCTGGTGAGAGGGCAGTGTAGCAGCCCCAGTAAGGGGGCACGTGAGCATTAGGGTCTATGTGGGGGCCCAAAGGACTGCATGTGGGCCACATAGAGTAGGGTCCATATGAGGGCCTAAAGGACTACACATAGGCTGGCCTAAATAGAAAGTGAGCGAGCCCAGTGAAGGTGGAACAGTGGGCCCAGGAGGAGTCCAGAATAACTATGTGGTACAATATTTGGAGGGGCCCGAGAAGAGAGACCCATATGGGAGAGTGAGGGAAAGTGGCTCAAAAACCTAGCTGGAAAACCTTGATTGGTCAATGCTGGGGCCAGGACCAAACCGGTCAAAGGGCAAGGATGCCAGAGCCAGGGGCCTGGAGTTCCGAGTGGCCTAGAGGCAAGGCCAGGGTCTGCATGGCCAAAGGTCCTGGAGGGGGCAACTGCTGAGAGGGTAAGACGTCTAGGGAGTTTTGCAGGCCAGAATGAGTGTGAAGATTAGGCCACCTGAATAAGAGGGAACCAGGTTGGGTCCGAACGTCAGGCAGGCATATAGTGAGGCCCAGTGTGGGGCTGGAGCCATATAATGATGCCATCTGAGAGGCATGGGACATGGTGTAGGGACGGCATGGAACTGTGTATTATGCCCTTGGCATCAGGTATTAAATGGGCAACCTTCCACCTATAAACAACTACTCCAGAATTACATCAAAGGTGTGGCAGATGAATAGACTGCCCTAACAGGTGGGTGGGCCAACGTTGGGACCGGCCTTGGGATGGGCCCCTTTCACACTGACCCTATTTGTGAAGACAGAAGGGAAAAAAAGTATTAAATACTTCCTCCTCCTCTGCATCCATCCATGCTCTGTAAGGGACCTTCAGTTTCTTTGGTCTTCCTCTCACTCTTGACATATTTGCAAAATCCCCTTTTTATCTACATTTACTTCCCTTGCCATTCACATCTCAAATAGTGTCTTGGCTTCCTATTTTTTGTCCCTGCATACGTATCCAATATTCTTATACTCTTCCCTAGTACTATGCCCACATTTCCACTTTTTGTAGGATTCTTTTTTGAGTTTCAGCTCACTAAAGATATTGCTATCTAGCCAGGCTGGCCTCCCATTGCACTTCCCATTCTTCTTTCCCATTGGGATAACTTGCTTCTAATACAGCTTTCTTAAAGTACAGCTAGCTCTCCTGGATTCCTTTTCCCTTCAGATTTGCCTCAGGAAATCCTACCCACTGAATCTCTGAGTTTGTTGAAGTCTATGTTTCCGAAGTTCAGTGTTTATATTTTGCCTTCCTCCCCTTAGGAGCTTGGATTCTCTTCATGGTCATTATTACTCTAGTTACTTTCCAAACTCATATTTTCAATCAGTTCCTCCCTGTTTGTGAGCAGCAATTTGAGAAGAGCTCCCCCTCTCCCCAAGTTGGCCTCTATCGTCTATATAAAAAAGTTATCCCCAACACATTTTGGGGGTACCATGTGGACAGGTTTGTGACACAAAGAACTAGATTTTTTTTAAGCATTTTAATATAAAAAGTAACCTAACCACAACTCCTCACACTGGATATTGATATGGCTGCTGCTGTGTTTGGATCCAAAAACTCAACCATGTCTGTTTTTAAGCCCAAAGAGCCTGATAATGGTTAGTCAAGCTTTGGAACAGACTACCTAGAGAAATTGTGGATTCTCCATCTCTGGCAACTTCAAGAGCAGGTTCAACAGACATTTGGCTGAAATGGTTTGGTCAGAAATGATCCTAATGTGAGTCAGAGGCTGGACTAGATAGATTACTGGTTGATGTGACTATTTGAAGAAGGAGGGTCTTATGACTGGAGTGTCACATGGAGGGTTACAATCTGTTTTGGAAGGAAAGGGTTGGGAAATGCATACACTTGTTGCTCCTCAGGAAGAGGAGATGGATAAGGCACTCTTCAAGCAGGTGACAAATCTATCCAAAAGCTATGAAATGGTACTGATGGGAGAGTTCAGTTTTCCAGATGTGCTTGAAGAACAATGCAGCCAAACAAAATGTGAAGCCAGTTTCTAACTTGTGTGGAGGACAACTCTTCGTTTCAGAAACTGGAGTATACAACAAATGCATCAGCAAAATTAGGACACTAGATTTCAAAAAGGCAGATTTCATCTGCCTCATGGCGCTAATAGGCATGGTGTCATGGAGGATAGATTGAAGGATAAAGGGCCCCAGGAGGATAAGGATCTTTTAAAGGGCACAATATTAGAAGCCCAATGAGAAACTGTAAAATGCCTCAAATGCAAAAGAAAAACATACAGGCAGTAGAAGAATGGGCACTAAGGAAGTGTACCAGGAAATAGCCAGGAGCCTGCAGGGACAAAATCAGGAAAGTAAATATAAAGAATGAGCTGCACCTAGCAAGGACAGCAAGAAAGGTTTGAAAAGTATGTTGGCCAGAAAAAAAGAACCAAAGAAGCTGTGTTAACTAGCCAGGGGAACACTTAACCAAAGATACAAGGAAAGCAGAGCTCCTCAAAAGCTACTTTGCCTCAAGTCTCCACAAAAATAATAAGTTGCATCCAGACACCTAATAGGTATTATTTGAATGAAGATGGGACCAAGCTGAGGGAGGAGATGTTGTGTCTGAATGAATTCAAGTCAGCAGGGCGAGATGAGCCTAATCCCAAGGTCCTGGAGGAGCTGACAGAAAACACCTTGGAGCTCTTGGCAATGATCTTTATAAAGTCATGGAGAAAGACCTGGTACCAGAGGGGCCAGCATAGTGACCCTCTTTAAAAAGGCAAAAAGGAGGATCTGGCAAACTACAGACTGGTTAGCCTCAATACCTAGGAAGTTACTGGAGCATATCTTAAGGAATGCCACTTGCACACATCTGAAGAAGGAAAGGCTGATCACAAGCAGCCAGCATGGATTTATAAAAAATAAATTGTGTCAAATGAGTGTGATTTCCTCTGACAAAGTAGCTATTTGGGTGGATGAAGGGAATGCTGCAGATACACGATATCTGGACTTCATCAAGACTTTTGACAAGGTCCTACATGACTTTCTCATAAACAAATTGAAGAAATGTGGGCTAGATAAACCACTACAAGATGGATAGATATCTAGCTCAATAGCCACAAACAAATGGTAATTATTAATGGGTCCATGTCAGAAGGGCGACAGTTTCCAGTGGAGTCCCACACGGGTCTATCCTGGGCTTGGAGCTCAACGTGTTTGTTAATGATTTGGATCCTGGCATAGAAAGCTTCTTGAGCAAGTTTGCAAATGACACACAACTGGAAAGGATTGTAAAAAATTTTGGAAGATGCAAGAGTGATTCAGAAGGATCTTGACAGAGAGAAAAGTTGGACTAGAGCTAGAACAGTAAGGCAGTGGAACAGACTGCCCAGGGAAGTTGTAGACTCTCCATCACTGGACGTATCAAGAAGTGGTTGAACAGCTACTGGTCAGGGATGATCTAGGTGTAGCTATGCCTGTGTTCTACAATGGGTATTTCCCATGATTCTGGGCTTTGCTGGTTGCCACCTCCCCCCATTTTCTGCTATATGTGTCAGGATGTTTTTAAGCCTTCCCAGGGCATTGGGTGCTGGCTACGTACAACCAGGGCAGTCCGCCCTCATTCTGTGCACAGTTCTGCCCCCTCCCCACCCCCATCCTTGTCTGGAGTTCCTGGGCAGCAACTGTTGGTGCTCCTTGTGCCCCTTTGCTTTGGTGCCCAGGGCAGTCACCCTGCTCCCCACCCCTTTCCCCCTCCCCCCTGCCCACACCCTTGCTATAGCACTGGGCTGGAGCTGAGAGACCCCACAAAGAGAAGGGGAAGGCCTGAAGGAAAGGTAAATCTGGAGGGAACTGGTCTGTTTCTGGGGAATTGCTGCTTGTGTTGTGTGCAATATGAGCAAAAGTGACTCCTGGCTTCAGGAGCATTGCCACGAGACATCAAAGGGGTGATGGGACTCAGGGGCCCTTAAAGGCATTTGGGAGAGTCTGTGGTGTTGTCCTGCTTTGGAGATTGCTGTGAGCTCTCAGCCCCATGGAAGAGCTAATTGAGGGGATGACAAATCCCATGTGAGCTAAATAAGGGCACCAATCCCTGTGGACTCATTGTGGGGAGCAGCAAGCCCCATGGATTCAGGGAGCAGCTAGCCCTAGGGACTTTATCATGACACAGAGAGAGAAGGACAGAGCTTTGAGAAGAGCTGGATGGCCTTCAGAGATGGTATCCCAAACCGCGCCAGATTTGAGAAAGTTCAGTGATGAGAAGCATGGAGAAAGATACCTAAAGCGTCCCTCCAGCAAAACTGAGAGGCAAATCCTTGATTACAATAGTAAAATCAAGGTGTGGCAAGTAAGGTAGGGAGGCCAGTGGTATACCAGGATGAATAGTAAGCTAAGGTGGACTGGTGGGGGGCAGAAGACCAGTTTGATTGTCAGGCATACTACAGTGACAGATGGATATAACATTATTTACTAAATTATTACCATTTACTTTTCCTGCTCTGTTGCCAAATATATTCAGCTGACCAAATCAAAGTAAGGGTATTAATTAGCCTAGTGACTGGGGAAGCACCTGATTGGGTATTGCCATTATTAGAGTAGCCTAGTAGAGTTTTGGACAAGTGACAATTTCATCTGTGCCTTCTCTCAACATTTTTATGATGATCTGAACCATACTAATACAGCTGAAGCCAATCTTTAGTCCCTGGAACACAGCTGTTGGTTAGTTTCAGCATCATAGCTCATTTGCAATGGATTGTTACCAGCTAAATAGAATGATTTTTGTCATTTCTGGCAATGGCTGAATGACATCATCAAAGATGGGCTGGGTGGGTCAAATAACCAATACATTCTTTCTTGTGTATAATAAAGTGATAACTTCCTGTTTGAGAGATCTCTTGGAAGTCCCATCTATGTGTCAAGTTTGGCAAAAATACATGTGAGATCATTCTTGCTGGTTGCTCCTCAGCTTTGGAACTCCCTCCCCTTTGAGGCCTGTTAGAACCAGAGCTTGGACATCTTCTGAAGCATAGTAAGTTCCTTTTATTAGGATTTTAACACATGATGTAAATTTGTGAGATATTGTTCAGGGAGATGTTTAAGTACACATTGTCTTATTTGAATCTTTATCTTTATAATGTATCTTATTTTTATTTTAAACTACCCCGAGCTGTTGTTGAGGGAGAATAGCATATAAATCAAATCGAATAAATACATTGTTTGAGTGAGACCAAGAGAAAGTAAAAAGTATTATAGCTCCATAACATATTCTTGTAGCAATGTAGGTCAGTTATGCACACAAGCTAATATAGGTCAATATAATTGAAAATTACTTCATTAAGCAAGAGTGTTGTTACCATCAAATAATTTTTGCCTTTATACCAATGGCCTAGCCATTTTGTTCCATTGGTCTTTTGAAAACATATACTTCAACCCCAGTTGAACAATTAAAACCTCTTTTTTAATGTTTACTCCTTTATGTTATGTATACATCCACACATTCAAGTCCTGCTTTGGGTCTGGGTACACAGTGTAGTTTATATTGGTTGAATGTGTGTGTGTGTCTGTATACACACACTCACCTATATATATATATATATATATATATATATACACACACACACACACAAACATACATACATACATATATATATACATATATATACATAAAATCATGTGTGGGTATGCGTGTGTGTAGATAGATAGATATAGAAAGAGCGAGAGATATAGATATATAGATTAAAGTTTTGATACTACATACTTGATATTAGTATTCTGTATATTCCCTAAGTCTGTATCTACCTATCATATCTCAATATAATGGTCTCTTGACTATAATATTATATATTCTGATGCATAGAAGTCAAATCATAAACTGCTACTATCTTGCATTTGTGTCCAGAGTTTAAAAAGTAACCCTAGGGATGCAATTAACGTATTCATTGTGAATAAATTATCTGGTGAAGTTAGCCATCTTTCCTTTCATGAATAATTCACAAACAGACCTTGATTTCCCTGAATTCATTTTTCATTTGGAAATATTCACCAAATAATTTTGATAAAGATGTTCAACCTATTGATTGTACAAAATAATTTCACAGAATTTCTGCTCAGGGGAGCACTTAAATTTGAGTAATAAATAGAAAATACAGTGAATAGTCTCATTTTATGCATAAATAATCTTGTCGGTGTATGAAATCAGGTAATTCTGAGAAGAAGAGACCTTTTGCAACACCCATTTACAGCAATGTCTACAAACAGTAAATTGCACAGGTATGAATCCAAATGACTGGGAATTTTGACTACTTGTGGAATTAATTCTTTACTTGCATTTGTCTTTATAGCATCCCTGCCCTCTAAACTCACGTAAAGTAAATGAATGCAGGAGCACAGTGCTGCATGTTTAATCAGTTCTGAAACTATTTTTAACTGTGCTCTTTTAAATCCTGTTAAATTTTGAGGGTCTTTTTAGACCATGTGTTGTGGCACGCTGAGCTTTACATTGCAATTCACAAATCTGTTTTCCTCACCTAGATGGATAAATTGGTTTTAAGTCATAAATACTGCTTTAATGTCAGTGAATGAAAACTGACTAGAAGAATGTTGGTATAGTTTGTTGGTTTAACAGAGAAATACCTTTACAATTTTCTTGGTAAAACTTTATGTTTAGGTTTAATTACCATTTTCAGAAACGAAATCCGTTTTTAATGAAAGTCAAATCCTCCTCTTTTATAACATTGTATCAAGCCTTTGCACTTGGCATAGGGAAAGTTTAAAAAAGAAAACAGAGTCTCTACTCCTGCCATATCTGAAAGTATAAACTATTTTAGTGAAAACTGTTTTTTATTTGACAGAGTTAAAAAGTGACATAAGAACTGGTTTTTAATGGGTCAGACCATAGGTCCATCTTGCCCGGTATCCTGTGTCACAGCAAGTGGTTGTGAAAGGAAGAGTGAATAGGGTACAGCCAGGGTTTTCCCCTTTCTCTCTCCCACTTCCAGCCTCTGGTACTTAAGGTCTAGGAAATTCTGATTCAGAAGCAGTACCCCTAATTCCATGCTCAATAGCTACTGATACCCCTTGCCTCCAAGAATTTGTCCAGTCCCTTTCTGAATCTGGCTACATTGTCAACTTCCACAACATCTTGTTGCAATGAGTTCCATACTTGAATGACATGCTGTGTGAAAAAGAACTTCCTTGTGTTAGTTTTAAACTTGCTACCTAGTAATTTCATTTTGTGAACCTGAGTTCTTGTAGTGTGAGAGATACTAAATGGTGCAGCAAAAGTTAATTATTTACTATTTTGTAAACCCTTATCACATGGGTGGGTAATTATTTGGGCTGGGTCACTTAAGGAGTTTTAGTGAGCTGCTATGAATGGGGTCAGCACCTTTCCCCGCCCCCCCCCCCCCCCCCCCCCC
>NW_017729032.1:27520352-27524044 GCF_001723915.1 Gavialis gangeticus
TTCCCCCCCCCCCCCCCCCCCCATCCAGCCTGGGACCTGTGCTGGGTCACCAAAACCCGGTCATCCAGTCTCCCTGAGTGGCTCTGCCCTGGGGCCTAGCCCTGTGCTACTGCCTGGTGATCTGGGCCCCAGCCCTAAGGTCTCCATGTAAACTGGCCCAGAACCCATGCGGCAGGGCACATCTAGCTGGGTGGATAGGATGGGATTGTGGATGGGTGCAGAGTGGTATCCAGGAATGGGGCAGGAAGGCTGGACCAGGGCTGGGGCTGGGATTGTGGGCAGGATCATGAGGTGGTGACAGCATGGGGCTGGGGACTGGGGCAGACCTGTGATCCACTTCTGGCAGGTCCCTGCCCAGGGAACTGGTGCCTGTCACAGGGACATACAGGCAATGGATCGTGGCTCTGCCCCAATCCTAGACCTCTGCTGTTACTGTCCCACGATCCTACCCTGTGATCTTGGACCCAGCCCCTGCCCCACCTGCCCATTCTGCTCCTGGATGCTGCCCCTCACCTGCCTGCAGCATACCCATCCACCTGGCCAAGTGCATCCTGCCCACCTGGATCCCAGGCCAGTCTCCATCAAGACCTACCCAGCGCCTCTGGTGGTGGGTGAGGCAGATTGGCCAAGGTGCCCAGGCAGCAGGGCCAAGTCTAGCAGTGAGCTGATGTTTTTAGTGAACTGTCTCTCAGGTCTCGTTCCTGTATGGTAACTGTTAAGGTAGAGCCCATCACACTGTTGGTATAATTTAGGTTATTTTTGCCCAAGTGCATCACTGTACACTTATCTACATTGAATTTTATCTGCCGTTTAGTTGTCCATTAGCTCAATAATGCCAGATCCTTACGTAGTTCTTCACCTCCTGCCTTGGTTTTTACCACTTTGAATAATTTGGTGTCATTTGCAAATTTGGCCACTACACTGCTTACCCCTTTTCTAAACCATTTATGAATATTTAAACAGCACTGATCCCACACAGATCCCTGGGGGACGCCATAGCTTACTACTTTCCATACTCAAAACTGACCATTTATACTTACTCTTTGTTTTATAACTTTAAGACAATTTCTAATCCAGGACTGGACCTTCCCTGTAATCCCATAACTACCTAACTTCCTTAAGAGCCTCTGATGGGAGACTTTTTCAAAGGGTTTCTGGAAGTCTGGCTATACCGTGTCAAGTGGATTACCCAAATCTACTTATTGGCACCCTCAAAGAAGTCCAGCAGGCTGCTGAGGCATGATTTCTTTTTGACAAAACCATGTTAACTTCTCTCCAGCAATTCATGTTCCTTCATGTGCAGAACAATTCTTTTTTTATTATTTTATTAATTATTTCATTTTTTAAATTATTGCTTCTACTAGTTTTCAGAAAAACAGGTGTTAGATTCACCAGCCTGTAGTTCCCTGCATCCCCTCTAGAGCCTCTTTTAAATAGGAGAGTCACATTGCCAGCCCTCCAGTCCCCTGGTACCAAAGCTGTTTTTAGTGATAGCTTGCATACTACAGTTAGGAGTTCAGCAATTTCCTCCACAACCTCATCTACTGAAACCTCAACTTGGGTCAGCTCCACTGACTTGTCCCTAGAGAGCATGTACTTGTAAGCACATACTGTGCCATTGCAGTAGGTTAATGCACATACTTTTAAACCTTAAAATGCCTAAAGGACTTTCTGTAGTATATTGGGCTAACTTAGTACAATATACATTGGTCCTCTAAGAGAGTCCTCAGGGTTTGGCAAGGCTGTTATACTGTTTCCAGCTGTGCAGGAGAAAATTCCATTATTCTAAACCTGAGAACATGTGCAATGAGTAGGTTTCACAAGGGAGAGTTTCTTTCCACCTTCTAAGGTGCATGGGACAGGGTGTTCCTGTAGGCTCTAGCTAAATAACTGCAAATAATGGAATTTACATGTGGTATTGTCAATTGTTTGCAAACTGGCAGAGCTTCAGAGTCCTAAAAAGGGAAGCTCAGCATTTTGTGCCAGATTCTTAGGTGACATAAGCCAGCAAAACTGCATTGGTTTCAAAGAAGGTACCCTGTGTCTACCTCCTTCCCTGTCCCTGCCCCCCCATCACAGAAACCAACATACCATTCTATAAAGCACAATGAACAGCCAAACACCCACAAGTTATGATATTCTCAAGCTAAATTTGAGGTTTACCTGCTAACATTTATTAATAAACTAGTCACAAGGGTCAGACAGAACCAGTTCTACATACATGGTTAGAACAAAAGGGCTAAGTGAGTCCAAGTCCCAGGGGAAATGAAGCGTTTCCTTTCCTGAGAGCAAAAGACTATTAAGGAACCCCAAACTAGTAAATGGGAAATTGCTAGGGTTAAAAATATAAGGGTGTTACTCAGTAATTTCAAGCCCTAATGTGATTAGGCTAACAATGCTTACAGTCATGTTTGTAGAACTTCAGTGGAGTCAATGGGATTACTAGAATGGAAAAGCAGAGCACCTGGTTCTTTTGATAACAGAAAATGCCCATCAGACTAGTGCATATTTGCCATATATTTCTCAATATGCCTCAAAGAAGCTAAGCTATGGTTACTAAACAAGTCTATCAGGAGGTTAATTGGATATCTGATAATGAACAACTTAATAGCACAGAATATTAAGTAAATCAGCACAGATTACATTTAAACAAGAGAAATTTAAGATACTGCACATCCCTTATAAATAAAATTAGCAATAAAACTTGTACAGAATATAAAATATAAAGGAAGATCACTATTTCAATTAAATTAAATTTTCTAAAAGATCAAAAGGCTTAATGTACCTGGTTGAGCTAAACTGGACGGAACTCTGGGCATTGAAAAGGATACATAGTGGAGAATAAAAAAGATAGGCAGTAGAAATAGAGTAGTAGAATACAAACTTCAAATTAAAGGAAAACTCTTACAGTACTTCTGGAATGACAATATATATGAAGATCTCCAGGCACCAAAATATACGTCTACTCTTTCATTCTGTTTTGCTACTACAAATTGACAGAAAACAAACTAACCAATATTAGAAATGATCACAAATGCTAAGATGCATTTTAATATCAGCTAAAGGGCTCCTCTTGGAAAAATCCCAATTAAACTCTATGGGAGTCTTTACATGTACCCTGGGGTAAGGGGTGTTGGGGAGGGGTTAATTAGAGCAGCTCTGAGAGACAGTCTAATTAAAGCGCATGCAGCGTCATGTGTATTCAGTGTCCCGTGCTTTAAGATGGCGGCAGGGCTGCTTTAACTAAAGCTCATTCATTGAAATGCAGGAATACTGAATACGCATGACATGGAGACTGCTATCGATTAATAGAGTCTGCTGCGATGTGCACTAATTAGTTAATTCGCTAATTAGTTAATTAACATGCATGGGAGCAGAGCTCCATCACATGTTTCATAGTTTCATAGTAAGTAGGGTTGGAAGGGACCTGAGCAGATCATCAAGTCCGATCCCCTGCCATGGCAGGAAAGAATGCTGGGGTCAAACGACCCCAGCAAGGTGTTCATCTAACCTCCTCTTAAAGACCCCCAGGGTAGGAGCCAGCACCATTTCTCTTGGAAGTTGGTTCCAGATCCTAGCTGCCCTGACAGTGAAGTAGCGCCTCCTGATATCTAGCCTAAATCTACCCTCTGCCAGCTTGTGACCATTATTCCTAGTCACTCCTGGTAGTGCTCGGGGGAACAGGGACTCCC
>NW_017729032.1:27524085-27524520 GCF_001723915.1 Gavialis gangeticus
CAGAACTGAATGCAGTACTCCAGCTGTGGCCTGACCAGCGCCACATAGAAGGGGAGGATCACCTCCTTGGACCTGCTTGAGATGCATCTGTAGATGCATGACAAGGTGCGGTTGGGAGTTGCATTATTGGTGGGGAGCGGGGGCAAATAGAAGAAGGGACAGAGGGAAGGGGGAGCTAGACAGTTCAGGAAAAGTACTGATTAATATATTTCATAGACATTAGGGCTGGAAGGGACCTTGGAAGATCATCAAGTCCAGCCCCCTGCCCAAAGGGCAGGAAGTCAGCTGGGGTCATAGGATCCCAGCAAGATAAGCATCCAATTTGCTCTTGAAGGTGTTCAATGTAGGTGCTTGAACCACCTCCGATAGGAGGCTGTTCCAGACCTTGGGGGCTCTGACAGTGAAGAAATTCTTCCTTATGTCCAGCCTGAAACG
>NW_017729032.1:27529520-27530984 GCF_001723915.1 Gavialis gangeticus
TTGCAGTAGTTTATGACCGTTCGACCTCGTCATCCCTTGGGGCGCTCTGGTGAACAAACGTTCCCCCAGATACTGGTGGTCACACCTGATAAACTTATAGGTGGCCATCAGATCACCCCTGAGCCTGTGCTTTTCCAGGCTAAAGAACCCCATGGCTCTCAACCTGTCATCATAAGGTCTGTCTTCCTGATATAATAAGATAGAGGCATAAAAGATGTATGGGCCAGTGAGAAGGTGATTACAAGGATGGAACCAAGTGGGAGACAGGTGTCAAGGACTGATTTTGTATTAACATCAAATGGGCTATGGATTGGAAGGAGATCATAGATGTGACCTTCAATGAGCACCAGATGTTGAGAATAGAAGTGAGTTTAGATAAAAGAGAAGGTTGGGAGAAAAGGTTGTAGAAGTTAAATGTTCAATTATTGCAAGATGAGAAGACCTGTCAAGAATAGGTGAAACTGTATACAGGATGCAGGACACTGAAAATATACTACAAAATTGTCTCAGAGTGTTGGATAATATTCTATAGAAGAACAAGATAATTTTCAGAAATACTGATTGAAGAGAAGTGAAGAAGAGCTAGAAGAACTGCAGGCAAGGAAGCAGGAAAGGAGGCAGTAAAAGGAGTACAAGTGAAAGAAGAACTGGAAGACATAAAGCGATGGACTGAAGAATGGTTCAAAAGTATAATGAATGAGAATTTTTCTGACTAGAGCACTTTGGTTGGAGAAGGCCTGGCCCCAGCCAGTTAGCAGTTTCTGGCAGGGCTCTTCCTGGTGCAGCTGCAGCTGGCCAGCTGCTGCTCTGCTCCCCTCACCTCCAGCAGGAGCCACCTGGCTGAAGCTTCCCCCCACCCACGTGGAACAGCACAGAAGGGGCAGAAGCAGGAGGAGGAGCTGCTGCTGGAGACAAGGGAAACAAAGCAGCACCTTGCCAGCTTTGCATTCTGGCTGGGGTTGGGGCCCAGGCCAATAGGGCTGCTCTGCTCCCTTCACCTCCAGCTGTGGCTCCTCCTCTTGCCTCTACTACACTGCTCCCAGTAGGTGTGGGGGGTAAGTGGAGCCCTACATGCTGATGCAGGATCCACCCAGCTGACGCTTCCTCCACTCAGAATGGTGCAGTAGGTGCAGGAGCAGGAGAATCCACTGCTGGAGGTGAGGGGAGCAGAATGGCCCTGCCAGCCTGGGCCCCAGCCAGAAAGAACAGGGGGGTTGTTCTAGGTGCAGCTGCAGCCAGCTGGGTGCTGCTTCGCTCCCCTCACCTCCAGCGACGGCTCCCCTTCCCACTCCAGGTCCAGGTGAGGGGGGGAGTTTCACCCAGGCAGCTCCTGCTGAAGGTGAGGGGTGCAGAGCAGCACTAGGAACAGCCTGGCTGGAAGCTGCATGTGCAGGTGTAACCCGGGCAGTACTCCAAGAGGAACCCCCTCTCCAGCTGAAGGGATCAAAGCAGGTGCACAAGCGC
>NW_017729032.1:27532804-27536439 GCF_001723915.1 Gavialis gangeticus
CTTGTTATCTCACTCACCCCAAGTCACATCTACTGGGACTTGAACCCAGATCTCCCATGTGGTAGGCACCACCCCAAGATTCTGGCCCTGCCTACCTGTTTTGCTCCCAGACATCACTCCTTTCCCATCTACAGCCCCATCCCACCCACCCTGGGGCAGGGGCCAGGGGCCAGGGCCAGAATTGCCAGGCAGACAGTGTGGGGCCGGGCCTCAGAACAGAGCCATATAGGGAATTTTGGTGAGCTGTTGAGGCTGCGGGGCAGGTGGAGGCATGCAACAGCTTGGCCTGCAACAACCCGGCCTGCAACAGCTCACCAAATCTCCCTACCTGGCCCTCCAGCCCAAATAATTGCCCACCCCAGTTTAAACCCTTTTCTGTGAAAAGCCTTTGCTTTTAGTTTTCCCCTCAGTTAAACAGTTTCTTTCTACAGGGCTCATACTGCCAAGATCCAGGCTATCAGGTGGAGAATACAACATATAGCCCTGGTTCAGGGAAACTCAGTGAGGAATTGCTAAAGGGTGATCATTTGGTCAACTGAGTGTTTCACAGGTTCGAAGTATAAGAGAGCTGCCTAGCCCAGGTTAGACCTACCAGACTGTTGTGGCTCAAGTCTTACTTTAGATTCCAGATAACTCTAGGAATTGTGGCAAGCAAGAGATGATATAAAATAGCCCCCAGGTCCATGTAAAGTGTACTGCATCTGTCAGCATGTCTGGTTTTATATCCCTTCTGGACCAGAAAGTTCAGTACTTGCTGTTCTTTCCAGTCACCAGCATATGAGGAAGTGATGAGGACCCGTTACCTGAAAGTCAGGTATTTAAACTGTTTTTTGTTTGAGTTCTTTAGTTGCTTATCTTAATTTTAACTTCATGCAGTGAACAAGCTGTGGTAACTCCCAAGAGCCAAAGCCCAGACAATCCTTCCATGATAATGTGCCTAATATCCAATCTGACCTTCCTTTTATATATACCTCAAGAATGCTTGGTCCCTCTAACAAACCAACTAAAAAAATCCCTGGATAAATAACATACACACAATCGCCCCAGTATCACAGGGAAATAATATTTTTCTTCCTGTGAATTATTGGTAAAGCCTGTTCTCTGCTCTGAGAATTGTCTGTCCCTATGGCAGTTAACAGATATGATGTTTAAAGATACGGCAGAAATAAAAGAATCTCTGATTTCAAAATTATACTGGGAAGAGGACAGAGCAACAGTTTGGTAAGTTGGCAAGAGCCCAAAAATGTCAATGGAAGTGTTATGCCAGAGGGTCTTATATTAGTATTTGCCAACCTGAACTACTCCAGAAGAGTTTGCTCCATGTTGGTTCCATCAGTACTGAGGCAGCTTCATCCTCAGAAGGCAATGCTAGCCCCCAAACCATTCCTGTTATTCTGTTCTGTAAGTCTGAGGTTAGTAAACAGCTCTCTGTGTCTCTGCATGTTCTGGTGTCTGCTCAATCCTGTCTAAATAAAAGAATCCTATATTAAAAAGTAAGAAATTGTAAGCACTTTTGGTCTACGTCCCTGGTTTTTAAAAGGTTGAGGTATAACCCTGTTTGCAACATCATGTTTTAGTATAATTTCTTCAGTGTGGCCTAGGGAACCTATCAGGAAGTGGCAACCACCCTTCTTTCTAACACTGATTAGCCTATTACTTGATTCTTCTACATTTAACATTCTTTCTTCTATCTTTGGCAGAGACATAACAACATGGCCAGGTGCCTGGGGTACCTGCCGTGCACGGGGGCAGCAGCATCAGCATCTTCTTTCCAGTTGAGATGAAGCAGCTGGTATGATTGTAGAGCAGTGGAGGTAGCAGTGGTGTTTTTGTCTCTCTCCACCTCACACTGGTGCCTGGGATAGCTGCCCCGATCACCCCATGCTAGTCACACCACTGCTCTCTGGGCTTTCTTTCTTCTTGTTGGTTTCCAAAATACTGCCCTTTTTAGGAATATCTTCATCTCCCATTCTTCTCCCATTCTTTATCTCCCATGGCCTATCGACTTCCATCTTCTTTCTTTGATCACTATGATGATGCAAAATTGCTTGGTCTTCTCTTGCTTTTGTGGTATCAGCTTTTGCCAGAAAACTTACAGAATTCTTCTGTGGCATCCACATATAAAAGATTCTATTTCCTTCCCAGTCTTTTTGTCTAGTTTTTGTCTAGCTTTCACTACCATATAACAATACTGATTTTACATTGTTGTTAAGCATTTTCTTTGTAGTTGTGGTTCCATATTATAGTAGTATTATATATGTCTTTGACCTCCACCTGCTGTTTAGTTGCGTAAACATTACTTATGCCTTTTATATAGTTCTTGATATCCTTCTCCTTTTCTTCTGTTTTATTGATTTTTGTTTTGATCTTGTAGTGATATGTAAGTAAAATGTTAGAATTTAGAAATGGTCCTTTATAATGGATAGTAATGAGCAGAGGCAGGCAAAATATAGCCCGCAGCCTGGATCCAGCCCAGCCCAGCTAATACAAAGCTTCCCAGTGGGGTTGCTGCTGCAACTGCTGCAGCTGCTGGGGGACCTGCTAAGCTTACTTGATGTCCCACTCACTCTAAGCAGCAGGTAGGGAAATGGTGGGGGAGGGGGCAGGATGGAGCTGCAGCTGTGCAGGGTTGGAGAGCCTGGGGCTGGGGGCAGTGAGGCAGTGGAAGGGGCAGTAGGAGCCAGGGGGGCAGTGGGAGCATGGAGCTCGGCTGGGCAGGGTGTGGGTGTGAGGGATCATGGCAGGGTGTGCACAGCCTCCCCCCCACGGTGCACAGCCCCTGCCAGCAGCAGCAGGAATACCGAGAGGCATTGCTGTGCCATGTGGCTCTGGCCAACCCTGCATATGGAGGCAAGAACTGCTGCCCAGCCGGGTCGCCTCTATCGCGGGGTCTCTGAGCAACATATGTGCAGTCTGTAGCACACATGCAGCACCGGAGGGAAGCTCCACACACAGGAGTGGGCTGCCTTCTCTGCCCCTTGCTTTGCAGGTCCAAGGACTCTGCCAGAAGTGGAGGGGAGCCCCAGCCCCTGCTTCCCTACAAAGTCCCAGAACCTACACAGCAGGCCATGGAGAAGGCAGCTGGCTCCAGCGCGTGAAGCTTCCCTCTGGTGCTGCACAAATACTGGGAGCTGCATGTGGACTGCACAGACCCCTGTGATAGAGGCAGCCCGGCTGGGCAGCACTTCTTGCCCCTGTGTGAAGTGCTGGCTGGAGCCGTATGCCACCCTGCCTGCTGGTGCTCCTGCTACTGCTAGTGGGGTTGTACACCTTGCGGAGAGGCTGTGGGGCACATCCCCCAACACCCCATCATACTCACACACACATATACCCCCTCCATACCCCACCATACAGATCCCCATACCCTGCACACACAATATACAAGAGTAAGACTATTTTTGAGTTATTATGCAATCACCTCTATATACAGTATGCAGATACAAATAATGACCATACACACACACTTACACACACACACCCATCCTTGTTGCCTTCGGCTGGACTCTTCTTGCCCTTCCCTCCCTAGGGTTGCAAATTCTCACTGGCATTTGGAGGCTTGGTTTCCAGTTATATTTCAACCAGTTTTACTTAACTATTGCTTTTCTTCTGCAGCTTCAGTATATCAGACGCAGCTG
>NW_017729032.1:27541439-27565083 GCF_001723915.1 Gavialis gangeticus
AAATCATGACAAGATTATTTTTTGTAAGAAAATTAAAATATGTTATAGCAGGTGTTTGACTTTTAGCGTATAATTTGTTTGTTTTTTTCTGGTCCAAGATTACAACCCCTCCTCCCAAAAGAAGTATTTCTGGGGGACAATGGGAGGGACTTCTGGTGATAAAGGTCAGGGGTTAGGGATATCTTTGGGAACATCCATTCCCGAGATGGTGACCAGGGGCTGGGCAACTGTCAAGGGGCAGGGCTACCTATGCAGCCCTCGACAGTTCACCAAAACTCATTAAGTGACCCTCCAGCCAAAAAAGTTGCCCGCTCCTGGTAATGAGAAAGCGTTCCCTGGGACTTTTAATAAAAGGGTTTGTTTCTTTCACATTCAAAGGGTTATGTTGTCTTTTGAATCCTAAAGAACATTACAGATCCCAGATGTACAAATGCATCTGATTCTTCCAGTGGGTCTTGTTTATTGGATCTGTGTTAATTCTGTTGTTTGCTTTTTCTTGGCATTGATTATTAGTCCTAAGCATTTTGCATTTGTGTGCGTTTTCATTTAAGTGCTTGCTATGTTGTTGGATAGAAGACAGTAACATCAATAAAAGCAAGCTCTTCCAGTTTAGTTTTCACTGTCTAGTTTATGCTGGTGCTTTTCTGCCCTTCAGTGGTTTTGCTAATTAACCAGTTTATTGCTGGGAAAAATGACACAGATGAAAGCATGAATCCTTGTTTGAATCTTATCAGTATTTCAAAGAAATATGATAATATTCCATTGATCATTACACTACAGTTAAAGCCATTATACATGACCTTAATAATGTTTGCAATTTTGATAGAGATTCTGTAGCTGCATAGTATTTTCCATAATTCTTCCTGATATATGGGATCAAAATCCATAAAGCTGCAGAACAAAGGATGGAACATCACAATATTTTGTTGTAGTGTGACTTGGAGATTGTGACCTTTCCATCTTTTTTCTGAATCCAGCTTTTCCAGACTGCATCTGTTGCGTCTGCAGTCTCTCTGCTTGCTACAAATATTTTGCTTGCTATTATTTATTACATACTTTAAGATCTCCTTTATTAGGGTAAATATTGGACAGTTTCCCGTTCTTTTAGTATTGTAACATGTTCCATAATCTGTATATTGGCCATACATAGTCAATGTAAAATTCTAGATGAGTCTTATCTCTCTGTTTTAAATAGCTATAGGGCAATCTGATTAAAAGGTTAAAGGGAAACAGTCTAACAATGTGTAACTGTAAAGAACCTCTATTCTTTTCAACAAAAAAATAAACAAGGTCACCCAAGTGAATTTTATTGGATTATGTCTGATTATTCAGATGAAACCAAACAGCCAAGACTTATATACTGTCCCATAATTGATGATTGCAGTCTTGGGAAAATCAGGATAATAACAAAGTCAAGACAGTAGTTTTTCATGACAGTTCTTTACTTGGGGATCTAAAAAGGGATGTGGATTGACTAGATGGGCCTGATCAGGATTCTGGTAAAACATTCATCAAAAATCTGGCATGAAATACTGCTGGCATTAAAAATAAATGGCAGGATTCTGTTAGGAAATCATTTCCTCAATTTATATATTTTTTCCTCCAGGAAACCTCATTGTCTAAAAATTAATCATTTTGCTTTCCAAACCTCATGTTTTTTGAAACAAGACATTTAAGCATGTAAAACTCAGGAAAACCAGAGGGTGGGCTTGTCCTTGTAACTAGCATGTTGATATCTGACAAACCCTACTTTCATGTCTTTAATACTGCATCTATATGCATACAATACACATACAAATAAGATGTGTTCCTTGTTTTGGGAAGGCAGAATGAAGAAAACAGAGATTTTTTTTCATTTTAACCAAACTGTTCAGAATCAGTTTCCCTGTTTAGGACTCTCCCTCTCTCCCCCAGTTTTTAATTGCTAATTTTAGGGGGAAAGGTGAGTAAAGTTTCTATTAGCAATATTTGTTCTTTTGGGAAATGTAAATGTCTACCTCAAGTCTGGGAACAAGGACATTTTAAATTCATTTTTATTTATTCAGTAACAGAGTGTATAGTTCATTTCCCCTAAGCTATTCTATTACAAGTATAAAGTAAGACCTTGGGCTATAGATACTTCAGCACTGGTGAGGCCTCACCTAGGGTAGTACGTCCAGTTTTGAGCCCAACATTTAAAGAGGGTTATGAACAGTTTGGAATGAGTCCAGCACAATGTGACAAAAAAGATTAGGGACCTAGGATGCAAGAATTATGAGGAAAGGCTGAAAGACCTAGCGTAATTTAGTCTGGAGAAAAGAAGACTGAGGGAAGATTTGGTAACAGTCTTCAAATACCTGAAGGGCAATTATTGAGAGGCTTTAGGTTGGCTTTTCTCTGTAGCTGTAGGGGACAGGACTAGGGACAATGGCCTCAAGCCTCAGCAGGGGAATTTGAGGTTGGAGATTAGGAAGAACTTTCTGACTATGAGGTTAACTAAGCATTGGAACAGGCTACCTAGAGAGATTGTGAACTCTCCACTCTTGGAAATTTTCAAGAGCAAGTTGGACAGACACTTGGCTAGGGTGGTTTAGTCAGGGATGATCCAGCCTTAAGCAGAAGCCTGGACTAGATGACCTTATAAGTAGTGTAACCATAAGGAAATCTGGATACCTTGGACATGTCCCCCACCCCCACATATTAATGTTGCAGCTGCAGGCAGATTCAGAGTGGCATGGTGCTGCCACTGTGCAGCGGCACCAGGCAGGCAGCAGTAGCGGTTGTCCGTCCACCTGCCTTCTTGGCACAGCATGCAACTTTGCGTCCCTGCTGGACTGTGCTCCATGCCTGGGACACTCATTTTAGTCTTCAGCAGGCAGCTGAGGCTGGAAGGTGAAATTTGGTGCTGTCTTGAGCAAACCAGGTTGTATGATCACTCTACATATAAGGTCTCTTCCAGGCCTACTTTCCTATGAACCTATATTCTGCAAGTTTTAACAGATTTTAGCTGGAGGTCTTCAATAATGATCTTGAATAATAATCACTTTTGTGTTGGGGAGATTGATTGTTTATATTACAATTCCAAATTTAATTTTGTCTTACTTTTCTAACTTTTTAATAGCTTCTGAGGCAGACAGTGACCAGTAAATGCTGTCAGTGAATTTTTTTGTCATTGTAGGGTCTTTTTCTCAGAAATTGTTTAGCAGATTCTGTCTCAAACCTAATTTTGAACTTGTAAATTTGAACTGTAAATTAATGGAATTCATTAAGTTTGAAATCAGAAAGAAAGTCACAGCCAATTATTTTTTCACATGAAGAACCGGCTTGTGAATCTTAATGATCCAGTGTAAACCAATACAGTATTTATTCATAATATTAAAAAATTACAAAATGAAGATATTAAACAAAATAAAAAACATAAAAGAATGTACCAAATAGTATGATATAGATTGCTTTGATGAAATCAAGTTGTTTCAGAGTGTGTCACAGGCAGTTAAAAATGCCGGTTCCCTGATATTAAGAAATGAGTTATCTTCAGAATAGAAAGAAATATTAAAATGCTAAATAAAAATATAGATTATCAAAATAAATTTAAACTCACTGCTACAGAAAAAAAAAATCTTTATTTTGTCAATTGGAAGCAATGCTCTATGATAAGATAATTATAATCTAAATCCTAAGCAGGTTACAAGAGCATCAATAGGGGGTCTTTTTGGACCAACCTTTTGGAATAAGCTTTCTTAATGGACCTCACCTTTGCTGCTTTCTGCAGTGGGTAGCCTTGGTGTTAGCAGAATTATTAATGTTAAAATAAGGATTTTCCTCCCAGTTTGGTCACTAATATTATTCAACTACATAAAAAAGGTGATAAAAAAAAATCACTCCAGGAATTATCAAGCAATTAGCCTTATAAAAGTAGGATCATAGGAAAGTAGTGCTGGTAGGAATCTCGTGTAGTTTTTACATTTTGTTTGTTTCTAAAGCAATGCTAAGTATCTCCTGAGGAAAACAGATGGCTGGAAAGAGCTGCAATTTATTTGCAGGGGAATAAGATGTTTTCAGGAATGGGTTTTCTACCACGTATAGCTATTTTGTCCTTTCTCATTTCAACTGTAAATATCATTCTTTCAAGAGGGGGTGGAGATTTTATATGAATGTTGTCCAAATGCAATTGTCATTTGGCTCTATTGCAGAAGTCAGCTCCTGGAGAGACTTGTTAGGTAGAAACTTGGTGTATATTCTAATCTACTCTGTCTGTCTTCTATAGTTAAACAATGACTAGGACAGAAAAATGAACCAATACACACTGTTTCCATCAGATGCTGTTTTATTCATGGCATTTTTGGTCCCTTTCCTTTTTAGTTTTTACACAAATGAGGCTGAGACAGATATAGATTCATAAATTCATAGATGCTAGGATCGGAAGGGACCTCAACAGGTAGGAAGATTTCATTATTTACATCCCATTTTTTTCATTAGTTCTTCAGTATATTGGTGACCTGATTTCCCCCTCTGCACTTCCCAAACTCCTCTGGACTTGAAGTATGCAAGAATGCCTGACCAAAAACTGTCAGAAAATGGGACTAATTACTCTTGGGCAGAGCTCAGAAATGCATAAATCAATGATTGATGAGTATGGCACTGAACAGGTCAGGCTTTACTATCTGGCTATGTCTTACATGTGGGATAATCACATAGAAACCATGAAGTCAAGAGTATTAAATTTTATGTAAACAATGATTTGTTTCATTCTTATCTTTTGAAGTAATTCAATCACACCAGCCCTTAGATTATTAAGTACTGCCTAAATACTGTATGTGGAGAAAATATAGGAAAGATTATAGGACACTAGAGATATATATATTTGATATGAAAAAATATATTTTTAAATAGAATCTTCAGCCTCCAAAATCATACCACAACTGCCTTACTATTGCTGGAGGCTGGGGATCCATAGCTGTTTGCAATGAAGTTCAATTCCTTTATACCAGTTATTGGCTGCCTGTTTACCACATGAGTATACCATGCCTTCCAAGGTTATGTATGGGGATACAAACCCTAAAGTTCCCCTGGCTTTTGCAAATTCATTGTTATTTTCATTTCTTGGACCTCTCAGAACTTAATAAAGCTAATACTGTATACAAGAGTGTGAAAGTGTTAAATCCTTAATTTACTTACAGAAGAAGATATTGGCAAACAGTTACACATGGCAGTTATCTAACTTGTAGCCTGTTTTGCCATCAGAAAATAGCTAATCTTATTTTTGTCTCAAATACCCTTTATTGTACTACTTTAAATATTAGAAACCTTGCTGTCTATTGAAAATAATTTCAGCTATATGAACTGCAAGAAAAAAATGTGATAGTTAGGTCCTGCATGGCGTAATAGCAATGAAATAATATTCCTAAACATTTTTTTTATTTTGTTTTTTATATCATCTCATAGGTTTTAAGTTCAGGTTGAAAAAAACCTGAATTCACATTATCAACATCTGCAACAGGAGAAAATATTATTTGGTGGGGCTGAGTGAATATTATTTGGGAGAGCTGACCCCTACCCCTCCCTTCCACAGGGCTGTTGTAGGGCCAGCGTGCACTGGGACGCTGGGCTGGCTGTACACCAAGTGGCATTGGGCACTGTGGGATGGTGGTGCTGCTGCTGTCACCAGTCACCATGAAATTAGTTTGGGGGCATCTAAGCCTCATTAGCTTTGGCCTTCCATTCCCTATGATGATCAAGCAGTGTCGATTTAAAAATATGTATGCATTACTGCATTGTGTGATCTGATCTAGACTTAGGCACTATACTATAAAACTTGTTCTTGCTCCTAAGCTATGTCCTAAACCATAATTAATACCTAACTATGATATGCTAAACCATTTAGCTCAAGAGAACTCCAAGCCAGTGTATTCTGAATGATCCAGGAAAGAGAGCCTAAATGAATGGGGCAGTCAGTGCTCTAGAGGTGTCTATATTTGGAAATAGTCTGCTTGCAGGCAAATAAAACAGGTGCGAAAAATTACCACATCTTTTCATCATTACTTAGCAAACTAGCTAGCAGAGATAACAATATATACTAAATTTATAGACAACACATAGTAAATGGAAATAGAGCCTGGCAGTAGCCATACCTACCCATTACACACACACAATTTAAACCCCTGTGAGCAAGCTTTTGCAATGACATGTATCACCTTAAGGGAGAGAAAAATCCTCAACATTTACCTTCTAAGAACAGTCTATAAGCGATAAAATCTATATGAAAATTGGGACACAGTCTGATTCTCTACAGTTGGAGCCCCTCTCCATCATAGGAACCACCCTTCTCTTTCATGGTTATAAATCATCCAGGCAAAATCATCCACCCATCTGTGCTGTCATATCTTTACTGCTGTTGATGCTTGAGGAAGCCAGCTTAGAGTTAGTTTAAGCATGTTGAGCCATGGTACAACAACTTAGATTGCAGTGTAGACCTACTGATAGTCTCTGGTCTCTTTTGCAGGGAAGTAGATTCTCAGTCAATCTACAAAGAAAGGATTTCTCTCTGCTTTTCATCATGGCTGTAGCATACTTCCCCTGCTGACTGGTGTAGTGTCTCTGACTAGGAAGAGATGCTTTATTTATTCCAGGACAAGTTGTGCCTGTCTTTCTCTTGCAACAGACTGGTGTGTGTACATGTCGCACTTCCGATCAGAGCTTAGTGAGCAGCTGAATGCACTGCTAGTTTTCTGCCATTGATTCAATGATGCAATCTCTAGACAACTGTTCAGATGCACTTTGCAATGTCCTGGGGCAAACTGTAAGCACTTCTTATCCTGTGAACCTTTTAGGGTTTGTCCTAAGACAACAAACATGGTCATCTGAACAGTTGCACTTTTTTCTGGGATCAAATGGTTTCTCTCAGGACAAATGAAATGTCCGTTTAAAACCTCCCTGCATAATATTATGTTTTTTCTGCCCACTTTATGCTGCTTTAATGGTAGGAGGACTTGTGACATTTTCTGCATGCAAGAAAAGGAAGGTTTCTGTGATGAACGGGTTAGCCATCTGAGTAAAATTCAAGGGTCCATGACCAGCTTGTCCAGCACCCATGCTGGCACCTGAATCATGACATCTTCACTGTGTATAATACCTGAGCTAACAGGATTGAATTTTGGGTATGCCTACAGGTGCTGGTATTCTCTATCTGTAAAACAGACATACCCACAAAGGTATGATCGTGTCTCTATTCAGTCTCACTGCACCTAAGCAAAAGAGCAAGATATCTTTATCTTATCAAAGGATGAGTGAAAGAATCTTTAGATTTAGTTAAATAAAGTTTCCGTCTTTGTTTGGCAGGGCAGATTTTCCAAAGCAGTCTTATTACACACAACCTCCCATTTATTTGTGTAGAATATATTCTAGTGTATTGTGCCTCTTCATTATATACAAATATTTGTCAGAACAGGCTAATGTGGGTTTTTCACAAAAGACATTCCTTACTGTCATTTTTTTAAGTATAGTGGTACATCCTTAACATTTGGCCTAAACATTATGCATTTGTTTTAGAATATATTAAGTAAGCTACCAACTCCATGAGACACCAATAAACTGGCCAATGGCATTGCTTGATTAATCTTTTTTTCTTGAAATGTCTGAAAGTTAATCCCTTATTTTTTTAGCTCAAAATATAATGTATTTCTTGACTTTTAAGGACTTTGTAGCTGTATTGCAGAAAACATTTGCTTTCTTTTGTTTACAGCCATTAGACCATCCTCCTTGAGTCTGCTATCAGGTTCAGTCAGACAACTAGATGTAAAATCACTTAACAAATATTGGCAAGGTACGACTCTGTAAGCATGAGCAATGGCAACTCCTCTGTAAGCAGGGTTGCCTACACAATGAAGTATTCTCTTTTCCTAATGGAGCATTGCATAGATAATAATCACATCGCCTATCCCCACTTTGTTATCTCAACGCCAGTCAATTCAGGTTGGCTATATTTTCACTTCACTTCAAAAAACCAGAGTAAAACAAAAACAATATGATACCTGTTAACCAACATTGTGCCTTCATCTCCTTCTTGTATGCTGGTATATCAATCAGTATCTCCCTGTGATGAGGCTGTGCACCATAGGTGCACCTTGGTGGCCATGCCAGTCTCTGTCCCGGGGGCCAACTCTAAGGGACCCTTATCTCCTTTACTCTCCTGCCATGCCTTTGTTGTTATTATTTTGAAAGGAGGGAGGATGCTTCAGGGTCTTAGACTGAGCCTGCCATTGCTCAGATGTTTGGCTTTGGCCTTCTTGGCCTCTGCCCTTTTTTGCTCTCACTGGGCACTTTAGTTCTGGTCCACTGACCAAACTGAGCTTTGGGGTTCCCATCTTCTATTCTGGCCCTCCAAAATTAAAGATCTCTGTCCCCTCTGAAGCTTCTTAGCCTTCCTGGGCTTTCTTGCTGTCTGGGCCACTGGTCTTACAGTCATCCTACTCTGGGTGCTGGGCCCTCTGGCCCCAAAGTTCAAGTTTGGCCCCTCTCAGGCTGTGGAGCCACTGGTCCTCAGTCTGTGCCTCTCAGGCACTAATGAACGTGCCCCTCACAGGTTCTATAGGATTGTCCCTCTGGGCATACTTAGTGCCCTCCCCTTCCCACCTCCCCACCCCCTGCAGGCGCTATGGGAATGAAAGCCCCAAAATGCAGGCCTGGTTTGAAAGAATGCCCCACATGGGGTTCACTGCATCCTTGGTGGTGAGCACCACATCAAAACAAAAGCCAGATTAGGAAGTGCCCAGGGTACTCGACTTGCTTCCTATGCAGGCTCCCAGTTGCCCATCACTTGGGGCTGCCTGTTGGGTTCTCTCCGCAGTCTGGGCTCCAGTCTTCACACTTCGTCCAGAGAGAGGGCTCCATCTCCAATGGCCTGCACAGCCAGACTCGCTGGCCAGCCTCTAGGGCTGCCTTATCTCTCTCAGCCCCTGCCACTCTTCTGGTCAGATGACTTCACCCAAGATTTCCTGCAGGTGCCTCCTAATTAATATTATTACCTGGTTGCTTTGGCAACCCAGTTTTAGTGATGCAGTGCCCTGCCTGTCCTACAGGGCCTTCTCTGGACAGCTGCCCTCTTAAAGTGACAGAGCTCCCAAGGCTTTCTGTCATACTCCCTTACTCTTCAGCAACAATCAAATGTGTAACAGAACATTAAGTAATATCACAGGGGTTCCCTAGCATTTAAGTAAGTCTCTTTTATCTCCAAAAAACTGAAATTACTTTACATGTTCAAACAGATTTAAAATAATCAGTTTGCAGATCCCACCCCATGGTGCTGTGTAATTTCCTTTTTTGCAAATTCTATAGTGGTTCCATCTGGTTGGAATGTCACAGTATCACCAGATTTCCACCAGTTGTTTCTAGTTCTTTAAGTTTTTCTCAGACATCTTCAGCCAAAGCTATTCATATTTCTTGTATTCTGTTGGTTTGACCAGGGCCTGATCTTGATGCATATCAGGCCTCCTTGCACATACAGTTCTCCTGGGTTTCCTTTTGAAATTCACAGGGGAGTCTTCAGGTTTCTTTAAGAATAGTACCTTGGACACTGCAGTCACTAGTTTGGTGTTTGGGTGTTTTCTTCTGATCAGGAGTTGTGGCTAATGTGTATCCTATGTGCTGCTATGGGCTGAGGTGCATTCTATGTGCAGCATTACTTGTACTGTCATTTTATTTTCATTTTTCTGCCTGGTCTCCCATGGAGTAGGCAAAAGAAACTTACTTGGTACTTCTTGTTCTGAATGAAAATCCCTGGTTCAAAACAAAACTGCATGAAATTGTTTATCCATTTGCATCACACCAGTGTTAATGCAAAGAGGAATTTTCAGAAATACTGATCCCAGTTTCCTGTGGAAAGAAAAAAGTTCCTGTTCTTTTATAAATGTTTACTTTCTCCAGGTGCTTCTGTTCCTTTAAAACACTTTTTCTCCTACATTAACTCTTCAGACAAAGGTAATAAAATAAAAGACCTACCATTCTTACACACTGCTCTCCATATGAAAGCACTTTTAGAAGGCATTTTACCAGTGTCCCAGATTTACAGATAGGGAAGCCAAAGCCCAGAGAATCTAAGTAGCTTGCCTATAGCGACAGGGACTCAGTGGCTGAGCCAGTAACACTCCTTGTCTCCTGATTTTGATATTGTAGGGAATGAGTCTCCTTAATGTGGTTACTTTATTTTTCACTTGCCACTGTCTTTCTCGTTTTCATTCCCGTGTCAGGAAAGAAGTCCGGTTTTCTCTGCTTCTGTCATTTTCTTTATTACTAGCTCCTATCAGGCTGCAGCTTTCTCTATTTACATATCCCTTTCTTAGTTACTCTCCCCTCTTGCTTTTGTTTTGGGGAAGGGTAGGAATTTCTCAGGCATGTGGAGCTATTTCTAGAATTCTATACCTCTTGGGGATACATGCTAGCAAGTGCAAAAATGTTACTGAATGGATCTGAGAACAGGGTCTAAGTCAGTAGTTCACGAGTGCCCAGATTCTCTTAGAGAGAGAAAAACCTTGGTAGGTGAGAAAGAGCAGTAATTTGAAAGGAAAATTATAAGGCTTAAATGCCACATTTTAGGCAGGTATATTATCTCTCCCTCTCTTATCTGTATGTTTGCTCTTTCAGATTACCTCTCACAGAATATTCTTTGGTGAGGGTTGCTACAATGAAGTGAGGAATATAAACCAATCCACAATGGAGGACATAAATTCTCTGAACTGCCTCAATCATTTTCTTTCTCTCCTTCTGTGTGTTTTCTCCATTTTCTGGCAGGGGGCTGCAGTCCTTTCCAACCACTTTGGTGCTGTGATAACAATAAAAAAAATCTCATAGAAGCACGTGTGCTGGCAAATAATTGTTTTACTAACAATGATTCAGAAGTGCTACAGAAGGGTCAGTACTACTTTGGAGCATAAGGAGACCCTGGGGATCATCTTTTAAATGACGTACCAGCACAAGCTCTTCATTGTTTGGCTCTAGATACCATTCCTTTTCTTTTTTCGTGTTTTTGTGACAAGTTATTTAGCAGGATTCACAGATTTGTTGGAATTTGACAGAGCCGTACCATGAGCTGTGGCCTTGAGCTTGCAACTTCTGGGCTGTCAACCATGCACCTTAGTGCCCACATCACCCCAGCCCCCTCTAGATACCTAACAGGATTGCATTAGAAGGGCGGCTATTTAAAAGAAAAAAAAATCAAACTACTTCCTTTATAGAAAGCTGCTGTTCTCCCTACATTTTTCCTGCTTATTTTTTTGCTTCCACAGCAAACTTGTGGTAATGGGTAGTTTTCAATATATATAACATCAAACAGTAATTTTGCATTTTGCTCCACTTACCCCTACCTCCTTTGCCCCAACTGATAGTATTTCTCTCAGATCAGGGGTCTTAGGAGCAACATCCAGAGTAAAGATAAAATCCAAACTCGAACTGAAAATGATCTTCCCAGGGCCTGCAACAACCTGTTATCTTCTTAGATGCTTGAATATAACATTTATGTTCCTAGCAGTTACGTACTTTTCCACTTGGCAGGGGAGTCTTTTGCAGCAGAAGTCAAGATGGCTTTGTTTCATTTATGTGCTTGTTTGTGCCCTAGTAACAGAGATCAATGTCAGTATGGCTCTAGGAATATTGTTTGTTATTTAACTTCTGCCGGCTCTGAAACAGGAGAACAAAAATGTGTAGATTCTTAATAAATTGATATTTTCCTCCTTTTGCAACAAAGTGGTTTTAATGTTTACATTTTTAAAATACCAGAACTCTCTTCACGGAGCTACAACAGGCCTAGTGGTTGGAACTAGCAACTAGGATACACGAATTTTGTGTTCCATTCCCCACTTTCTCTCTATTTGTATTACCTAGGTAAAATCTTATAACTTACTTTCTAAGCTTTTCCCTTTACAAAGATAATATATACCCACCCTAGATGGCTTTTTTTTAAGGTTAAGTAATTGATGTTTGTAGAGAATCTTAAAAGCCTTGAATGAGAGGTACTATTAGATTTTAAATTATTATTAATCTACATTTGGTACAGCACTCTTTTGGTTTATAGCAATGTCAATAGCAATAACATTTACAAAAATGCTCTCTGAAATACTGATCCAAGTAACAAGATATAACTCTGTTAGGCCTGTCTTCAGATCACAGTGTTTTTATATTTTGGCATCACACCAATTGTTATACATGCTTTTGTTCCCCTTTACTGTACATTTATGATAACAACCTAGTAAACTGACCATGATCTAGCAAGGCACTGAAACAATATGCTTGGCTTTAAGTATCTGGAGAGTCCTGATGAAGAAAACTGCCATACATTTCTGACCACTTCAGTTGGAATTCAGAATAGATGTGTGTGCTTCTACATTTGTGCTGTCATTTTCTTTTTACTAATTTAATATTACTCTAATTATGTATGTATATTACAAAAATACCAACAATCCAGCTACCTGCACATAAATTAAGAGCATATATTAAACAAGACATAAATGTTGTTTATCTAAGTATGCATTTAAGACCTGGGGATTTGTAAGGCAAGCAGAACTCATCAGTGGCAGACTAAAGAATGTCGTCTCTTCCCGTGATCCAAAGCTCATCCATTTATTCTTTATTATTGTCTAAGTATTTATGGTTTCAACTGGAAACATAAGTAGCAAAACAACAACAGTGAAAAAGGCATTCCTTGCAGTGTCTGCAGCCAATTTAAACTGAAAAAATTGAGACAAAGAGCCAGATTGCCAGAGGTTCTGAGAAGTTTTAGATAAGGATATACAACCTGGGCCAAATTTTGATTGGCTGGCGTTCATCTGTGCAAACAGAAAAAAATATGAAATGCTGACTAATTGAAGAGATGTTTACAAGTGAACTAAAGCTGGATGTTTTCCATCCTCATTCTTGCATCCCACAAATTTGCAGGGATTTTACTGATATCGCATAACAGCAAACTTGCAGGGGGATGCTAGTAAGTCAGGTTGTGTAATCAGTACATTCCTTCATGTGCACCTTAATAGTGGCGTCTACTTGCCCCTATGCTGTACATACGTATTTTGGCAAAATTGTGTGAGAACAAAGAGCATGCATAGAGCTTTTTCTAGCCGGCACATAAACACATAAAATGCTTTCTTTGGGCCACTTTTGCAGCCAAACTATGTGCTTCCAGAATTTGCAGCTTTGGGCATGTCCCTACAAGCAGAAACATTTGTTTTCTCGGGGACAAACAGCAACAGCACATGTGGTGCCACTACTTGTCCCCAGGGAATGCCCATGCCATGCGTGCTGGCATGGGGCATGTTGCCCTGGGTAGGGTGGAGGAGGCTGGGGCCAGCAACTGTGTTTGCCCCAGCAGTCTTACCTGGGGGCCTCTGGGACATGCAGCTACAGTGATCCTGCAGCAAGGAGCCTGGCCAGTAGTTTGAGTGTAGCTCTGGCCAGGCAGACTCCAGTTTTGGGTGGTATGCACTGCCACCATGTGTACCACCCTGGTTGTTTTTTTTTTAGGTGTGGGTTTTTTTGACCCTGGGATCTTCTGGGGTCAACTTCCATCCCACCACACTGCAAACTAGCAGCACTGGGAACACCTGCATATGTCCCGTGTTTGGTGTGTGGTGCCGCAGACGGGTCTGTGGAGTAGCGTACTGCACATCCTTGGTCATTTGGGTGCCTCTTTTGAGTTTATCTGAAGTGTTTAGCTCTTTATATTCACCATTATATCTTTCATAGGTGTTTGTTGCTGTATACCAAAATCTGTACTCTAAACTGAAAAGATCAGTTTGCAAACTAAACTCTATGAGACTTGGAAAGAAGTTCTTTCATTTTATGCTGAAGCATTTAGTACTGACCCTTGTCAGAGACAGGAGAGTGGCTTAGATAAACAAATAATCCTACATGACAGTTCATATGCTGCTATAACAATAAATGTGGCCACAAGAAACAATGGGTATGTCTAAATGAGATGTTTACTGTGCAATAGATTAATTAGTTGCACAGTAAATGTTGTCTGTTTACAGATGTGCCCCTATTAGGCTGGAGTAAACTAATTTACCTTGCAGCAGAACAGTACTTGTAAATACAAGTATTACCCTGCTGCAAAGTAAAAAATTCCACAGTAGCACACATATAGATGATGGAGGAGCTGGCTGGGGCATGAGGATACTTAAGTGCAAGGGCTGGCTGCTGGTTATCCCCATGCTAAAGCACCCTCATGCGCCATCCAGCCCTCCCGCAGAACTTTGAGCCAGGGGGAGCCCCGGGCTGGCAGGCTGACCCCCTGGACCTCCTGGCAACTGCTGCTCTGCCTTGCCTAATTGTGCTGTGGTCTCAGGGACATGTGAAGATATGTGCTGGGGAGCAATAACATTAATATGCATGTGCAGACACACCCAATAATTGTAAATGTGCAATATTCTTAGATTAATACATTTGACATTACTGGGCTGCTGCTCTGAGCCTTTCTGGGTAGGGTGGAATATATATCTAAATAATAATAATACTCTCATCCTCATTTCCTGTGAATACCTATATATTAAATTGCCTTTTTATTAAGGTCAATTGCTATTTGAAGATCCTGTAATTATAATGAATAGGAAATACAAGTAGCACTAAAATGAAATGCACAAGTTTCTCATGTACAAATTAGAGGTTGGCTGGACCTTCATTTGGTAGTCATTTATTTGGTAAGCTTGGTATGTTAATTAATTCATTTGACATATGGTATAGATTTGAGAAACCATTAAAGTACTGAAACTATGCCAATTTATGCCAGGAACTAATCATGCCTAGAGCTCCACTCTCCACGCTGCTGTCTATACTTTTTTCAAACTTCCCTATGGCCAACTTGAACTGGAAATTGAGACAAAGTGCATGATTGCTAAAGGGTCTAAAAGATGTACATCAGTATGGGTAACTTGGCCCAAATTCCGACTGGCTGATGCGCATCTATGTAAATAGAAAAAATGTGAACTAAAGGGTAAAGCATTTATATCCCACAACCCGTTAACTGTGTCAATTCTTCCATTTCTCCTCTCAACTTTATGCATGGAAACACTTTCTTTTCCTTGTGCCCCAAATGTTTTCATGCTTCCTTTTTTCTAATTCATTTCTCAAAACTAACAATTCCTGGAAGGTTTGAAAGCAGCCCAACAGACAAATATTATGTTTTGAAGAAAATTCCTATACTGCTTCTAGTTTTAGCCCTCAGTCTGTGGGTTTTTGTTTGTGTTTGTTCCTCTTTTACAGTGGTAGCTTCCTCATAGCAGACATCATATCTTGTATTTTGTAAAATACAGACCATGCTAGAAGAAATCAATAAATAAAAATTCAATGGAAAAGAATTAATATAGCAGCCCCAAATTTCAGTATCTGTTTTTTCTTATTTTTCTTTTCTTTGTTTTTGCTTGGAAAAAAGTACTGTACATAAACATCATTTTGACATCAACAGATATTATTTAAAATAACCTTTGCATGTCATACTTCAGCTATGGCCTTGTAGTCATTTAAGCATACATGTGAAGGACTGCATATTACGTGTGTATTAGAAGAATTTAAGATAGGAAATCTTTAGGGTAGAAGAGGGATCTTTCTTTTAAGTATCCTGTTTGATTCAGGTTAGAAAGAAGGTTTAAAATGTTTCTGGGGCTGCTCCAACTTATTTCTTTCACAAAAGTTATCTTGACAGAAAGTAAACAAGGCATAAAAGACTAAACAAACATTGTTTGTTTATTTATATTTAAAAAGGAGTTAATATAAAATCAGACTTAAATTAACTAGACACTTTTTTTAGAATACTAGCATATATGGTTTTACCTACTGAATCAAAGTTAGTGATCTACAAGTCACAACTTAATTTTTTCCCCTTATAGCCATTAAAATGAATGCTCATCATCATCACGTGTGATTCAGATGCAAATTTCCTTGTGCTATGTAATTTCTTGGCTCACTATCTTTCTGTACTAAAGAATCCTGCTTGTCTAACCTTGATTTAATTGCACTCTGTGCATAAGCAATGACCTCACTTGGGTCATGAATCCCTGAATCAATGAAGCAAAAAGTACAACATTTGACCTTGCCATTAAAGGCAAAGCCTTAAAGAGTATTGTATTGTATTCTTTTATGTCATAGGCTCATTTTTTTTCAGAGATAACTAAACCTTAAAAATGAATTACGTAAAATAACAGTTTAGGGTATTCAGCTCTCCACCCCCCAATTTCCTCAGTACATTGAACATAACAGGCAGATCACAAATAATTTAGTTCAATTCAGCAAAAATAGGATTTACAATATCAATTTAGCTATATGTTATTAAATGCAAATTTTGTTGGAGTTTTATACTTGTGTTTGCATGTCACTGGAGTTAGTGGGAATTGCATTAAAATGCAAAATATAGTGGGCATATAACAGACCTCAAATTACAATTATAATTTTGTATGCTATTTCCACAGTGACATTGGAGGGGATTATTTAGAGATTTAATGTGCCTGCCAAGTGGCAGTGGCTAGACAGGTAAACAACTACAACTACTGCTATTGACATACTTACCTCTTCAGAAAAATTAGCTGATACTTCATGCCATAGATAAGCTATGAAAAACATTTTCATGTTTGTGTTACCTCTCCTGCCCTTTCCCTTCATTTGTTTCTAATCTATTTGCCTTAAAATTTATATAGCAAACTTTTGGAATAGGGATGGTTTCTTACTATATGCTTCCACAGCACCTAGCAAAATAAAGCCCATATCTGTTTGATATTTTCAATTCTCAGTGATGATGATGTAATCACTCTAATTCAGAATTTAAATATGAAATGAGTATAAATCCTTAGATTTAAAAAACTGTTACATTTTTAATCAGTGGTAAATCAAAGGCCCAAAATTATTTTTTACAAGGGATTTGGAGATTTTCATATTTAATTTGGTTCCAAATTGGGATGAAAGTCCCAAATCTCAAAACATTTCCTTAAAAAGAATTTACAGGGGGAAAAAATTCAATTCAGCTTGATTAAAACATTTCATTTTGGCATATTTTAAATGGATTTTTAAAAATTATAGTATATGTGATGGAGAATTTTAAACAATTTGAAATTAAAAGTAATTTCAACTGGACGGTAGATTTTTTTGGTCTAAAAATAATGCTGTGAAATTGTCAGATCTTTTTGTCGTGGCTTTTCCTGCCAAATAAAATGAGGAGAATCAACGTAATTGTAATGGAACTGATTCTAAATTATGTTTCCCCTATCATTTCTGGAAATCTCAGGGGCTATTTCCAGGCTTATAAAAAAATAACTTGCAGACCATGTCTTCTCATCCAAGAGATTTAGAAAATAAATGCAAATATGTATGAAGTTTCAAAAGGGATTGGAAAGACAAATAACATGACTTTCAAGCAGAAAAGGATACTCTACCATGTATTTGACATGTTTTACTTCAGTTGCCATTCATGGGCATAAAACCTGAAATAACAGTTACAATCAGAAAAAGAAATAGAAAACCAAATCCCACCAAAATTTTAAAAAGCCAGCCAAACAAATGGATGAGAACGAGTATTCCTGAGTGAAAGGTGATAAAAGAATGATTACTTGCTTTATAGTATTGTGGTATTTTGGTGTATTGCCCAAGCAGCTTTCAGTCTAGCTGCCATGCATGCAAAATCAGACTTTTTCAGATATTAGTGTCTGCTTACCATGGAAGCCTTCACAACTATAAGACTGGCTAAGATAACATAGCCTCAACCACATCTAAATTAGTTTGCCAGTACAAAGTCCCAATAACTTGATTCTGAATAAATGGCGATGGAGAGAGACTTTCTTGGATGATGCATCTTAAAGAATCACCATTACTGGATTTTTGTGGTTGTTTTGTTACTTTTTATAGTTTTGTTTTGGGTAGGGGTTTTTTTCCCTCCAGATGATTACCCAAACAAATTACACCCTTGGGGAGAGTCCAGGTGAGCCACTATGTGCCTCTTGCCACATCTCAAAGCAGTTTGAGATGCAGCGAAAAGCATTCTGGGAACAAAAAAAAGTTCCCATGCTGCATATCTGTAGTGGGGGCTTAAAATTTGATACCTGGATATCCAGGTATCAAAAAAAAAAAACCCACAGAAAAAAAAGCATGATCCAGGAACTTGCCCTGAGGCAACTGGAGGCTTGAGTCCTCCAAGGAGATGCTCTTGTAGATGGCCAAAGTTTCTCAATGGCTGCCTCTTGCCCCGGTGCTGAAGCATGGTGCCTCCTTATGCAGAACAGCCTGGACCAGTGCAGCCTGCATAGACTCTGGCTCTGTCGGAGGTAAGTAAGGAACTGGGGTGGGAGGGGACTGGATTGGGTGCAGGGGGGGGCTACTTGGAAGGGGTGGGTCCCTCGCCTGGCCCCACATGGCTCACAGCTTCTCTCCCCCTGCAGCAGCAGCCCATTGGGGCACTTGGGTCCCTCTTGGCAAAGCCTCCTCATGGCGCAGGGCAGTGCAGCTCGGCCCCAGCCACCTGGCTCCTGGCGCTGCTTGTGGCAAATTGTGCAGGCCTGGCCCAGCTTGGCATGGCAACATGCACCTTTGGGTAGCTCTGGACCACTTGGGCTGTCACCCGGGACCCTGTGCGGCTCATGGGGACTGTGTCATGCTGGGCTGGGTCCTGTGTGCATGGATCCAGCCCTGGACCATGACACACGGTGCCCACAAGTGGCACAGGGCCCTGGGCGACAGCCCAAGTGGCCTGCAGCTGCCCAAAAGTGCACAGTGCTGTGCTGAGCTGGGCCTGGCCTTTGTGATATGGCACAGGCAGCGGTGGGTGCCAGGTGGCCAAGGCTAACTTCACTGCCCCGCACAGCCCCATACAGTGTGGGGCTCTGACAAGAGGTCCCAAGCACCTGATTGTTGCTGCTGCTGCAGGTGAGCTGTGGGCTGTGTGTGGGGGGGGCATGTTAGCCTCATGGGGGGACTTTGGCCCCTGCAGGAGGGGGCTCTGGGCCCTGCAGGAGGACTCTGGGCCGTGTGGGGAGGCATGTGGGACCTGCAGCGGGGCATGTGGGCCCCATGGCAGGGGGCTCTGGGTCCTGCAGGGGACAGGCTGTAGCCCCTGCAGGGGGGCATGTGGGCCCTGCAGGGAGCTGTGACCCCTGTGGGGGAAGCTGTGCTCTCTGTTGGGGGGGCAGTCCATGAGCTGAGTGGGGAGGGCAGGGGACCCACTCCTGAGAAGCTCCCCCATATCCACTTACACCCACAGTCCCCCCCACAATCCACCCACAAACCCCACACCTCCAAGCTACCCTGACAAACCTCTCACCCACATACCTGGCCCTGTGGGTCAGGAGTGAGGGGACTGGGGTGGGCAGCAGACTGTGGGTTGACAGAAAGGAGCAAGGGCAGGGGCAGGGCACTGGCAAACCAGTGCTGCTCAGTGCTGCAAATCCTCGTGGGCAAAGGGGGTAGGGGCAACTCTGATTTTTATATGACAAAAAGCCAAAAGTAAATGCCAAAGTGTATAGATATTTAGAATTTATTTTATTATGATGACAGAGGCACTGGTAGGCTTCCAAATTGCTTTAAACTTGTAAATATATCAATAAAACATTGCCCAACTGATCTCTGTCCAGATAGTAACATTCCATTTTAATAGTGAAAGAACACTATTTTGCATATTTTAATGAGAGAATTTGAGTTTCTTTTCAGAGAATTTGCAATTTTTAAACAGGGAACACCAGGATCTCTGTTGGTGAGACAAGTGGCGAGGCCTGGACACAGAAGCCTGTTCAGGCCCAGCACTGGGGACCCAGCAGGAGGGCAGACAAGGTGGCTGACCTCTTGGCCATTTGGGGCCAAGAGGACACACTTGGACAGTTAAAATGGGCCACTGCAAAGAGCATTTATTTTGAGTGATAGCTGCCCAGATGACAGAGCAGGGGCACCCTATCCAGGTCTAGCAAATGTGCAGCCAGAGGGCTGCAGGTCCAAGGAGTTGGATGCTGTCATAGGTGGCAGTAGGTCACAGCCAGGTAGCAGTCCCCCACTACCAGACTGCTACAGTGAGTAGAGGGTTCAGGGGCCACTCCAAGTCAGGTCTGCTTCAGCAGTCCACCTGGCACAAGGGCTAGTGTCCCCAGATACCAAATGTCTGGGCCTCAGACACTCCTGTCTATTTGTCCATCTGATTACCATGGGCGAGACCCACCTGGCTAACTAGTAGCCCCTTTTTATGGGGGCTAATGGATGAATGGAATAATTAAATTCTTGGGACATCTAATGAAAAAAAAAAGGATAGGATTGTTGTGTGGGTCAAAGGGTCAAAATGTGAACAAAAATGCACCTGGGGGACACCAAGAGGAGACCCCTGGGCCACACCCAGTGGTCCTCAAGGGCATCCTCCAAGGAGCCAGTGGACACCTCCCAGTGATGCTCTGCCTGGAAACGTGCATGGACAAGTGAGAGGACAGTAGCCCCACAGTCCCGGGGCACCTTCCCAGCCAGAGCCTCCTTCTTGGTCATGTACAGGGCCCACTTGGCCAGAGCCGGGAGGAGGTTGATCAGGAGGTCCCTGGACTTGGTGGGGCTATGGATGGGATGTCCAAAAACAAAAAGGTTGGGGATGAAGTTCAACTAGAATCTCAGGAGGAGGAGGAGGAGGGGACCAGGCAGGAGACTGGGGTGTCTGTGAAGCTCACAACATATATGCCCATGGTGATGGCTTCATGGAGGAGCTGCCAGCTGAGGTCCCAGTGGCTCATGGGATGAGGGTGGAGTACAGCCTCAGCCACTGAGGTGACACAGCTATACCCTTGCCAAGCAGGTACTGCCATTTGGTGTTTGGGCGGGATGTGAGGGTGGCATGTTGCATTGTGCAGCGCACGAGCATATAGAGGTGGCAGTGATGGATGGTAGAGAAACAGACCAGTTTGGTGTCCTCCAGCTGGCTCAGGTGGTTGAGCAGGAAGGGTGAGGTGTCAGCCCCATAACAAACTCCAGTGGGCTGGAGGACAAGGGGGGGTGGCAGGGGCTGGCACTGCACAGGACCTAGTCAACAAAGGTAAGGGCTTCGGGAGGTAGGCAGATTTCACCTCCTGGACAAGACAGCAGGTTGCACATATTGTGGGTAGCCCCATCCATAAGGCTAGTGTAGCAGGGTCCATGCCTGCTCATTGTAGTCCAGGAGGTCTCCAATACAGGCGACACCACCTAGGATCAACCTCTGCCATTGGTACCTCCAGCTGGGAGTTCCAGAGGAGGGGCCCGATGAGCAGGTGGCACCCTGGCTGAGTGTCACAGGGGACCTGGAGGTGGAGACCAGCCTCCAGGCCCAGAGGAGGTCCTGGTAGAAATCTGGCAGCCCTCACAAGTCCTGCAGGGAGAAACTGGAGCCCTCAGAAGTGGTCAAGGAAGGCGTCACCCACGTGGCCCCATTCTGCACAGCTACTGACACCGTACCTCAAAAGCTCCTGTCTATTTGTCCATCCGATTACCATGGGCAAGGCCCACCTGGCTAACTAGTAGCCCCTTTTTATGGGGGCTAATGGACAAATGGAAAAACTAAATTCTTGGGACAACTAATGAATAAAACAGGACAGGAGTGTCGTACGGGTCAAAGGGTCAACATGTGAAAATAAGTGCACCTGAGGGGGACACCTGAGCAGAGTCCCCCAGGCTGCACCCACTGGTCCTCAAAGGCATTCAAGGAGCTGGTGGACATCCCCCACTGGTGCTCTGCCTGGAAGCATGCTCAGACAAGGGAGAGGAAAGTGGCCTGAGAAGCTGCTGAGGGCAAGTAGCTGCTCACCAGGGCAGGTTTTATACTGCTGGGGCCAGCACAGGTGGTGGGCCCAGGCTCTAGCTCCCCCAGGCTGCAGATCCAGGAGGAGCTGGAAAAGGTTATTTTGCCCGAAGTGGCACAACTTGCCCCACACCAAAGTGCATGTCTGGATACATATGCTGAGGCAATAATCTCTGGCTCAAATCTACCGCTCCTATTTGAGCTGCTGCACATGCACATTCCTGCATGTGTGGATCCACCCTTGGAATCTTGCAACTAATATTCTATGTTTGGGGGTAGGAAAACAATTCTGCTTAATATTTAACAATGTTTTGTCCTATCAAAGCTCATATCTGAGCTAAGACTAACCTCCCTGTCAACCCTCCACATTTCCTTGATCCTGGGACATTGTTCAAATAGACAGTGGAGACTTCCTGGGCTGAAGTTGAATGAAACCAATGTGTTGAGAGATTTTTCATTACCGATACACAAAGGTATGTATATAGTTTGAGACCCAGCTAGATAATCTCTATAAGGATGTTGCTTGTACACTCATTCATTCCACAAATGCAGTAAACATGGCAGTAAATTAACTTGCCCTGTATAAAAGAAAAGAATACTGCTCTAATCACATCTGATCTTTGAGGTTTTGTTGTGTATGGTGAAGAAAGAGGTTTAGCAAAAAAGGTCAGGTGCATAGACCAGTTAATGAGGAAGTCTATGACTACATTATGCAATAAATTCAGATGAGGTCTAAAGAAATTTGCCCATGCAGAAGATAGCATAAGGAGAGCTTGACATAAAGTCCTGAATTGCTCCTATTCTGCTGCTCCATGTTATGATCACCCAGCAATCTATCATCCTTGAGAGGAGATGTTTAGAATTTCTCCCTGAAGTGGTGAATGATGATGACTTACACAATCATTTCCATTTGGATTGATATGTTATTCTGACTGAAGTTTCACTACTCTGAAGCTGAATGTATAGGATTGCCTTAGTAGACATCAGCCACCAAGTACCCAGGTAATTACGTGCAGAAACACTAGCTTCAAGTGGAGGACCTTGCAGTTGTCCTGAATAGCAGGTTTTTAGAATGGTAACAGGCTGCCGAATGATTAGATCTGAATATCAAAACTGTCTGGCTTGAGCTCACGCTGTCAAAATGCCAGTCCCTAAGTCTTGTCTTCACTTCTTCAACCCCAGGCCATATGAGTCAGGGTAAAAGTCTACATTATATATCACATCCAAGGAAAGTGAAAGTCTTTTGTGAGGAATTATTGATACTTGCCTGCAGTGGAACAGGATCTCATACGTTTGCTATTTTGGCATGTTACAAAAACGTCTATTGTCTGTGAAAAATGGTCCAAACAACCATGAGCTTCAGTCCTTCAATTGCTCCCATGTGGAAGAAAACACTTTGTGCATCTCATCTTCTATCTAATTTGTCATATCTTGCTCTAAATTCTATCCTACGTTGAGGACTCATAATAAGGTTTTGACTAATTGTTACTGCTTCAAAATTTGTTACCATATATAGTCCATAAGGCTCAGATAAAATCCATTCCCTTATGGAGAAAAAATAGCAGAAGTTTGGAACTCAGAGCTTGTTCCGTAGCACTGTCAACCGTCCCGGCCCAAGCCACATGCTGCCACCGGCAGCACGTGGCTGGGGCCATCAGCAGTGCCGGGGTAGGGCCAGGTCCCATGTGGGCCCTGGCCCCATCCCCACACTGCGGATGGCCCTGGCTTGGCAGCAGCACTGTGCTGGGGCTGGCAGTGGCAGTGGTGAGGGCTGAGGCCAAGCCCGCCAGCAGCTGGCACCACCGCTGCAGCTGGGGCCTGGGCCTAACCCGGCACAGCCTCAGCTGGCTGCTGACCACCCCAACAGCCAGCTGGGGCCACGCCAGGCTGGGCACATGTCCCAGCCGT
>NW_017729032.1:27570083-27610759 GCF_001723915.1 Gavialis gangeticus
TGGGGCGGTCAGCAGCACCAGGATGGGGCCAGGGCCTGAGCCTGAGCAGGTCCATGGCCCTGCACCATCCCGGTCTCTGCCAACGGCCCCAGCCTGTGCTGCTGACAGGCCCAGCCCCAGCTAGGTGGCGGTGCTGGTGCTGGTGCCAGCTGGGGTCGTTGGCAGCGCCGAGATGGGGCCAGGCCTCACACAGGCCCAGGCCCCATTCTGACACTACTGACAGCCCTGGCTCGGTAGCGGCAGTGGGCTGGGGCCAGTGGTGGCAGTGGTGAGGGCTGGGGCCAAGCTCGCCGGCAGTGCCAGGATGGGGCTGAGGCCATGGACCTGCTCAGGCCCTGGCCCCATCCTGGTGCTGCTGACCACCCCAACAGCCAGCTGGGGCCACGCCAGGCTGGGCACATGTCCCAGCCGTGACGGAGGTGCCAGCTGCTGGTGAGCCCAGCCCCAGCCCTCACCACCGCCGCCATCAGCCCCAGCACAGTGCCGCTGCTGGGCCAGGGCCATTAGCAGCGTGGAGATGAGGCCAAGGCCCACGTGAGATCTGGCCTGATCCCGGCCCTGCCAATGACCCCGGTCATGTGCTTCCAGTGGGCCCCAGCCCTGCATGAGCCCAGCCCCAGCTAGCACCATCACCCCTGCCTGTCCCAGCCTTGTGCGGCCTCATCCCTGTACTGCTGTGGGACCCAGCCCTGTGCTGCTGGTGGACCCTAGCCCCAGCTTCAGCCCCAGCCCCGTGCTGCTCACAGCTGGGCTTCCCAGCCACCTGTTGCCTGTGGGCCCCAGTCCCAGCCCCATGCTGATGTGGGCCCCAGACCCATGCTGCTGGGTGGCCCTGGCCCCAGCCCCATACTGCCCACAGCCCCAGCCCCATGCTGCCCACGACCCCAGCCCCAATGGGCACAGTGCCAGCACCTGCTGTCTTCCTGGAGCCCAGGGCTGGGAGACAGCCAGGGCCAGGAGACAGCCGGGGCCAGGATGGGGAGACAACAGCTGTTTGCAGCCTCCTGGCTGCAGCTGGTCCAGGTTCTGGGTTGCTGTTGATAGCCACAGAGCCTGGGCTGGGGGGCAGGGGCAGCAGGGGCACAAGCAGGGCTGGGGAGCAGGGGCTTTGGGTGGTAAGCAAGGGGCACAAGCAGGGCATCCTGCCATGTACACCCTGCCCTTGTTTTGTTTTTCTGGCACCTTCCAAGGTAGGGACTGTGGGGTTTTTTGGCACTCTGGCCAAAAAACGTTGCCTACCTCTGATCTAATCCATGCCATCACTACCATAGTTATCAGCATAATCATGCAGGTTTTCTTGTCTCAGATGTCAGTTGTGAGCCATATGGTGCCACTGCATGCAGACCCAGACACAGACATGGGTGAGCCAGGCAGGTGCCCAGGGCCTGGATAGAAAGGGAGCCTGAAAATAGTATTTTTTTCCATTGTCCAATTATTATTATCATTATTTCTGGTGAAGGGGGACCTGATACTAAAAATTCACTAAAAGTTCAGGGCTTCCAGGAGTCTAGGTATGGTGCTGAGTGCATGTGTTACCAGAGGGAAGTCTGCTAGCTAAGTGTTTGTGGATATAGCATAGTACTCACTGAGCAAAGCGATTGCCAGTGTAGTGAGGCTTAGAGTACAGAGAGATGAAACAGTTATACTGCATTAGTGGGCAGGCAACCCACTAACATACTGGGAATCAAGCTGAATCAGGGGTCAGCTTCCAGAATTGTGTACTAAAGCAGGTATATGAAACAGCTACACTCTCAACTGAACATGCAGTATGTCCTTTCATACTAATTGTTTTATATGTCCATACCATAAGACAAAATTGGCATTGGCAGTCATTTCACTCAGTAAGTGCTGTGCTTCTTTCATAACCACTCAAATGATAGACTCCTCTCTACACCACGGACAGTGACACTGGTTGGCTTGTGACATCAGCAAACTCCTCACCTCTTTAACTTGGTATAATTGTTTAATCAGTCCATACACATAGAGGTACTTTTGCCAAGGCTCAGGCTTGAAGCTTTGGGATAATGTTCAGAGACAACAAAAAAGATCTCAATGAGGGGGAGATCTTTTGTTTCTTAACCAAGAAGAGAACTCTGTTCCTTCCCAAAATGATGCTTCTTAAGGCACCTTTCCTTCAATGATTCTGGCTGAAGAGGCGGAGGAAAGTGCCATCTTGGGTGACACCACAGTGCACTGAGGCAATGACAGGAGCATGACTGACTGGAGGAAGCCTCTCCAAATGCTAGGAAAGATCTGAAAATGCTTTCATAGATCTCTCTAGGAGATGCAGCTTTAGTTTACTTAAGAGTGCACTATGCAGAAGATAGAGAAGACTGGCATCTTAGAGACTGATCTGGAGAGGCAGGAGCTTCTGTAGGCAACAACCTATTTCATCAGAAGCTAGGAAAGGATGCTATGTAAAGTGTACTGTGTAAATCAGGAAAGAAGTTCCTAGTAAGCAGTATTCAGACAACTGGACTTTTCCTAGATATAAGGGACATTTTGAGAATCCAGACTCAGTAAGGAGTTCCCCCATCTTTGGTTTTTAACTGCCTCTTGCTTTGATAATTTTGTCTTCTTTAATATGTTAGATATACTAATTCAACTAAAAACTATTTCAATTAAAACACAAGTGAATAAATTCCTCTTATTATTTCCATGGGACCATTTAGTATTCAGAATAAGGAACTTTAGAGCATGTATAATCCATCACTTTACAGCAGTTACTGTACTTTATTTTGTACTTAGCAGCCTATGTGAGGGAGTGTGGTATCCTGGAATAACACATTCCCTGTATGGGATTGGATAAAGTTAAAACCTACTGAGCTGAAAATTTACTTCCAGATAGCAAGATATTAGAAAGTTTTTTCGTCCTTTTCTATTATTACTGAAGATGAGCTATTATAAAGTCTTCTTTGTAACCATAATATACAAAACGGTTTTCTATTCCATCTTATCACTTTAGAAGAGTGGAAATGAGTAGATTTTTCTCTATTACTGATAGAGAAAAGGTTCTATTTTGAGGGTTTTACTGAGTTATAGAGGTCATGCTGTCATTTTCAAGAGCTACTCCACAATTTTTTTGTGATGTTGTTTTCAATTACAGTCTATAATATGTACTTTTCAATTCACTTACCTAAAAATAGACTGACATTAATGCTTAAGGAATGAAATCATAGTTCCAAATTTTGTTTTGCTGTGTTATTTTCCAACAATATGTCATTGGAGTGCTTTTTTTGTTCTTTAAGAAAAATTAATATCACTCAAATAAAATCCATAAATGTATCTATCTTTACTGTGATTTTGCTTTTAAAGACTCAGCTTTTCTGCAGTTACCACTAGTAAGCTGCCTCAGTACACCAGGGATGGTGCCTGGTGACATTGTGATACTGAGTTGTTGAGTAATTGGACAACTGTGTTGAGTGGACGGAGATATTAAATTCATTGAAAGCTGTAGCTGAATGAGAATAGTTCATTAATGACATTTCTAAAATTGGTGCAGCTCCATTGAAATTAAATGCAACCCTGGATCCTTAACATTTCAGTCTACCTCAATAAATTTCTCTATTTACTTTTATATTTATAAAGGGAAACAATTATTCAATGGCACCCAGCCACTAAGGCACAGGTGGGCAAAATATGGCCTCCAGGCTGGATCTGGCCCACTAAATGATTCTATCTGGCCCATGACTGCTCCTCTAAGGAGAATTGAGTCTGGCCTGTGCCTGTCCTGGCTTTCAGTGCTTCTTGCCCTTTTCCTTCCCCCAGGCTGTAGCCCACTGCAGCAGCAGCAGCAGCAGCAGCAGCTCTGGCTCCAGTGGCCAGGCAGCCACAGTGTATGCTCCAAGGCAAGGGGTACTGAGCTCCTGGCCAGGCTTCTGCCCGGCAAGGCTGTCTGTGCATAGTTCCAACCCTGCAGCCATTTGTGGACCAGGCAGCCTGGCTCCTGGTAAGAGCTGAAGCTCAGGTATGGTTTTCCTCACCGGCGGGAAAGGGGATACAGGGGGAAGAGGACCAGGAGCCATGGGCCCTGCTGGGTCCAGCTGGGGCCTGGTAGGGGCATGGGTGCTGTTAATGTGGTGCTATGCTGTGTTTTTGTGCACTGCTTGGGGCCACTCCATGTGCGTGCAGCTGGAGTAGCTGGCATGGCTCATGTCCAACCCCGGCATGGCTCCTGCTTGAACCTAGCATGGCAAATGCCTGACCCCAAGTCCTTGGCACATGGCTAGGTCAGGCAGGAGCCACACCAGCCACTCCAGATACACCCACATTGTGTGGCCTGAAGCAGTGCATTGGTACACAGAATGGCACTGCCCTAGCTGGGCTTGGATAACCCATGGATCCCAACTCCCTTCTCCCTTCAGCCACCTCCCTGCTCCAAGTCCCTGGCACATGGCTGAGCCAGGCTGGTGCCATGCTGTGTTCCTGTGTGCTGCTTTGGGCCATGTGGGTGCAGCTGGAGCAACTGGCACAGCTCCTGCCCGACTCAGCTGTGTTCTGGGGACTCAGGGCAGGGGTGGGTGACTGATAACCTTTCAGGGAGATCTGTGGGGAGCTTGTGCATGCATGCATGTGTCTCTGTACATGGATGTGCATCTGCACGTGTGTGTGTATATGTGTCTTTGCATGCGTATGTCTGCATGGTGTGTGCACATGCATATATGTATGTGCATGCATGTCTGAATATGTGTGTCTTTGTGTGTGTCTGCACACATGTGTGTGTATGTGTGAATGCATATGCATTTGTGCACATGTATGTGTGGCCCATAACAGCTTCCCAAAACTCATTAAGTGCCCCTTCAGTCCAAATAACTGCCCTGCACAAAGGCAATAGTTTTAGGTGTTATGGCTGTGCAGACTAAGGTAATATATCTTCTATATATTTCTTATTTCATGAGAAAAATCACACAGGACACAGGATCATAGAATCAGAGAATCAATGAGTTGGAAGGGACCTAGACAGATCATCTAGTCCTACCCCATGCCATGGGCAGGAAGGAGCACTGGGGGTGGCAGGGGTCATAGGACCCCAGCCAGGTGCCTATTCAGTCTCTTCTTGAAGATTTCCAAGGAAGGTGAGAGCACCACGTCTCTGGGAAACCTATTCCAGGCTCTGGCCACCCTTACAGTGAAGTAGTTCTTCCTAATATCTAACCTAAACCTAACCTCCCTCAGCTTGTGGCCATTGTTCCTGGTGACTCCAAGGGGGGCCCTGGTGAACAGACTTTCCCCGAGTCCCTGCTGCTGGCCCCTGATAAGGTTGTAGGCAGCCACAAGATTCCCCCTCAGTCTCCTCTTGCAGAGACTGAAGAGATTCAGGTCCCTCAGCCTCTCTTCATAGGGCTGGCCACGGAGGCCCTCAACCATATGAGTGGCCTCCTCTGGACCCTCTCCAGGTTCTCCACGTCCTTCCTCACCCTCCCTCTACTATAGTCAATATTATCAAGTTCCATCTTAAAACTAGTTAGGTTAGTTGCCCCCTATTATCCCTGCTGAAAGGCTATTTAAGATGGAACTTGATAATATTGACTATGGTAGAAGGAGGATCAGTCCATCCTGTGTCTAGTGTTATTTTTCTCATGAAATTCAGTCCTGTGATAGAAATATTCCCCTTATTTCCAGACTAAATGACAATACATATGTGTTCTAGAACTGCAATTCTTACTATTTCATCTTATGGTTACCATTAGCAATATTATGTATACTTCAAGCCAGTTATAATGTTACTGCTTATTCACTATCTCATTTTGATCTCTTATGATACTAAATGATATATACCTTACGTAGTAATGTGTGGAAGGATTACAGACATACTGGGAAAATCCAGGAAGTTTCATTTATGTCAGGCACTCCTCCAACTGTGAAGTCTCCCAGTCCCTTGAATCTTCAGGAATGGCTGAGCATACCAGTGTGGTCAGGTTCATGAATGCTTTCTCCTCTCTCCCATGCAACTTCTTGATGGCTTGTATAGATATAAGATTCAGATAATTTTCTCTTATGGTATGGACAGATAAAACAATCAGTATGAAAGGACATACTGCAGTTGATAGTCTAACTGTTTTGTATACCTGCTGTAGTCTACAATAGTGGAAGCTAACCTCTGGATCAGCTTGATTCCCATGTTAGTGGGTTGCCTGTCAAGATTCAGGGAAGTGGAGATCATCTTTCCATCCCATCCTATTCCTGCATCCTGTTACATACCACAGAAACATGGAATGACCTGCCTATAGAAGTATTGCTCTGGGAAGTTGGATTTGAGGAAAAAAATGTCATCGTATACATTTAAAAACAGGTAATCCCTTTGCTCACCCAAGAAAACCAAGTCCCATGAACTGTACAGCCAAATTGCTTTTCTCCAGTACCCTACTCCCTTTTTTTGGCTTTGTTTATAAACTAAAATACAGTAAAACATGTCTTTCAGTGAGCCTGCCAAATGTTTTCAGCAGCATTGTCAACTTGAAAAAAATTCTGAATGCTGAATCTCTGTATCCTGAGTCTTCTTGTACCTCTAACTGGTATCTGGTTAGTTCAGTATTTTATTTATTTTGATTTATTCTAGCCATAAAAAGAGCTCAGCCTAGGCTGTGGGTGCCTTTTATCTCTGATTAAAAACAGAATGCACCATAACTCAAAATGAAACCTGCAGCCACCCATACCGTAAAACTCAGAGTCTAAACCGAACTCCCCTCCTATATCTCCTTCTCACAAACATCAGCCCAATTAGGCACTATCCTCATTCAAGCACAAGCACACCATGAAGAGCAACACATTCCAGTCCAGAGTTGAGAACACCAAGCCAGAAATCTTCTAAATCAAGAGTGTTCCAGCTTCAGTATGTCTTCAGTCTGTAACTTCCAACCTGAGATGATTTCTCTCCTTGAGCTCTTTGCAACAGCTTCCTGTTTTCTCTTGTGATGGGCTAGCTGGCAGTGACTTAGCCCATGGGTTTTGAAGGGGTAAAAGATGATTGGAGGACTTGGGATTCCCTTTCCTCACCAATCAGGCCCCAGAAACTCACCCTCCATATCCCCTGATTGGCCCCTTAGGTCACCTGGAGGGGGATAAAAGGGGCAGCGCAGCTGACTCAGGGGAGACCAATGAGGGACCACAAGGAAGGAGTTTCAAAGAGCTGGCGAGAGCTGGGCAGAAGCAGTTGCCCCAGAAGAGCCTGAAGGTGTGAGACCTGCAGGCAGCAGTTGGACCCTCAGCAGCGCCGTGTGCGGCCAGCAGGAGAGGCTCGCCACTGGGCTCCAGGATTGCCTACGAGAGGCTGCAGCCAGCAGGAGAGTGTCCCCCCGCTCCAGGAAGGATCTGAGCAGTGACCTGAGAGGTTCCCAGCTCTGCTTCCAGCTCCTCCAATAAGAGGCCAGGCAGCTTGATGTGAGGCCGGGGCTCCGGGAAGGCCAAGACCCCTAGCAGCTTAGTACAGTAACAGCACTGGTATCTGTGTGGTAGAGTTTCTGCCTGCCACATGGGAGATCTCAATTCAAGTCCCAGTTGGGGTGAATGAAGTAACAGGGGCAAATTCTTGATGCAGTGGAAAGGGGTCATTATGTTTTCCCCCCTTTCTCTCCCTCCAGGTACCTAGGCCCTATATTCCTTGTCATTTTGTATTTTGTGCCTTTTATATTTCACCAACCAGTATTGTTTGTTCTGCTGTTTGTGTTTTATATTTTGGTTAACCTAGTCTTTTGTCAACTGGATGAATATGTCTATGACTGTAAGTGTCTAACGTTTGTTGAATCCTGCCCCCTCGGGGCATTGTAGTGTCGCCTACACCCCCTGGTTTATATTGGTTATGTTCCCAGTACTGTTCTCTCATTAAAAGGTGTATGGTTAAGTCCCCATTGGTGGTCTGTCTCTGCTCTATAAAGTCCCTACACCTCCCACAGCACTGATCCCTTCAATTGGAGAGGGGGTACCTGTTGGAGTACTGCCCGGGTTACACCCTGAGGAATGATTACCAACCTCAACAATTCACAGGTGGGGACTGGATAAATTGCTGCAGCAGATGTTGCTGCTGCAATATTTAAGTCCAGAAGGAAGTGGTACTCAAGAGTTGGGCTTTACCGAATCACAGAAAATTAAGGTTGGAAAGGACCTCAGGAGGTCATCTAGACCAACCCCCTGCTCATAGCAGAACCATCCACAACTACATCATCCCAGCCGGGGGTTTGTCTAACCAAGTCTTAAAAGGCTCCAAGGATGGAGATTCAACAACTTCTCTGGGTAACCTGATGCAGTATTTTACTACCCTCCTTGTGAGAAAATTCTTCCTAATTTGTAACATAAACTTCCCTTGCTGCAACTTGAGACCATTGCTCCTTGTTCTGTCATCTGTCACAACTGAGAAAAGTCTAACTCTATCCTCTTTTGAACTTCCCTTCAGGTAGTTGAAGGCTTCCAGTGGTTGGTATCATGGTTATCATTAAGTCTAGGCAAATTTGCAAGGAATTATTGATCTCTGGGCTGTCCTAGTTTACGTTATTATAACTCAGGTCGCAGGATTTTCCTCAGGTGGCAAATTTGATTTAAGGAGGTTTACCCAGCTTAGTTTTAAACCCTGATCTTTCAAAGGACCTCCAGCTGACCCATATATTACTTTAAAGTCAGATGCATTGGACAGAAGTTTTGGGGTCAAAGCTCCTAAAAGATAAGCTGAGTGTCAGCATCTATAGATTATTCAGGGAAGGGCAGATTTTATAAGCATCATCTAGTGCAGTGCGTCTGAAGTCGATGAATTTCAGGTTTGGCTTCTTCTTATATGGGACTTTAAATTGTGTTTGGTGTTGTTTTTAGCTGTACACATCTGATTACCTAAACCTATTATTTTTTTAACCAGAAGCAAAGACCTGAACCTCAGTAAAGGCTCAGGAGACTCAGCTCTCCCTAGTCCCCCAAACACCCTGAATGCCATCCTGTTTACTTTGGTTTTGTATGTTTTGTGCTTTCAGTTAGCTCCGGGTTAATTCAATAGTAACTCCCAGTTCTCTCAAAGAATGAAAATAAAACCTGTTTTTCCAATTTTTCGTGGCTAGAGGCTGGATTTTTATTTATGGGAAGTGGGGAAAACTGTAGGGAACGGGTAGAGGTATGTGGAATAATTTGCTACCATAGGCTGCTATCTCATATGTTACCCCAATATAGTTGGAGTTCATTTAGGAGCCACAGGTTCTGGGGCCTAGGTCTCAGCTGGCCATTGTAATCTTCTTTTTCCTTGACTGATTTGTAGTTCACTCCGCACAAGCTAAATAATGAGCTTAAAAAATAACATGCTTCTTAAGTCGAACCAGTTCACAATACAGATTCACAGGCCAGCTAACCAAAATTATTTTGGAGTCTGTATTTAGGCTAGAGCTCAGATGTTCCAATATAGTTCTTTAAAAATTTTCTACAGCTCTACTTAGCTATGACTGAATTTAAACCATTCTTACAAACATTTTTAATCATGGTTGTTTATCCATGCAGAGCAGGTCTCCATGAGTGGGGATGTGTATTTTCCCAGGGACAAATAGCAGCAACTAGGATTGTGCTGTTGTTACTTGTTCTGGGGCACGCCTCTGCACGCACACCCTGGGGTGTGACAAATTCACTTGAGTGGGGTAGGGGAAGCTGGGGCTAGCACTTGGGCTGACCTGAGAAGCTTTACCTGGGGTCCTAGGGGCCTCTCAGGGCAGCAGCAGTGGCAATCCAGCTGCTCAGAAGCTGGCCGGCAGCCAAAACCTGACTGGCTATCCAGGCTCCAGTTTCTCGCAATATATACTACTGCTATGTGCACTGCACCACTTTTTTTGTGGTAGTTTTTTTCAACACCAGGATCTCCCAGTGTCAAAAACCCCCCACTGCTCTGCTACTTAGCAGCACAGTGAATGTGTGCACATGTAGTGCATGCGGTTTGTGGTGCTGCAAACCACACACGCATACTCATGGGGACATGCCCACATATTGGACATTGCCCACATTGTAATTGGACATTGTAATTGGACATGTAATTGGACATTGTAATTGTCCAATTACAATTGTCCAATGTCCAGTGTAATACATGTAATTGGACATGTAATTGCACATTGTAATTGGACATGCCCACATATTTCTGGATTCTGTTAAATCAGAAGGCAGGTACTATCAAGTGGCAATAGTTGCTTTATACTGCTTGGGGAGTGGCACTCTACATCAAAGACTGCATCAAATCAAATAGTGTAAACTTTTAAACTGATAAGTGCCAGAGCATCTCTGTGGATAGAAATTCTGTGTTTCAATAGGAAGAAAGTATGTCTGGGTTTGTACTATTGACCCCTAGACCAGGATGGCAGAAGTGAGTTAGAAATGCTGAGGGAGTTGAGAGAGGTTGTGAAAGCAGAAAACACAGTAATAATGGGTGACTTAAATTATCCACAAATAGACTGGGTCAATCTAACCTCAGGCCAGGATGGAGAGACCAAATTTCTTGACATTATAAAAGACTGCTTTCTGGAGCAATTAGTCCAGGAACCTTCAACAGGAAAGGCCATTTTTGAACTAGTCCTAATTAGTGGACAGGATTTGGTGCAAAGGGTAAGTGCTACTGAGCCGCTCTGCAATAGTGACCACAGTGCAGTTTGCTTCAACATCCTTAGGAGGCGAGATAAGAGGAAATTCTACCACAGTAGCCTTAACTTTAAAAAAGGACTCTATACCAAAGTGTGGAAGTTTGAGAAAAGGTAAATGGAGCCCCAAACATGTGAAGAACTTGCAAGTAACATGGGAACTGCTTAAGACATCCTGGAGATACAGAGTAAGTGTATACCGCAAATCAAAATAAAAAATGGAAAGCAGACCAAAAGAAAGCCAGCATGCTGTAATGATAGAGCTGCAGAGGGAATAAATAGAAAAAAAGGCTTCTTTCAAAAGATGGAAGGTAAATCCTAATGATGGTGATAAAAAAGAGCAAAAACTCTGGCAAATCAAATAAAACTGTAATAAGACAAGCTAAGAAAGAATCTGAGGAGAAACTTGTTTGAAACATAAAAAGGCAACAATAATAAATTCTTTTAGAAGCTGGGGAGTCATTCAGTCCTATGGATGATCAGGGAGTAAAAGGAGTGCTGAAGGATGGCATGGCCATTGTTTAGAAACTAAATGCATTTTTTTAATCTTTCTTTACTGTGAAAAAATTTAGGGAGATTTCCTCATCAGCTCCACTTCTCTCTAGGGACAAGTCAGTGGAGCTGACCCAAACTGATGTTTCCCAAGATGAGGTTTTAGAGGAAAATAATCAGCTAAACAGTAGCAAGGTACTAGGACCTGATCAGAAATTGCTGAACTCCCAACTATAGTATGAAATCTATCACTAAAATAGCTTTGGGACCAGAGGACTGGGGGATTGTCAATGTGACTCCAATACTTAAAAAGGGCTCTAGAGAGGATCCAGGGAACAACAGGCCAGTAAGCTTAACTTCTGTTTTGGAAAAGTGGTCAGAACAACAACAACAATAATAAAAGAATTGTTCAGCACATGGATGAACATGACATGCTAGGAAGGAATCAGCATGGCTTTCTCAGAGGGAAATTATGCTTCACCAACCTACTAGAGTTCATTGAGGGTGACAATAAGCAGGTGGATCAGGGCAATCCACTTGACATAGTACATCTGGACTTCCAAAAACCCTTTGACAAGGTCCCCCACCAAAGGTGCTTAAAGAAGTTAGGTAGTCATGGGATTACAAGGCAGGTCTATCTGTGGATTAGAAATTGGCTTAAAGATAGAAATCAAAGTTTGAGCATAAATGGTGAGTTTTCAGAATGGAACAAAATAAATAGTGAAGTCCCCCAGGAATCTGTATTGGGACTGGTAATGTTTAATATATTCATAAATGATCTGGAAAAGGGGGTGAGTAGTGGGGTGACCAAATTTGCACGTGCCACAAAATTATTCAAACAGATAGAAACCAAGGAAGACTATGAGGAACTACAGAAGAATCTTGCACTATTAAGCAAATGGGCCACTGAATGACAGATGGAATACAATATAACTAAGTATAAGGTGATGCACATGGGTAAAAATAACCCAAACTATACCTACATTAGATGTTATTACACAGGAAAATGATCTGGGAGCCACTGTGGACGGTTCACTAAAAACAGTTCTCAGTAGCCATCAAAAGGCAAACAAAATGTTAGGAATTAGTTAGAAGTAAATTGTAAACAAGACAGAAAGTATCATTATGCCCCTTTATAAATCCATTGTATATCCACACCTTGAATACTGTGCCCAGTTTTGGTCCCCACACCTCAGAAAGGATATAAAAGAACTGGAGAAGGTACAGAGAAGGGAACAAGGATGGTTAGTTATATAGAGGAGATTCCTTATAAGGAAACTAAAGAGGTGAGGTTTATTCAGTTTAGAAAAGAGATGCTTGAGGAAGGGCATGATAAGGGTTTACAAAATACTAAGTAGTGAAAAGAACAAAAGGAAGTTCTTTTTCATGCAGTGCAATTAATGTGACTGAATAAACTCCAGGGCAATTTGGGCCGAAGTAAACTAGTCCTGACATCATGGTCTACATATGTGCTTAAGCACAGTAATTTACTCCGCAATCGGATATCACCTGTGTCGGATGGGAGCATCCAATGACTCTGTAAATCAGTCTAATTGCTGTGCCCGTGTAGATGCTGCTGCTTTATTACACAGTAAATTAGTCCACTGTGCAGTAAAGCACGCCTGTAGGCATTCCCACTGGGTAATGCTGGAAGCTGGACGTTGGAGAAGGACAGGAGAAAAACCCTGGTCAAACTGTTCATTCTCTCTTTCAGCATCCACTCTTTGTCATTGTAAGACAGAGGATACTGGGAAAGATGGACCTATGGTTTGACCCGGTAAATGAAAGTTCTTATGTTTTTATAATTGTCAGGAACAAATTTTGCTCTATCTGTTCTGAAGTCAATGAAGTGGCTTGGGATGCAAATCAGGTGTATGTTGTCTCTCTTCATTTGTGCTGCCCTCTTCATTTTTCAGAATGAAAAACAGTAGCCAGTTGACAGGGTCAACATAGATTCGTTACATTTTGAACATTTTGAAAAATCTGCCTTACACAAGTGAACAGCTAAAGGCTATTGGAAACAAAAAAGAGAGAGAAGGGGAGTTCCTTCAACTTATATATTTGTAACCTGGGTACACTCAAGGGTGTGCCCTATTTTCAAATGAATGGGATGGGTAGGCAGGAGGAGGTGTTGTGAGAGGGATGGCAGAATTTCAGGCAGATCCCTTTTTCCTCTATAGAGTTAGCCCAAGCACAAAGTTCTTAACAATATACAATTTATTAAGTTATAATATACATAAACATAAAACTAAATATCATAGACATATTTACACAATGAGCACTAACCAATAACCAAGGTCAAACCCTAAATAACACTATTTACAACATCACAATACAACATTTCAATTACAAAATATAAGGGTCAAACATGAACAACCTTAATAACATCTATCCCTTCATATAGTCCCTGACCCATGGCAAGAGATAGTCCTCCTTCTAATGGGGTGCGGGGTGTCCAGGATGCACCAGGGGCCCCTCCCTTTAGGGCCTTGACTAGGTTGGGGGGCTGCTCACCCAGCCCCTTCTCTAGGTGTGCCCACCCCAAACATCTTCCCCTGTGGGACCCAAGGGCCCAATGACTCACTCTCCCTCAGGTGGCAGTGGTCAAGGTGCAGCTCGATGGGGTCTGCTCTGTTGGGGTGCCTCTCCAGGCCTCTCCTGCACTGCAGTTTTTAACAGGGAAGACATTTAAACTTATTCTAGTATATCTTTGCCTAAACATAAACAAATTGTTAGAAATGGTTTATTCATCCACTGTAGAAACTGTTTTATAAACCATAATTATTTTAAAACAGACTTGTGGCATGATAGCATCTCCCTAAATTGGCAGACGTTATGTCCAAATTTTCGCTTATTTAAATTGGATAGAGCTCTACTTATGTAGCCAGAGGTCCTCAACGTTCTCACCTGGTAGGGTTTACAAAGTTCTACAATCAGTTCATGTGATTAATGGATTTTCTTTATAAATTAAGTGAACTAGATACATCACAAAATGCTTCAGAACAGTGAGGGGAAAACTTTTTGGCAGGCATGTCACAAATTTACCGTGCACCCTCCTTAGGTGCCACTCTAATCCCTTTCTCTACCTGATCTTCTCCTCTGCTGTCTGCTCCCTGCCCTATGTGCTGCTGTGCTGCATGTCCTCTCCTTGATATGCCACGTACAACACGTAGGGCCTGTCTATGTCATTTATGGCACTTGTGCAGCAGATGGCCACTCCCATTTTAGAAGGCTTAAAATTTCTGCCCTGAATACATACAACTTTTTGGGGCCTATGCAGTTCAAAAAACACTCTTTAAAGCTACTTTTGTAGTAGCTAAGGAGATTTTCTTCATTCAATGAAGTAATTAGAATTGTTCCCTTCAAGGCACAGTCAAAGCCTATTGGCAGTATGGTGTCGGGAAGCAGACTTACTGTTATCTGTGCACTATTATCTGTGCAGTACCACTAAAGTATATTGTCTGCTCCTATGATTTCTGCACTATAATGTGATTTGGACTACGGCCAGAGCTAATTTCATCATGAGAAGTTCTGGCCCTGTGACTGACTAGCCTCACTGCTTTCTCTTATCATGCTAAAGCAGCCAACCAGAGCTACTGCAGGAGGCAAACAGTTTTCTCTTTCTGGCCCACAGGAACCTGAAGACTTTTAGATGGTGGAAGTGGAAAGAAAATGGGTAAGGAAAATATAAATTAATTAGGATTATTTAGTGTAGAGATGATAACACCGGGCACATCTACACGAGACATTTACTGCTCAGCTAATTAGGTAGCTCCGCAGTAAAGTCTGATTTACTGCAGAGCTGCCTAATAAACTTTGCAATAAAGTCTCAGTGCCTACACATGCAGCCCTATTAGGACACAGGAAACTAGTGAACTCCGCTGCAGGTTCGTACATTTCAATACAAGTACTATCCTGCAGTGGCATTTTTTAGTGTGCTGCAATGCACATGTAGACTCTGGCAGGGCTGGCCGGGGCATGAGAGTACTCTGGTGTGGAGCTGCCTGCCTGCTAGCCCCGTACCAGAGCACCTCATGCCCCAGCCAGCCCCTCCACAGCATGTTGAGCCTGATCAGAGCAGCCCCAGGCTGACAGGCTGACCCCTGGAGTTCCCTGCCAGCTGGGGGCTGCTCCAGTCTGGCTCAATGTGCTGCAGTCCCAGGGGCACGTGAAGATGTGGCACTTGATAGCAACATACTCCAGTGTGATATGCACCACAGTTCACTCATTCACATTAATTTCACCTATAGATGTGCCCAATGTGGGGTGGAATTTGAAAACAGGCTTTAAATACCTGAAGGGTTGGTAAATGGAGTATGGAGATAAACTATTTTCTGTGGCTGTAGGCTAGCTAGAGAGGCTGTGGAATCTCCATTCCTGAAAATTTTCAAGAACAAGTTAGACAGAAACTTGACTGGCGTGATTTAGTAAGGGATGATCCTGCCTTAAGCTGGGGGCTGGAGTAGAAGACCTTGTGAGGCCTCTTCCAGCCCTACTTTTCTTTGAGTCTAAACTATTCTTACAAGAGGAAAGACAGCAGAAAGAGCCAGCTTCTCATGACATCTATTCTTTCCTCCTCCAGTTGGGTTCTTCTCTGCAATAGCTGGATGGAAAAGGGGGAGGAGAATAGAAAACTTTAATTGCTCTACCTTAGGTCTAGGAAAAGGGAGAATATTGTAATTGCTCCCTATAACTATTAGAGAAGGAATGAAAAAACTATAGAGCACAGAAGGAACACTTGCACAAAGACTAATTTTGACTAATTCTTACAATCAAAAGGAACATATTGCACAATTACACAACAAATTTCAATTTCTAATCTTAAAATATGTGTTTAATATGATACTTGATATGATCATATCTTGTATGATGCTGTTTTACTTTAGGTCAAGAAGTTACAAGAAAATTAATCGTCTAGAATGATGATTTGATACATTCAGAACTGTATTTTTAAATGTTTTTCATTGTTAATTCTAGGTGGGAAAGGGCAAGAGGAAAATGAGAAAAGTCCATCTTTTTCTTTTTATGAAAACCTATATACAATGCACTAGAAAGAGAGGAACTAAAGTAGTCCCCTGTCTCAAGAAGATTCATGTAAAAAGGACCCTGGCATGTTGTGGGGTAGAAGTTATTGCAGGAAAAGAAGTTAAATTTGATCCGGTCAGTTTTTTCTTCGCTTCTTTAGGGGCTAGTCTCTCTCTAGCTGCCAAGGCAAAGCAGGATATAAAGGACGGTCACAATGCAAGTGCTTCTAGATGCTACTCCAGCCTGAGGAATTTTTCTACCTGAGACAACAAGTACATTTGAATTTTTAAAAACTTCCGTATTTAGAGGCTGTGTGTAGATGAAATGAGAAGCGTGTGTGCATGCCACTTTAAAGCAGGCTAAATGCTTTTGCGCTGCTTTAATGGTGGCAGTGCTTGCACACTTCAGCAGTGTATTGAGCATTATTCCAGCTGCTGTAGGAAATTTGGCGGTGTAATGCACCTTAAATGACTTGGGGTACAGCAAACTAAAATGCCTTCAAGGAGTTAATTCTAGGTGGGAAAGGGCAAATTCTAAGTGGAAAAGGAGTTTTAGTTTGCTGCCCCTACAGCTGTGGAGTGAAACACTAGGCTCTGTGCAGCTTCATGGTCCTCTGCCATGTGGGAACGAATGACACAGCCCAGAGCAGTCCAGGCAGGGTCATGAGTGACTACATGGCGCTGGGAGCCAGGCTCAGAGATTCAGGGGCACAGGTGGTCTTCTCATCCATCCTACTAATCAGCTGTTGAGAACAGCACCACAGCAATTGTGTCAGAGAGGTCAACTTGCAGCTTTGGAGCTCGTGCCATCATACAGGGTTTGGATTCCTTGACCACGACCTGCACTTCCAGGATAAGGTCTTGTTCAGACAAGATGGGCTACACCTTTCTCCAAGAGGTAAGAGTCTCTTCTCTTACAGGTTGGCTGATCTCCTATGCTGGGCTTTAAACTAGGTTCATTGGGGGATGGGGATGTTGATGACAGGGAGAGGCCAGGAACGACGAACCTCAAGGTAGGTGCTGGAACAGTCCAGGTAAGTAACAAGGGCCCCGCTAAGCATCAGAATGGAGAAGTAGTAAGGGCATCCATTGAGGGGCTTAGATGCCTCTTTACTAATGCTAGGAGCATATGGAACAAGCAGGAGGACCTTGTACTTCTGCTTGAAAATAAAGAATTTGACCTGGTTGGACTAACAGAAACCTGGTGGGATCCTACCCATGACTGGGAAGTGGGCATCGAGGGCTACAGGCTGTACAGATAGGACAGAGTGGGGAAAAAGGGGGCAGGAGGCATTGCTCTCTATGTTAAGGAGCAATATACATCTTCTGTAGTTAAACTGGGCCAAGAAGAAGGACAAATTGAGGTGCTATGGGTCAGATTACAGGGGGATTGGGATGAAAGGGACTTGGTAGTGGGGGTCTCTTACAGATCCCCACACCAGGAGGACGAGTTAAACCTAGAATTCTTGAGACAGCTCTCAGAGGCAATGCGCTCCAAGGACCTGGTTGTCATGGGTGGTTTAAACTTCCCAGACATCTGCTGGGAGAAACAGGCAGCCAGGTCTGCCCATTCATGAAAGTTTCTAACCTCTTTACAGGACCTTTGCCTATTGCAGGAGATACGTGTTCCATTAGGGGAAATGCCTTACTGGACTTGGTACTGGCCACAGGGGATGACTTGGTGGGGGATCTGCAGCTACAAGTTAACCTAGGGGATAGTGACCACCTATTGATAGGATTTACTATATGGAGAAAGGTGGGGAAGACAACTAGTAGGGCGGAAGTGCTGGACTTCAGGAAGGCCAACTCTGACAAGCTCAGGAGATTAGTTAGGGAGGGACTGACTGCTAAAAGCCTTGGAGAGATGGGAGTCCAGGAAGGGTGGGCCTTTCTCAAGGCACTAACCCTGCAGGCACAGAAAAGGACCGTCCCAGTACACATAAAGGGGAGCAAAAAAGAAAAGAAACCCTCTTGGTTGAGCAGGGAAATCCAGGAGAGCCTGGAGGGGAAAAAAGAGGCCTACATGCTGTGGAAGCAGGGGGCAGCCACCAAGGAGGAGTATACCTGCTTGGCTTGAGCAGGGAAACAGTGAGGAGAGCCAAAGTGGAAAATGTAGCTTAGGCTGGCAGCAAAAGTCAAAGATAACAAAAAGTCATTCTTTAAGTACATAGGAAGAAAAAAGAGGTGCAGGGTAACTTAGGGCCCCCTCAGGATGAACTAGGGCAACTGGTAACAGGATGGCCAAAGCAGAGTTTCTAAATGATTTCTTTGCATCTGTGTTCCTGGACATGAATACAAATACGCATCCCATTGGGACTTTAGGTAAGCCCAGGATAGATACTAAACCACCAGCTGTTCATGCTGGCCTAGTAAAGGGGCACCTGGAGGGGTTGAATGTATTTAAGTCAACAGGCCCTAATGATCTTCATCCTAGGATACTTAGGGAATTAGGTGGAGACAGGTCCTGGAGGATTGGAAAAGGTGGTCCTTATTTTCAAGAAGGGGAGGAAGGAGGAACCAGGTAACTCTAGGCCAGTTAGTCTCACCTCTATCCTTGGCAAGACCTTTGAGAAAATTGTTAAGGATCACATTTGTGGGGAACCAGCTGGTAAAATAATGCTAAGGGGCAATCAGGGATGGATTCATAGCAGGCAGATCCTGCCTGACTAACCTAACCTTGGAAGCTTAGATATCATGCTTTAATGCATAACAGCTAGATTATATAAGACTAACTATATAGCAATGAATAATTAAAAATCAGAAATGATCTAATTTCAGTTTCCTTGCACCTGTTTGCTTTCAATTTTTGGCATTTCCATTCATCACGAATGTGTTTTGCCATGGTGATGGACCATTTTGCCAAAAAGAACAATGGTTGTGTAATCAGGCAAACATTGTATTTTACTACATTCTAGAGTATACACAAATATACATGTACATATAGAGTAGCAATAGACAAAAAACTTTTTAGGACAAAACAATGAATACTTCACATTTTTGTTTTTAAATACTATTTAAAGATCAGGAAAACATTGGTGTAGCATGACCTGACTCTCAAATGTGTCATATATTAGCTCTAGGGAACAAATTTTATGGAAAATTTATAGCTCCAATAACAATTAGATTCAATAACTTTAAAATATGCTAAATACATTTTTGGAAAAGGTTTTGTGAGCATTGTATGCATGGTGAGTATGTTTATCATTAAATTTAAACTACTACATTGAGTGGCCTAGGACTGACCAAAGTTTTTTTTCTGGATAAAAATATTTTGTTTTTCTCATCAGTTGTCTGTCTTGTCTGTTCTGATTGTAAAAGCTCTGAGGCAGGGGCTGTTCTTCACAATAGGCTTGTATATAAGGTGAAGCAAAATAAAATCAATCTCTGTTGGAATCCTTTGGTATAACCATGATATATATTGTATATTATACATTATATATTATAAATAAATGAAATATTTAGGTTTATCCATTAGAAAAAGGGAACATTAGAACAGGGGTGTTGAACTCAGGGCACTATGTTGGATCCAGACTGTGGAGCTCCTCACAGATTGGCTCCAGCCCAGGGCATGAAGACGACCATTGTTATAACCCTGGCAGCAGCGGCAGTGGGTCCAGAGGTGGCAGGGGTCCAATGATAGCATGCCTAGTAGTGGCAGCAGCAGGTCCAGCACTGGCAGTGATGGCTCTGGTGACTGCAGCAGTGTGTCCAGAGATGACAAGGGGTCTGGTGACAGGAGTCTGTGAGCAGCAGTAGCTCCATGGAGGTCTAGAAAAGGCAGGGATCTGATGGGCGCAACAAGGATTTGGGCGCAGCTGGGGTGGCAAGTGATGGCAATAGTCAGCAGGGTCAATTGTCTCTGCATTCTGTGGCAGACCATGTTCCCCAACTTCTGGTGGTCTGCTAGAAGCCAGACAGGCTAGACAGAGAGTCTTCATGGGCTAGATCCAGTCTGCAAGATGCACATTTTATACCCTACGCTGGGGCAAACTTCCTTTGGGCAATAGACATATTGCATATCTTTACATGTATGTCCTAATACCATATTACTTAAACCCAAGATAGCTTTGAATTTAAGATGAATTACAAAGTGATGATCCTGCCCCAGGCAGGGGGTTGGAGTAGATGGTCTCTGGAGGTCCCTTCCAGCCCTACTTCTCTATGATTCTAGGACTGTATGAGTTCTGAGCTGGGCCAGGCTGGGTTGGACATAGAGCCAGTGCTGAAGGTAAGTGGAGGGAAAGAAGTGGGGAGTGACTGGGGGGTCCAGACAGTTGGGGTGGGGGCAGGCTGTGTGGTCTCTCCTACATTCCTTCTTCCACCATGAAATCTCCCCCATTTTCTCTCTACTCACATTGCATAGTATCCCCTGCACTCCCCATGCTGCAATCCCCCTCCCACACTGAACAAGCCACCCTTGCCTGAGGCAGGTGGCAGCTGAACTCCAGCTCTGGCCGCTGAGCTGCTGCCTACCCCAGGCCAGTATTCAGATATAAGTCAATCCTCCCGTCCATACTGATTGGGGAAAAAAACATCGTCTTAGAGTCAAGTAAATATGGTAGTTGGAGTGTTCTCATGGGACAATAGAGGTCTTATCTTCCCTCAACATAGGGCTGGCCCTACAAAGTATAGTTTAAAATTAAATATTTAGTGGTGACTCCCCCATTTTAAAAGATATGTTATACTCTGTTTTCTACTGCAGGATTAGTCTGCTGAGATGGAAGCAAAACTTGAATTATTTGTTGGGATGAAACTTGTGGATATAGACACTCTCCATCCTAGAGTACTGAAAAAATTGTCATGTGAAATTGCAAGTCCAGTTACAGGTATTTTCAGAAAATCTGTCAATGAAGTAGTACCTTATTACTGAAGAACAACAAACCTCATGTGTGTGTTTTAAAAAAGTGGAAGAGACCTAAGCTACAAGAGGTCCATTAGATTGTCCTCTCTACCTTCAGAGTCCAAGAACTGTTTATATGGGATATGTGAGGTGTCTGGTTATGTAATGCTTCTTGACTTCACTGATAGTGCCTTATGGATCTTGGAGACAGGCTGAAAGTAGAGAAAGTAGTCTGAAGAGAAGGCATAACTTCTTGATATTCAGAAGAAGGAAATTTTGTATGGGGAGGTATAGGCTTGAATTAATTCAGGATTTTTGAAGTAAGTTTGATGTCTTCATGGATGTACTTTTGTTTAGGTTCAGGGAATTTGTGTTGCATGTAATAGAAGGTTAGACTGAGTAGTTGTGATGTCCCATTCCAGATTAAGTTTCCTTCCATTTTGTATCCTCTTCCATTTTGAGCTTGGAATATGCTTACAATACTTGTACCATATTTATTTTTTATTTGCATACTGTATTTAATCAGTTACTTTCATGCTTCATGGATTTTACTGTCCATCTGTAGGAGAAGGAAAAAATGTTTTTTAATTGCAGAGCTTGCTTTCTGGTTGGTTGCAGGGTGGGGAGTTAGCCTTTGACTGAAACATTAGTGATTGGCCATAGAAATTTGAGATTGGGTGGGTTGTATGAACCATATTTGTTGTTGTACATTTGTTTCGTGTCATCTTTTGAAGAAAGACTTTTTCTGGTGATATCTTTGTGGCTGAAAAATTGTCTAACATTTCTTCTAACTATATCCTTGGGCCAGTAAAAGAGCTCACAAAAAAAAGCCCTTACCTCTTGCATATTTTCTGGCAGGGGCATTCTAACTCATTAGAGCTTTAAATGCTCCACAGCCATTTTGAAACAGGGGAAGCTGAATACATATGATGTTACAGTGTTTTAATTAAAGTAGATGTCCAGGATGCACTCTGATTAACCCCCCACTCCACCCCACCCCACCCCACCCCACCCCACCCCTGAGCATGGCTATAGACACCTGAAGACAGGAAGACAGGGGTGGGCAATTATTTCATCTGAGGCAGTGGTCAGTTGGGTGTTTTGGGAGGATCTGCACATGAGACAAAAGCTTGTGTCAAGGGCTGACTTTCAATAGATCGCAGCAAGGTAGGGTCCTCTACACCTCTCAAGTCTCTTCAGAGTGCCAGAGTAGTCAAATTCAACAGGGTCTTCTTTCCCCATTGATTCTGCCAAGCCCAATCCTTTGGCTGTGGTTATGCTAGATAGTAGGTAGGGACAGTGGGAATCTTGTTCATCCATTCATGCACGTCACTAATTAGATGACGAGGCATTTGGCTATTTACCGTACCTCCGAAGGGGACCACCTTTGTGTTATTTAGAGTCATTTGGCTAATCAGCTCAGCATGCCCCATGCAACACAGCTGCTTTTGTAGCAAGACTATGGTTCCAGATGGCCCAGAATCGAGTGATGTCATCACGCACCATCTGATTATAACACCTCGTGGCCAGATAGGAAGCAATCATTACGAGATTCTGATCCCACTGGGGAAAAGTCTCCATGGCCTGAGTCCAAGCAGCATGGCCTCCAGGACAGCTCCTTGAGGCCAAGTCCAGAAGACCCTCAAGTGGGGTGCTCATTGATTATAACTGAAGAAACATTCTTGGCAAATGCTTCCGTTCCAGTTCATCCAGCACTGGTCATAGGATTTCATCCCGCACGGCACAGGACCAATCCCCGGGCCCCTTTGAATCCCAATACCAAGCTGAAGAAACAATCTTGGCAAAAGCTTCCATTCCAGTCTAAGCAGCACCATTTGAAATTTTTCACCCCTCATGGCACAGGACTAATGCCCCAGGTCCCTCTTAATCCCAATACCAGTCCCTTATATTAGGCCTCAGCCCATGACATGCAGCTGAGTTTCTGCACCCGACTGGCTAACGCTTAAGTTTGTCTTGCACCAGTCAACAAGTTTCACCTCTGTCAGCACAACACAAGGTTGAGGGAGAGCTACTCAACTTGTACATAACGGGCAGCCGAGCTTCCACACCCAACTGGCTAACATGACACACATGGTTGAGGGAGAACTACTCAAACTGTACCATCAATTCCATTAAGTTTCAGATTTGGTTAGTCCCAGGACCTGCACATGAGGCCCACATGATTGAGGCAGGCCATCCTGGCTCTCCTCCTTGCTGCTATATGCAGCTCCCAAAACTGACTGGAGCCATGCGCTGCCTGGTGACTACACCTGCACAGGCCACAAACACCTGAAGGGCCTGCCACCTGGGACCCAGCATGACATGTGGTCCCTGCAAGTGGTGCCAGCCCCAGGGTGACAGTGCAAGTGGCCCCAGTGCTGCCTGAAGTGGCACAACCCCCTGTCATGCCCCAGTGAGCTGAGCAGTTCTTACTACAAGTGTCAAAAGTGGTGGCAGCTCTGAGCCGATTAGGGCTGCTCCATGGGGGGGCTGGCAGCAGCAGGCTCTGAGTGCCCCATGCCTGCTACTGCTGCACGGGTGAGTTATGGGCCCTGCGTGGGGGGGCTGGGACCCTGCAGGGAAGGTCTGTGGGCTTTGCGGGGTACCCACACCCTCTGACTAGCCCCCCCACAAAGCAACCCCCCAGAAATTACCGCCACCCCCAGTCCCTACTTACTGGGGACAGCCCTGGGTCAGTCTTGCGCCACTCCTGCTTCGCCAGGCACATGAACTCATCGTGCTAATGTAGCAAGGGACACCATAGAGATACTCTGGTTGTCACAGCATCTCTGGAGGTCCAAGCCCTGGTTTGCCTCAGGGCACAGTGAGGAACCGTGTTCTGTGCTGCTTTTCTCCCAGGTGTTTTGGAAATTCAGGTACCAAATTGTGACCCCACCCTGCAAATATGCAGTGTGGGAAACATTTTTTCATTTTCAGCATGCCTCTTGTGTTATCTCAAACTCGTTTGAGATGCCATAAGAGGCACATGCACACTCAGCTGGATGTGCCCAGAGAATTTAAGATTAGTTTATTTCTAATATTAATAATATTATTATTCCTTGAAATTAATGCACATTTTATCAGTTTTAATAATTTGCTTCATATACCTTACCTTTAGTGTTTGGTTATTTATACCTAACCTGTTTTTGATTATAGAATTTCCTATTAAAATATTCTTATATTTATGTCCTTGGGTGCTTGATTTTGGTGGGACTGACTCTTCAAATGTTTCTTGATTTACAGAATGCTTTGGGGGGCCAACGGGCTGTAGGGGACAGGACAAGGTGTAGCAATCTTAAAATGCAACAAAGGAATTTAAGGCGGGATATTAGGAAGAATTTTAATACTATATGGGTGGTTAATCTTACCAACAAAAGGTTATAGAATTTCCCTCCTTAGTAGTTTTTAAGGCCAGTTTAGACCCAAATTTATCTTCATTGGTTTAGTCAGAGAAGATCTTGCCTTGAGATGGGGCTTGCCCAACCCTCTGCCTGCAGAGCCATGACATCTGCCTGGGAACTGCCCACATATTGGTATATTTGGCAGCAGGGAAGTGGTGGCAATTAATCCTTGCTGTACAGTCAGATCAGACCAAGTAGCCCACAGATGGACCTGACACCACCATGGGCAAATGGTGTCACCTTAGTCAGGGAGGGCACATGCCCCCACAGTGACCAGTCAGCAATGGGGTGGGGGCGGGGGTCCCTCCATGGCCAATCTTGGCAACCGTGGGAGGGGGTCCCCCCACGGCAAAACTTATCAACTGGTGAGAGCTCCTACACCTTGGCTGATGCTTGCAGGGGGGCACTGGTGTTCCTGCCTGCCCCCCCTGCCCATCACCTAAGCAGGGAGTGCAGCTGGTCATGGGGTGCACCAGCACTCCCAGGGGGTGCCGGTGCACCCCTGTGCACCCCCTACATGTCACCACTGGACACCACCCATCCAGCCAGGGGGCAACAAGATTTGGCATCGTTGGACTAGATGACCATCTGAGGTCCCTCCAGCCCTACTTTTCTATCATCATCCTATCACTATCACTTTTTTTTAACAATTCTATGCACTACCTTTGATGTAGCATTTGGTAATAGCACCTGAAGGCACACAAGCATTCTTGGAAATTCTATGGAATGTGTCTCCTGTACTGTGCTTTACAGGGGTGGAGATTGCTCCCTATGGTGTGATGTTCTCTCTCCCTTCCATATATACAATCTAGTAGAGACTGCTTCTTCCCATTCTGGTCTCTTTCAGATGATTTACTTATAAAGGGAATAAAAGGCAGTCATTTTTTACTTATAGTGTCTGCTGCTGTGATCAGCATTTGCAAGAGCTGTGGACAGGAAAGAGAGATTAGACATTAGAAAGAAATCTGGGGGCCAAAGTAAATTTCAACATTTATATTATTGTGGTGGTGCAGGCTCAGGAATTGAAAAGTGTCCAGACTTACCAGTTACAGCTCAGGGCTTTCAGGGTTTTGCTAACACATAGGTGAAGCTATCTCCCCCATATAATCATCATGTTCATATCCAAGTAGCATTAAGGACAATATCCTTCCATATTTTCACTTAGCTCTGTGCAGCATATATTTATGCATTTTGCTTATTTATCTTGAAGTTATAATATAGTGTCCTCTGTCATCCACCTAAATGCTTTATATGTGAGATAAGACATTTCTGCTCATTAAAATAGCCACTCCTGAGGGCTTTGATCAATGTGAAGAGTAAAACATATGAGAACTCTATTTACTTTTCATTTTATCATACTGTGTCATCTCCTATCAAAAGAATAGTGTGCAGGAGAATGCATTCAATAATCATTGTCACTGTCAGGTTTCCTTGGAAATTACTTTTCTATTTAAAGGGCTACATTTTGCCCTATTTTCAAAATGTAATGAAAAATGTGATTCCTTCAGTTGAGGCCCCTGCTGAGACTGGGGCCCCATTATATTAAATGTTATAGAAACACATAATGGTTGATGGCCAAAGAGCTTGCAATATAAACAGACTGTAAAAGCGCAAGAGAAGAGGCAGTCAGTGAAATTACTTGTCCAAGATCACACAGCAGGCCAGCAGCCCTAAATGGAAAAGATTCTTAGGCTTATCCACTTGCTCACATAGCTACTCCCAGACTTGAGTAAATTTTTGTGGGTACTTGTAGGCATTGTAAAAGAAATGAGTCTGACAGATGTCAGACATCTGACAGATGTTCACTTAAAGGTGCAATGGGATCTGATCCCCAATCTCAACAATTGCACCTCCTGCCATGCAACATGTGAACAGATCCCAAACACACCATACTGCCAGTGCAGGGGGAGCCTGGGATCATGATTATGATCATGATTATGATCATGATCCCAGGCTTCCCCTGCACTGGGAGATTAGGTGCCTGGCAATAAGATGATCATCAGCTGGCTATGGGAATGCATGAGGCCATTTCAGCCTCACTGTGATCCCCAAACCCAGCCGACAATCAACTTGCTGTTGGTGGATTGGAACTGCCCTGGGGCTTGATGATCAGCTGATCAGGACTGCCCTGATGTTTGAGCTGGGGCCATTCTGATCAGCTAATCTTTGGCTGGCAGGGACTGCCCCAGGACTCAAATCCTAGGACAGTGCTTGCCAGCTGATGGGAGACTGAAGCAGGCCCAGGGTTTGAATCTTGGGGCCATCCTGATAAACTGATTGTCAGCTGGAAAGGGCTGTCTCTGCCCTGGAGTGGACCCTGCGGGCTGACTGGGATGGCCCTGGAATTGAGCCCTGGGTAGTCCTTGCATGGCATGCCACATGGTCAAGTTATGGAGTCATACAACCCAGCCACAAAGATATTACTCATTTTTCAAGTAATATCTTTGTTGCTGGTTGTAATTTTATGGTGCAATGAAGTCTGAGAATGTGTGGCCAGTTGCTATTTCTGGCATGGTTAACAACATAATCTCCCCAGAAGTAATGTGTGTCCGAGGCCTACAAGTGGCCTGAAAAGCAATAATTACTTTACTGCTAAACAGAGCCATGATTGCAATCCACTTTTTAATACTAAATACATCTAGATTTGAAGTATTAATAGCTTCTATTATGTTTCATTTTCACCTTTCATAACAGATGCTTTAGAAATCTACACTATGTTATGTTTAGAATTCTATTTAAAAATTATTTGTAGAATTTGTTTTTAATAAAGCCATCTCTACCTGGCTTATTCATTAAACGGCTGATGTCTGTCTACATTTACGTTTTGCCATCTTGGAATACACTTCAATACTTTTCAGGATATTTGCATACTGAAAGCTTCTTATCTTGGGCTCAAAATGTCACTCAGTACAGGTAACACAAGTCTTCCCTTTGTCTCTAGTGAGACTTGATTTGGGCCTTTAAATGGCTTCCTTTCAAAGCAGTGCTGTAAGCTGATCCATTTATCAGTGATAATCAATCCCTTGAGTATATCAAAGGATTTCCCACAATTTCTGGCTACAAAGTTAATGGGGAAAACATCTGAAATATGTTTTTGTTGTTCTACTGCAGTTGCACATATTTAATTTCCTTTTCAGTTGATTTTGTAAGGCATTAAATATCCAGATTCAGGTGGTGCAGAGATTTCATCTCCATACCAGAAAGGAGGAGAGAATATTGCAACCACTTCAGCAGTGCTATGGCAAGAATTCTATTTCATTGCTAAGATGTGTAAGTGGTGTAGTTTTTAGGCATCTAAGTCACCCAGGGCCATTGTAGTTTGCCTCATGTCATGTCCTGAATCATGCATTCATGCCTAAATGCCTGATGTAGTTATGTTTTTTGCCGTATGTGACTATAGTTACTCCACTCCCAGTCTTGACATAGCTGACCTGTTCAGCACCTAAACTTAATCAGGATCCAAAAATTAATATTCCCATCCCTAAATCTCCTGAGGGAATTGCCCTTGTAGACATTTTCAGATTTGTTCACACCGAACGCATTTTCAGATGTGTTCATATCAATACATGTTACAATTTGAATTCCACACGAAATGCAGTAGGAACCCCTGAGTCAAACTCAAGGGATGACCCCCCCTTATAGGTTAGTCTAGTACAGGGAATGTCCTAGATTTGGCCTGCAGAGCCCAATGATCTGGCTCAAACCACCTTAAGCTGCACACCCCAAAATGGCCCTGTGTGAAGCATGTGACATGTGGAACTGGTCTGGTCTGCATGAAACTTATGGCTGCACACAACGTGTTTGCTTCACACAGCAGGGTGCAGTCTGCATGTAGCGCCCACACTGGGCCAGACCCATATACAGCATGTGCCCCGGACTGGCCTCATTTGCTCCATGCAGCATATGCACTGGCTTCAGTCCCACATGCCACCTGAAGTGTGTGCCAGATGAGCTGGTGAGTAGGGCAGGTTAGGGGTAAGTGAGAAGGGCTGGTTGGAAGTGCTCACTGTATGTGGGCCAGTCCAGGGCACATGCTGGATCCAGTGCTTGGGGCCAGTCTGTAGGCCCAATCTGGCCACAGAATGGCTGTGTGCCTCTTATCTGGCCTGCAGTGCTGGCCAAGTGTTTCAAGCAGCACCCAGGAAGTGACAGACTCAGGTTTAATTTCTTTCATTGCCTGAGAGGATTCAGACTTGCATCTCCCAAGAGAGTGCTTCAGTAACAGTACTTCTTGCACAGCAACTCTCTCCCAACTGAATTTGGATTCTCTTCTGTACTGTGGCAGGCTATAGGCCAGGGGTTGGCAAAATAAGGCCTGTGGGCTGGATCTGGATTGCCAGGCCATTCTATCCAGCCTGTGGGGCTCCTAAAAAATCTAGAAAATTAATTTTTATGTACTCCTGGCTGCTTGTCAAAGATGACAGGAGTCAGGGACTGTAGGACCCAGGGTGAGTCGACGGCAGGACCCAGCAGCCCAGCAGCAAGGCCTGCTCGGTCCTGCTCTCCCCAGCCCCTCCACCCCCATCCCCCACAGCCAGAAGGCCCTGTCTACCAGAGGCTTCTGGCCTGGGACCATGGGGCTGCTCCCTCCTTCTCCTGGAGAAGGAAATTCAGATAGGAGTGCGGGGGGGGTGGGGGAGTGTGAGGCAGGGAGGACTGTAGGCAATCGCCTCAGTCCTCGGGGCCAGGCTGGCTCCTGCTGAGTCCTGCAGTCACAGTCATGCAGTCGGGAACCATGTGGTGCTGGAGCACTGAGGCAGCAGCAAGAAAGCAGTGAAAGTGGCAGCAGGTAGGGGGAGTGGTAGTGAGCGGGCACATGGGAGTATGGTGGCAGCCAGCTGGGCGCACAAGGCCCACACTGGAGTCCCAGGGCCAGTGCTGGTGGGGGCCCAGAGCAGAGTGGCAGGAGCATGGGGCATGGGCTGGCAGGGCTCTGTGGAGCCAGGCTGGGCTGCACCAGCAGGGAGAAGGAGGAACCAGCCTGACTCCATAGAGCCCTACCATGCCCCATGCTCCTGCCGCCCTGCTCCAGGCCCCACTGGTGCTGGCCCTGGGTCACTGGTATGGACCCTGATCTCCTGCCCAGCTCTTGCAGCACTACTGCATGCCTGCTCACTGCCTCTTCCCCCAACCTGCTGCTGCTTTCACTGCTTCCCCGCTCACCCGCTGGCTACTCCAGCACCATGTGGCTCCTGGCTGCATCACTGGACCATGGGAGCACAGGACCCACACTGGTATCCTGAAGCCAGGAGTGGGAGTGGTGTGCATGTGTTTGTGTGCTTGCACATGTCCATGCAATGAGGGAGGGAGGGAGGAAGAGAGTGTGTGTGTGCAGTGAGGGAGGGACAGAGAGAGAGAGTGTGTGTGCGTTTTTGTTTGTGTGTGTATGTAGTGAGGGAGGGAAAGAATGTTTTTCATAGATTCATAGATTGTTAGGGAAGGGAGCTTGCAGATCATCAGATCCAGCTCCCCCCCACCCCACCCCCGCTCTAGGCAGGAAGACAACTGGTGTCAAGTGACCCCAGCGAGGTGACTGTCCAGTCTCCTTTTGAAAATCTCCAGGGGAGGTGACTGCACCACATCTGGAGGGAGTTTATTCCACAGTCTGGTCACCCTGACTGTGAAGGAGTTCTTCATGGTATTAAGCCTGAAGCGGCCTTCCAGGAAGGACCATTGGTCCTGGTCTTCCCTGGGGTGCCCTAGTGAACAGTTGTTCATTGAGCTTTTGATATACTCCTCTGATATAGCAGTAAGCTGCTATAAAGTCCCCTCTCAATCTTGTCTTCTTTAGGCTAAAGAGGCCCAGTTCCCTCAGCCTTTCCTCATATGGCTTGCCTTGCAAGTCCCTGATCATATGGGTGGCTCTTCTCTGGACCTCTCAAGTTTTTCCACATCCTTATTGAAGAGCAGGACCCAAAACTGGATGCAGTACTCCAACTGCAAGCTCACCAGTGCTGAATGCAATGGGAGTATCGCTTCCTTAGTTTTACTAAGAGATGCATCGGTTGATGCATGTCAATGTGTTGCTTGCCGTACTGGCCATTGCATCACACAATGGCTCATGTTCATGCAGTGGTCAATCATTACCCCTAGGTTCCTTTCAGCCATGGTGCAAGTCAGGCTGTCACTTCTGAGCCTGTATGTACATTGAGGATTATTTGCCCCCAGATGGCGCACCTTACATTTGGAAATTTTAAACTTCATTTGGTTCTGGTCTGCCCAACTCTCTAGCCTGTCCAGGTCTGCCTGTGTCAGCAACCTATCTTCTGGCATGGCCACACTGCCCCATAACCTGGTGTCATCTGTGATCTTGGCCAGCGAGCTTTTCACTCCCCCATCCACATCCTTCCGACCCTAGAAACTATGAAACTATGAAACTATAAATCATTGATAAAGATGCTGAAAAGCACCAGTTCAAGCACAGACTCCTGAGGGACACCACTGGCCATTTTGTGCCAAGATGACATAGATCTGTTCATGAGAACTCTCTGGGTCCTACCCTCTAGCCAGTTTCCCACCCACTGAACCGTTGAGTTCCTGAGCCCATGATCTTCCAGTTTTCCCACAAGGATATCATGGGATACTAGAGTAAAAGCCTTTTGGAAGTCTAGGTATATAACATCTACTTTGTTTCCCATGTCCAGATGGCAAGTGACCTGGTTGGAGAAGGAGATGAGATTGATAAGACAAGACCTACTCATGACAAAGCCATGCTGGCTATCATTCAGTATCTTACCTTCCGTGAGCGTATTACACATAGGTTCTTTAATGAGCTTTTCCAGGATTTTCCCTAGGATAGAGGTTAGGCTGATTGGCCTATAGTTGCCCAGGTCCTCCCTCTTCCCCTTCTTAAAGACAGGCACAATGTTGGCCCTCTTCCAATCCTCAGGGATCTCCCCTGTGCACCATGAATTCTGAAAGAGCTTTGCCAGGGGTTCCGCGATAACCTCAACCAACTCTTTCTGTATTTTTAGATGGAATCCATCTGGTCCTGCTGACTTATGTCTAGCTTTTCTAGTTGGTATTATACCTGCTCAGCATCCACAGTGGGGAGGCTGACAGTCTCATCATGCCCCCTATGAGCCTTATCTCGCTTGACTTTCCCCATTTGGTGAAATACTGAAGCAAAGTGAGCATTCAGGAGTTCAGTTTTTTCCTGAATGTTGGTTACCAGCTGTCCTGAGGTGTGAAGCAGAGGTCCCACACTTCCATTTGTTTTCCTTCTACTGCCTACGTACCTAAAGAAAGACTTCTTATTATCCTTGACTCCCATGGCTAACCTAAACTCAGTTGCCACCTTGGCTTTCCTGATCATTTCCCTACAAGTCCTGGCCAATAAAGTATAGACCTCCTTGAGGACTGTCCCTAGCTTCCACTGTGTGAATAGCTCTTTTTTCTTTTTTTAAAAGGACCGCAATGTCCCTATTAAGCCCAGAGGGCTTGCCAGGCCTCCTGCTACCTTTTCTCTTTGCAGGAATGTTGTTCTTTTGTGCTTCAAGGATCATGTCCTTGAGCAAGGACCACTCTTTGTGCACCCCATTTCTTTTCCCTTCCTGGTCCCTCATCACCTCCCCTACTAATGCTCTGAACCTGTCCAAGTCAGCATTCTTGAAGTCCAGGACTTGGTTAGCATTTTCAGAAACAGTTGTGCTAGTGTCCTCCACAAGGGAGCTTTCCTCTGTGCCTTTCCCTGGGCATGCTCCACTTGGAGTTTCCCCATCTCCCAGCAAGGTCAGTGTAAAGCCCTATCCAGTAAATCAGTCATTCTGGCTGAGAACAGGGTCTTACCTTTCTGTGTGAGGTGAATGCCACCTTGTCGTAGAAATCCTCTCTGTCTGAAGTGTGTGCTGTGGTGGAGGTAACCAAACCTCTTGCAGCAGCACCACCATCTGAGCCGTCTGTTGACCCCTTCCACACAGCCTTCCCTCCTGGCTCTGTGGCCTGGAACAGGGATCACAGAAGAGAAAACTACTTGAGCCCCTAGTCCCTTGAGCCCAGCCTCCAGAGCCCTGTAGTCACTCATGACTCAGTTACCAGCTGTATCATTCATGCCGACATGGATGAGGAGTATGGGGTAATAGTTGGAGATGGATGAGCCTGGGGATCCTGTCTGGAATGTCTCAGATGCAGGCCCCAGGGAGGCAGCAGACCTCTCAGATTAAGGGGTCTGAATGGCAGATAGATCCCTCTGTGCCCCTCAGGAGAGTCCCCCCCCACCATCTAGTGTCTCCTCCTAGGGGTGGGAATACTTATCGACTGAATACTTACCTCCTCCTCATATGTCTCTGTTGGAGACTCCTCCTACATAGCAAGGGGAGTGTACCAGTTATGCAGTGCTAGGGGAGGAGTGGTCCTAGCTCTGTGTGGTCTAGATCTGGAGATGACTGTTTTCCAGGTAGCTCCAGGGGGGTCTTTTTGACCAGTCTTCTTTGTGGTGTGTATATGTGTGTGTACAATGAGGGAGGGAGATACAGTGTGTGTGTGTGTGTGTGTGCGCGCACGCATGCACACAATGAGGGAGGGATAGAGTGTGTGTTTGTAGGACAAGTCCCACACATATCTCACCATACACATGCACCCACACCTCCCCTCACACTGTCATGCACACCGACCACCACACCCACACACCCTCACTCACAATCTCCCACAAACCCCATATCTACCCACACCCCACATATCCACTTACACACTCACATATTCCCTCACCCCACACCCACACACCCCACATCTATTCACCCTCACAACCTCCCCACAAACCCACTTCCTCCCCCACACCCCACATACCTACACACCCACAGCCCCCCACAAACCTATACCCACCGCACCCACCACAATATACAAGTGCAAGACTTCATTTTAAGTTATTATGCAATCACCTCTATGTACATTACACAAACACATGTAAATTGGAACATAAAATTTTTTTGAAATCAAATTAATGAATGTTGCAGATGTTCAATATTTCATTTTTAAAATATAATTTGGTATTTTTCTGGTTCTGAGATGGCAAAACCCTTTGCTGAAAGAAGTACTTCTGGGGGCAAGGGGAAGGACTTCTGGTGGCAAAGGTCAGGGGCGAGGGGGAGAGACTTCCAGACACAAGATGATGACTAGGGTATGGAGCACTTGTCAAGGGGCGGGGCTACACATGCGGCCCTTGATGGCTTGTCAAAACTCAGTAAGTGGCCCTCCAGCCAAAATAATTGCCTGTCCCTGCAATAGGCTGTACTGAGCAGGGCCAATCTCCATACCTCCTGTTGTAGCTGTGCCACGCTGAAGAGATAGCATACCCTTAGATAGAAGACTAAGGAAAGAACTATGCATTTTTCAGTGTCTTTATCTGCAAGTGGCACCTTCATTAACTCTAATCTTTTAGTATTTTGTGTTTTTATTTTTGTTTTGTTTTGTTTTTTTAAGCATAGAATAAAGATTTCTAGACTGTTTTTTCCTCACAAGGTTTGTTTGGTCCCAATTTCCCTTTAGGCATCATTAACTTCTCTCTGACACATCAATGTTCTTCCAACTTAATTTCATTTTTCCTCAATGAATAGGATTGATATTGTTTCTGAATATGTTTTCTAGCCTCTCTCTAAACGTATATCAAAGAAAGTCATGCTTATAGTATAGCAAATAATTCACGATGCTTTATTTCCTGAACATATTTATTATGATTTGCTGTTCACTAAATATCTGAGAGCTGATCAAAACTTTCTTCATCCCCTTTTTATTTTTAAATTATTCACAAATTTTTTCTATTTTTTAACTACAGCATGCCTTTCAAATGTTTGACATTTATTATTTGAGTGGAGTGTTGACAAAATGATTAGACAGATAAACAAAACAGAAAATCATTTTACACTGTAATTTACTATTTTCTCGTTTAAGTCATAACAAGCTTGGGATCAAACTAAAACTTACCTTGCAAATTATTTGCATAATATTTTCCTTTATGTTTCTAATATTGTACTATTGTTTATAAAAACAATCATCGGAATACATTTAACTTACCTATTTGAATACACCTCCTATTGATTTCCATGTATAATTTCCTACTAGCCATTTTTTCTACTTAAAACCAATGGTCACTATATTACTTTCAATTTGCCTTTACCTTTTCCAATAAACTGCTACCAGCTTTTTGTCTTGCATTTTTAGAGTTCTGTTACTTTTTGTAAATGCTCATTTAACTCCCCATCTATTTGCATCCACTTTCTGAAGGAATTAATTCACTCTGTCTCCCTTATGCCCATGTTAATAATGCTCTGTAAACACAAATGGATAGATTCCATTTTGTAGTGACAATCAGACACTCCAGGCAGTGCATATCTAGAAGGTTATTGCACTTCCTAAATGGCTGTCACTCTGCCTTCTGTCTCGTAACTTGTAACACCACTGGAGGCATGCTATGATTATCTAGAAATGCACTACCTGGGCACTCTTTTCTTCTGTTCACATCACCTCCTCTTACATGCACCCTATCTACAATTGCTTTTTCAGTCATAAAGTTTTTTAGACAAGTGTCTTTTAAATCAGATAGATCTTGTTAACTACTGAAAACAACAGAACCAAGTTTCAGCTATAGCCTATGGCATCATGCTGCCTAGCAACGTTCATGCTGACCTCAGACAAGTTGCTATAGTGACACCTCTAGTGCAAGTGTCACAGGAAAGAGGATTTGAAACAATTTTCTCTCAAGAAATAAAGTTCTGGTAATGCTGACCTCAAGCAATAGATAATTTTGCTATTGGCCTCAGTAAACTCTACTTGTTACACAAGTAGACAAATTTTGGGGGATTGTACCATGGTCTCAATCAATGTGAAATGTGTATTATCTTCACTCTTCATATTATAGAACACTGTATCTATAAAATTACTGTTCTGTACCATCTCTAGCCATTTCTTTGAGATTACAGCCTGTTTCTGCATGGTCCAGTGGTCAGGTCCCTCACAAAACCTTAATTCCAAGGTTGACTAAAATGCTCTGACCTTACCACTGTTCTTTGAAGATCATCTATAGTACTTCATTTGTTGGTTCATGCCTGTTGTGCCCTCACCAGAGAAGAATTAAATTTAACTCTAATTATTTCATTAGAATGAATATCCTATCCCCCTTTCATAGGTTCAGAAATCCCACTGGTTCAAATGAGCCAGGTGGAGAATCGATTAAGTGCAGTATTTCTCTTCTTAGTGATGAATATACTCTATACACTAGAGCAGAGGTTCTGAACTGGGGGTACATGTACCCTGAGGGGGTACGTGAAGACTCATCAGGGGGTACATGAGATATATTTCATACATTGTTTAACACAGGTCAAAGGGCCTAAAAAATTAATTTCCTATTGAAAGGGGGTATGTGAAATCTCACTCTAATACCAAGGGGTATGTCGATTGAAAAAGGTTCAGAACTGCTGCACTAGAACTCCAACCACTGGTGGCAAGGTTGAGAAATTTTAAGAAAAAAGTTAGCATCAGTCAAATGCACATCTATTAGGTAAGTCTAGCTTCTGAGGATCAGCTGTGCTCTGATCCATGTATTGTCAGAGAACAACTCTAACCTACCCTCACTATGAGTGCCAGTCCCAAGTTGAGGCACTAACCTATAAAATAATAAATCTCTCATTACACCACCACTGAATTTAATCCTGTATTTTTGTTTCTTTAAAAAGATATGTTACCAAAGACAAGCTGAGTTTTGGGATTTGCTGCTTTCTTTCATGAAACAATTATACCATATATAATATAATAACTTACATGTCAGGGAACTGGTAAGACACTTAGCTTGATAGCTTAACCAGGCTATTGCTAACTAACTCGTGCTACAATTCTCATGAGTCAGGACACAATTATATTGCAGAAAACCATTTACATTTCCAATAGAACACTACACAAGACTGATATCTCCTGTGTTTAAGAGCTGATGAGCCTTAGGTAATGTCAAGAAGAAGAATAAAATCCCTTTATTTATTTTAAACTTTGGTATTGTTTGGTATAAACTCAATGTGACATTGACGGTTGTAACAGCTGCCTTTCATTTAGGATATATGTAAAAAGTAATGGCACTTTATGAACAGACAGCTGAAATAATAGGGTACTGTCCCCCCCGCAAAAAAAACAAGGTTGGGTTAGGAGTTAGACATTTTATCCTGGGGAGGTTGCACTGTGACCTAATAAATTCAAGGGCAGAAAACTGATTGAGGTGGGAGGGAATATCCATGTGTGAAAGAGAAACAAGAAGAAACAGCAGAAGAAGACAAAGCCAATGAGTAAAATCACTGTGGAAATGGCCTTGAGAAAAAGTTTAGAGTGTATTTGGGCTGAGTGCTGGGCAAAAGAGGGTTGGAATTACAAACAAAGAAATGATCTCCTTTGTTGTTTGTTCCTCTTGTTGCCAGGGAGATGGGACTTTGTGCATTCTTTGCTAATAACCAAAACTGCCTCAAAGACATACCTGTCCCTTCACCAGTTTCTCCTCCTACCTTAAGCAATCTACAGCACCCAGATTTTGGTTAATCAAGTCAAAAGGGATAACAATAAGTCTGTGTTTATTGCCAGGTTCATGCAGTGAGCTTGTTTTTCAATATTCATCACAAATGTGTTAGCATGCCAGTATTTCAGTCATAGCATTCCTAAATAATAGCTTTTTCACATCAGTTTACAATACTGCAAAACTTCAGAAAGTTACACTCAGAAATATGACTACCTTTTAATCTCTCTTTTCAGGGTACTTTCTTTGTTTTATGGCCCTAGTCATTGTATTTCACAGTAACCCATTTTGCTTATGCAATAGAAAAGATTTCTATTTCTAGCATACATTTTTTACTGCACTGTCTAAAAGTTTATGCTGTTTATACACCATATACACAGAGTCTAGTCATTTTATTTTTAATGGTATATCTTTCCAAATACATTTTCACTAAATTATTTTATTTTGGCTGAGCTAAAAGATTATAATCTTTCTGAGCACAGCTCTGGTCCCTCTAGTCTAAAGGAGCATGATTGCAATGATGGACATCATTATACTGACTATAATAATAGTAAAACACTTACATTTCTGTACTGGTTTACATCTCCACATTGTTACACAAAAATTAACCAATTATCAAGATATAATTTTTTCTTTAAGTGATCTGTTTTTCTAATCTAAATCTGCTTCATTGTTTAGTAATGTGCATAAATCCTTTTTAGGATACTGAGTCTGGCTAGGAGCTGGCTGAAAAGTAAATGCCATCTTCAGTATAGAATGTCTGTCTTTTAAAAGGTCTGTTGCTATGTAATCTCATAAAACCCACTAATTTCAAGTGTCACAGTTATTTACAATGTAATGTAGACACTTATCTGTGGGCCTTGTTACATGTGTCACTTTGAGCTGCTCAAACATTGATCAGTGTTAGTGTTAGTTTAAGTTTGGAACAGTCATACCTTAAGGCTAAAAACCTCCTCTGACTGTCTCCTGCACAACTGTAATCTGCCCCTAGAAGGCCATCAAGCAGGGCCCTGACTATGACATAGAGCTGTGAGTTGCCACTACAGGCTGGTGAGCCAGGACAATCTTATATCCCTGCTCTAGGTAGGGGTGTGTAAGAGATAGGTTGTGGGGGCTGGGGCATGAACATGAAGATGGGAGGTGGAGAGTTTATAGGATGGGGATGAGTAATGAAATGGAAGATGAAAAGGAAATCGGAGTGGGGGATGGGTGGTGAAATGATGGAAGTCGGCCACTGAAGGATAAAATAAAAAGTAAAAACAAGAAAACCAAAGGAATTTTAAAAGAAATAAAGATGAAGTAAATTAAAGAAGGCTTCATGTTTTAATAAATTTGGATTTAGGGTTGGGATGTGGGGAGTGATGGTCATGTTTCCTGGGGTAGCTGATAGGTGAGAGTGGTGAAGGAAAGCTGTTTTGGGGGAGCTATTGCTCCCACCCCAGGAGGGAAGCTCCAGCTCATGGGGACCCAATACAGCTCCCTACCTTCCCCCCCCCCCACAAAAGCTGCCTCCTGGACCCATCTGCTCTCTGTGATCTAGGTAGCTGGCATGTGCTTTGCAAACTATGCAAACCATGTGTTCTGGATGGGGTTGTGCTCCTGGGGATAGGACTGTCACAACCCCGCAGGCAGGAGAGGGAGTTGACTTGGTGCCAGAACCACTCCATGGGCAATAGCGTTCAGGGGATGGAAATTTTGTCCACACAGAATATGAGAGTGAGGAAGGGAATACTGTATCCTGGTGTGCTAGAGGACTGGAACTTAGTTAACTCATCTATGTGGAGTAGCCACACAGATGAATTACACCCTGGAGTGGTGCAACTTTAAGCCACCTAAAGTTTGCTTAAAACTAGTTTCAGATATTAATATATAGACAATCCAGGGATTAATAGCTTCAGAAGCCACCTTAACAAAGCCCTATGTCTCCATTACAGGGGACACTAATTCAAAACTTTCAGTCATCTCCAAAATGCTTTTTTACTTCCCTCAATTTTTTGCTGTCAATGCTCCTACTAATGCAGCCCAGTATGCTGTTAGCCTTCTTCACAAAGGCACACTGCTGACTCATATCTAGCTTATTATCTACTGTAAGGACCAAGTCCTTTTCTCCGTAGTTGCCACTTAGCCAATTGGTCCCCAGCCTGTACTGGTGCGTGGGATCGTTCCATCCTAAGTACAGGACTTTGCACTTGTCCTTATTGAAGCTAATGAGATTTCATTTGGTCCAAGTCTCCAATTTTTCTAGGTCTCTCTGAATCCTAGCCCTACCCTCCAGTGCATCTACCACTCCCCCCAGCTTGATGTCATCCAAGGACTTGCTGAGTTTGCATGCCATCCCTCCTTCCAGGTCACTGATTAAGTGTGTATGAATAGATTCATTCCTCGGTGTCAGGGGGTCACCCAATATAGTTGTGGCCCATGCCTCTTTTGTGTCCGGTCTGGCTGTGCCATTGATAGAACAATCTAGGGAGATCCTTATTTGTAGTTCCTGTTGTACTGTACTCTCGCTTTCTCTCTGATGACCTCCTATCAGATCTTCTGGGGGCTCCTCCTTCCCCTACACTCCCACCCTAGTATCTAGGCATAGTACTTCCTTCCTGCGCTTTGCAAGCACCACAGAACAAAGAAAGAAACAAAACACAAATAAAACCTCTCTGTCCCAGCCTCTTCACAGCCACCTCCCTCCGCTTGGCATACAGAGTCTGCTTGTTTGGCTCAATGCCTCTTGATGCTAGTTACAGTAATAATGGCTTCAGCAAAGAGACATAATGGTGAAAGAAAAAAAATAAAGAGTCTTTACCCAGCTGCCTTCAGGTAACATGTCTGTGTGCCTGACATCCTTTTTCTTTATGTTCAAAGAACAGGGCCATGCTTTAGCTCAGCATAAGTCCTTAAAACCTCTCTGGATGAATACAGCAGAGGTTTACTATAGTGGGAATAGCCCAGGCACTGCTCACTCTAAAACAGATATGGTTCTCATGCACCAGCATCATTCCTACCTTGACAGGCCCTCCAATGAGGGGCCTGAACAAACTGGGAATCAGAAAAAACAAAGAAACAAAAAAGAAACCAGAACTCACTACACTGGGATGCCCAGTCTGTGGATCCTGCACTCACTGCTCTTGACTGGCAGCTATATGTTGAGGTGCATGTCTTCCCTGGCTCCTGGTGCTGCCCCTCTAGCTGCTGCCAGGTTGGGACTGTCAGTGTGCTGCCAGTGCAGGGATGGCTGCATTCCCGCCATCTCCCAACTACTGGCAGTTCCTTTCCTCTGCCAGAGACTGTTGCTTTTGGTCCCGGCTGTCTCTGGAAGCACTCTATCTTCCAGTCCTCTGGGGTCCCAAGCTGGCCAGGGCTTAAAATCACCAGTGCCGGGTTCCCTCCTTCAATCCAGAGGAAGCACCAACTTGCAAAACATTGGAGTGTGGCAGCGTCAGAACACCCGGCATTGGGGCTATCAGGTAAGGGGATTCCCCATTCCACCCCTGTGCTCACCAACCTGGCTCTCTCCATTGCTCCCCCACACTCTGGTCTACCCTGAAGCAGATGCTCAGTTAATGGAGCAGAATGTGCCTACACTCAAGCTGTGTGCTTAAGAAAATATGCTAGTACAAGAGTGTGGGCAAGAAACCTGGCTAGACATATATTTGGCTTGCAATTGCAATGCTTTTGCAGCAGAAAAGAATAGTTAGGTGAAAAATGGTAGTGAGGACAAGAAAGTGGAAATGGCAAGGGAAAAGAAAAGAAATATATAAAAGGGAAGACAGAATGGTGGTAGCAATAAGTAGAGAGAGAGAATAAGGTGGGTTGAGTGAGCAGGCAGCTAGAGAGTAGAAAAGGAACCTCAGT
>NW_017729032.1:27615759-27631587 GCF_001723915.1 Gavialis gangeticus
TGAGAGTAGAAAAGGAACCTCAGTCTAGACATTGTTCTCAGTAGAGGTTCATAATATGATTATTGCTGCTCTTTCAGGTCTTCTAAAATCTGCTTTTCTATGGTTTCAAAACCCATGAGCTCACATATTAATATTAACATGATATTTAAGATATTAGATGTTCATCCTGATGAATCTAGTCTATGCTGTTTATGATTACAAAGGCACTAATCCTTGTTTTCATCAAGTTGAATCAAAGTCAATAGACTAATGCTGAGATAACTATAACATGGTGTTTAGTCTTATTTCTTGCAAAGAGCTTTTTAGAACCATAGTTTTGATGGGTAAAATGGTGGTGCAACTTAGTAAGGATGAGTCAGTCTGTCATTGTGGCCAAATTACTTGTTAGATTGATCTGAATGATGGTTACAAAGAGCAGCTAGACTGTTCTCAGTGATGGCAGATGACAGAACAAGGAGCAATGGTCTTAAGTTTCAGCAAAAGAAGTTTAGGTTAGAAATTAGAAAAAAACTTTCTCACTAGGAGGGTAGTAAAACACTGGAAGAGGTTAACCAGAGGGGTTGTGGAATCTCCATCCTTAAAGGTTTTTAAGACCTTACTAAACAAAGCCTTGACTGGTATGAACTAGTTTGGGGTAGTCCTGCGCTGAAGAGGAGGTTGGACTAAAGGACCTCCTGAGATCCCTTCCAACTCTATTTTTCTATGAATCTGTGATTTCCCACTGAATGACTCTCTGCATTTTCATAACCAATATCCTCTGGAAACATTCTCTATCAACCCAAATTCAAGTAGCAAATAATGCAATGACTTGCCAAATGCATCATGTGCAGTTTAGTGTAAAACTTTAATAACAAGTATATTTACTTGGCAAATATGATAATTTGGCAATGAGTTGCACCTACAGTCCCAGTTTCCAAAACAGATTAAGATTCTCTAAATTTTAAACTTCCTTTCAATAACCACCTATCATTTCTTGCCTATATATAGGTTATATAGTCATTGCCTAAAATTTCTTACTCTAACTAGTTTTGATGTCGTTGGTATGGTTTCTGTTGATATTCTGATGCAGAGCTCAGAGAGAAGTCATTCAGGAGAAGGTTTGAATTTGTTGGGTTTTCCTTTGTTATTAAAATCTAATTTCTGGAAGAAGGTTAATTTGAGTTTTACTTCATGTGTGGCCCATTTTTATAGAGCAAACTCAGGACACACTCCAAAAGGAATAGCCAAAGCCAGTTTGAGGGCCTTTATACCCACATATGTTCCCCAGATTGTTAGCATTGTAGGAGTCCTATTCTGTCTATGATGGAAGCAGATGAAGTCTCTGAGGCCTAACTCTTCATCTTTGAGGGTACCAGTGGGGCTTAATGAAAGGTAGAGTCACAGTTTATCTGTATAGCTTCTTTTTAAACATCCTGAGTGAGGATGTTATCACCAACAGCAGAGTCATTATGAATCGTCTGTGAAATTCTAAAGAAAAACACCAACAGCAATTCCAGGAAAGAACTCTCCCTGGAAAAGTCCACTGACTGCGAGTGGACTTAATTTACTCTATATCTATTTTTAGGCAGTCTGTGTAAGAGGGTGCAAACTTGCATGTGCCGACACCAAATTGTTTATACTTAAAGAAGCTGTGCAGCACAAAAACTGGGCTGTGCCCGTAAATAAATATTTATATATCTACAGGACTTAAAACGTATTCACATGTGCACAAGGAATTGCAGGAAAAATCTTATTTGGCAATCTCTTACAGTCGAGGATAATTGTCTTCCATGATTGTCTTATCTGTGTGTCCAAAGATGGCTGATGAGGCCTCTCCAGGATTGACAGACTCTCCTGCAGCTCAGACATGTGTTTCTGTGTGGAGTGGGTGGTGCTGCATTTTTTATTTGGTCTGTGTCACACTCTTTCTACCACACCCACTTTTCCATTTCCTGTTGTCATGAGGTTACAAAGTATTGAGATCCCTGCAGCAGACTCTTCCTCCATTTGGCACAGTCCTGGGCAGTAGTGTCCCAGGAGATGCCATTGATGTTGCATTTTTTTAAGTTGGCCTTGAGGATGTCCCTGAAGCACTTTATCTGCCCTCCTCTTCAGTGTACACCTTGACTGAGATGGAAGAATAAAACTTTCTTTCCGAGTTCGGAGTCAGACATCTGGATGACATGGCTGGTCCAATGAAGTTGATGCTGGATAATCACTGCCTCGATACTCATAGTGTTTGCTTGCAGGAGGATGCTAACATTGTTGCATCTCTCTTCACACTGGATTCAGGGGATTTTCTGCAGGCAGCATGGATGGTACCTCTCCAACAACTTTAGATGTCTCCTGTACATTTTCCAAATTTCAGCTCTGTACAGCAAGTTGGGGATCATGACCACCTGATAAACCATGAGCTTGGTTTTGGATCTGATGCTGTGATCTTCAAACACGCATTTCTTCAGGCATCCAAAGGCTGTACTTGCAAAAGGAAAAATACCACATGCGCAATTATTTGTAGCAGCCATCTTGCTGATAGGATAAAATTAGACCCATTAAGAGTGTGTGGAAATCATTTTAATAGGACTGATTGGTCTCGCGATGGGTGCGTCTACATGTGCACATTTACTGCACAGTAACTGAAATAACTGCGTAGTACAGGCACAAGTCTACACATGCATACCTGTACTGAGCAGTAAATATGGTGACTTATGCTGATTCGAGTTAGTTACTGTGCAGTAACACATACCTAGACACCTTACTCACAGTAACACTCTATGTGTGGACTGACTTGGGACTAACTTTCCCAAGTTTGTCCACACACAGCGGTAATGCACTTTAATGACTGCACATGTAGATGCCACACTATTCCTGCTTACTATGCAGTAACTTACGGTACAGTAAATTTAAGATGGCATAAATGCATGTGTAGACATACCCGCTGAGAATGAGGGCTGCAGAAAACCCAGCAGAGCATTAAAGCCTAGCTTAAATCCTATCCATTCAAAGAAGACAAAAGCATGTGTGTAGCAGACTGGCTGGCAAAGGCTTGCAGTAGACTGCACACTCTAAGCAGGAGGAGTCTGCAGATTTGCAGGGGCTACAGCCAGCCACAGGCAGTCAGGAGTGATTGCAGGCTACCTAGAAGAACTGAACCAGCTGCAGAGGATGATTAATTGGCCACAGGAAGTTAAAGGCTCCTAGCAGGGAGATATGAGTGTGAGTGTGAGTTTCACTAATGGTGGCAGAACTGAGCCAAGGACTTTCCCAGAGTCTGGTGAAAGATCCAGGTCTGGAAGGCTGGAGGCAGCAGCACCACCAGACCCAGAGAGGGAGGCCATGTAGAAGAAAGAAGGAAGACTGTACTGCAGTGCTGAGGGAGCAGCATGAAGGCAGCAACATCTTCTTGGAATTTGTGGAGAGACTTTAGGGCTGTGAGTTGCCCTGTACAGACTGTGTTTATGGGTGTGTTTTGAGGATTGGTTTATGTTGCTTCCTGGGTAGCAAGGGTGCCCAGAAATAAATGTCTGAAGTGAGAGACTTAAGTTGATTGGTTGAGCTAAGCATTAACCCTGAACCTGCTACAATGTGCTTAAAAACTTTCCTGAACAGGGACTTCTGTACCAGGAACTCACTCCACCTTCTAGCTTTGTGCAAAATCCTCATTTCCATCAGTAGGAGTGTTGGTGTGGATTGAACCCGAAATTTGCAGTCCTAGTTCAGAGATCCGAAAAATATATGAAAGGGAAACTGTTTGTCTTCACTGAGATCTTTCACCCATATTGTACGTAATCTAGTATCTAAATGCAAACATAGTTTATTATTATTGCTGGTATTGTTGTAAAACTCAAATGATTTCTGTAATAGTTTAGGGGTTTTTTTTAAAGTGTTGAATTGGAAGTGATACAGCTGTTAATTAGATCCCTTTTAATTAGATATGAAACTATCTGGGTAGCACTTTAAAATGCAATAAATGTTAAGTAATACATTTTTTATGTTGTCACTTAGGTAATTTTTTCAATTAAAACAACTATTTTCAGACTGATTCTCATCAGAAATGTTAGCTGCCTGTGATTTCTCTCTGTTAAACTTCTAATGTTATTTTCATTGCTAAATACTTCTTAGCTATAATTATGAGTAATATAGTTGGTTTTCCTTCCATGAAGAAGATTCTGTGATCTGGATTTCATTTCTTCTCTGAAGTAAACTACTCTATCACTGATCTTGCAAGTATGACTTTAATGGATGTGAAATGATCATTCTGGATCTGACCCAGCAGCTTTTACTCACTTAACTAATCCCACTGATTTCAGTGGTGACACATCATTGAAAACTCCTCTGGGTATGTGTCCGTTTTCCTATTATCAGTCTGAAGATGGGTGGTCTTTATACAGTACTATATGCTAATCTTAGCTAATATGCTAAGATTTTACCACCCCCACCTTTTTCAAAGGCTCCCAATGCTGAATTTTTCTGGCTTTCCAGAAACTTGTATTTTCCCCCAAGGTAATATTTTCAGTAAAGCTATCTTATCAGAATGGGGACTGCACATTCTTGTGTATTTTTATATCTGCCTACCTTTAAAAATATTTGTTCTGGCCTTCGTTTGCTATAAATGTCATGCTGTCCCTCAAACGCATGTGCTAAGGCAATGCTTGCCTTCTTAGGCAAACCTGGCTCCTGACTGCAGTACAATCCATTACACAGGAGTTTCATTTTTGTTAAATATTGTTCAGAAGGAAGCATTAGATAATCTACGCCAATATACTTCAAATCCCTAAAGAGTTTTTAAACTGGTATGTTTCCCACAGAAGTGAAATTCCTCCATTTTCCCCACACTATATATAAACACTTCATACAGTTTTCTTTATTATTCATTTACAAGGCATGCAACACACTTCCTGTCAGAGTTTGCTTCCAAGCTAGGTTTTGTGTAGGGGTAAAATTACACATTACACTTAGACCGCACTAGGGGCACTTAAAACATGAGCACCCACTTGTTAAAGCTTGTTAACTCATGCTAAGCGCCCTCTGAGCATCTTACTTTGGACAAAGGTTAACTCTGGGCTGTACTATCTATCCCACATTAGGGTAACTTCAGTCTGCTCTCCATAGAGATAAAATAATCAATTTGTAGTCTGCCAGCATCCCAGGATGCACTGCTTCCCCCCTCCCCGACAAAAGCAGGGATAGAACCCAGGTGTCTTGGCTCCTCGTGACACCCCTGTTTATCAGGCATCTAGTGGTAAATCAGATCTGTGCAGGCCAGGAGCAGTATTAATATGTAGCATGCAACTGCTCACAGCAGGTTCTAATTTTACCACTCCTTAACATCCCACAGATTTAGTATTGTCTAAGTGTAATGTGTAACTTCACCCTAGGATTGACCTCTGCAAATTCCCTTTCTCCCAGTCCCTGGTATGATAGTGTATGTTAATTTGATCTGTCGGACATTAGAAAGTGAGAGTAAGAGGAACCAGTCTGTATCTCTTAAAAGAGCTGGAAGCTGATGCTAGTACGAATCATTTCAAGATCTCTGGCAAATACTTGGCTACTAGTATGTGACATCACAGCACATAATGAATCCCTGAATTACAGTTAAGTGAGATTTAAAATGTAGTTTATAGCACATTTTAAATTTAAAGTAAATATTGAAACAGGTCAGTATAGCTATGTTGTAGACTCACCATCATTACGCTGTAGAATCATTCTGAGCTTTCCCTCCCCCTCCCCCGCAAAAAACTGTTTTTGTGGTTAGAAATGAAAAACAGTCTCTGTTCAAAAATAGTAGAGCTGAAGTACTGCAGATTCGTAACTGTTCATCTAAGAGAAGGGTGGGCAGCCAATGGCCTGTGGACTAGATCCTGCCCACAAAGGCCTGATCCAGAAAAAGGGATCAGTGCCATGGGCCTGCCACAATGCCACCCATTCCCTCCACAGTGCTCCCCTCCACTACAGAGCCTGTTGCTCTGCCATGTCTGTTTCCCTCACCTGAAGAAGGTCAGGATTGGGCAGATAGGGTGAGTGCAGGCAGCTGACCATTTGGGGGATGAAGACTTCTGGCCCACAGCCACAGCCAGGTCACAAGCTCAGGCCTGTCCCATCAAAAGCAGCCAACCCCTGAAATAGGATAAAGAATCATCTGGGGACAATTAAGGTAATAAAACTTGTTCTTATTCTAGTCTATGTAGTTAGAAGTAAATAAATCGATCAACTGAAGAAATATCAATTTCATACATAACTTAACTGTAGTGAATAACCAGTTTTTCTGAAGCACAATAAATGAGAATGGATATATATTCTCTTGTTTGATTAGTTTCACTTAATATTCCTTGTTGAAATAACATTCTGATATTTACTGAATTGTAACTTAAATTGATCTAGTGAAATAGAAGAGAAATTTCAAGCTGTCTTTTAAGCCTTTGAAATGTATGTCTATATTTAAAAAGTCCAAGTTATAAAGTCAGGGATTAAGGAGACAGAGGACAGGGTGTGGGGAAGGAAAGGAGATTTCTGATCAGGATGAAATGGTCATCTGAACCTCCTTTTTTATAGAAACAGTTAACTCTATGCTCAGTTTTGCAAGCACCATACTCCTGGTCCTTCCTGTTTAGTGAACTGAATATTTATTTAGTACTTCAACATATAAGATTTACTATTTACAAAAATGTGCTTTGAAAACTCTTCTGTTGAGAATCACTCTTAAAAACTAGAGCGTATGGAGTGGACACCATTTAAAAGAGCTGTAGGTCACTATAAAGTTACAGTGAAAGGTCATAAGATCATTGAAAAGGCTCAAGAGTGCAGTTACAGTACTAATCAGGCAAACAGTGTCAAATTGATTCAAGAGTATAATAAGAACACTTATGCAGTACTTTATCTTTTTAAAAGCACTCTGCAAATGTTAACAAACCCTACAGCAGTTACTACCTGTACTGTTATAATGTGGGAAAGGGAAGGGAATCATGTTAGGTCCATTGTATTAGCTCTCTGCAGGCTCAGATCCCTTTGTATTTAAGGGCAGCTCTTCACCAGGGAAAATAAAGAATCATGCACTTTGTGACGTGTTGTTAGACACCTCATTTAATATGCTGCCCATATCAGCAAAGTAAAGTTCCGTTGATTATAAATACAGAAACATGCTCTCAGATTATTCCACCTGTTTAACCAATGCTTTGGTCCATAATTTATTAAGAACATCCTGGAGGTCTAAACAGAAATGATGGATACATTTTAGGTCAATTCTATGTAATGCAAAGAAAGCTGTACGCAAAGTTCAATTACAAGTAGATGGTACTTGAAATCCTCTCTATCCAGTTTTCCAATGTAGACTATAAAATCTCCCCATCTTGAGCCTATGTGATCCTATCTTCAAACTTTAGGATCTTCTAAACTAAGGATGTTCTAGGTTTCTTTCTTATTGGGTTTTTTGGGGAGAGTGGGGGGAAGTAGTGAGTTGAGCACTAGGACCCAGGGCCTTAATATATTACCTAGGAAATTATTGCACTAACATAACTCCAATTATGGCCTCTAAGCAGCTCTCTGGCCTCTGCTACTGTTTCATCATGAGACACAAGGTGTCTTTTACCATGTTCCTTTTTGATTTATGGTTTTCCTTTAGCAAGGATTGTGGCCAGGAAATGGCACAAACGTTGCTTTCTACCATGCGTTCATTCTCCTCCCGAGTGTTGCACCAGGTGCTAGACAGCAGGCTTTTAAGACAAAGTCCAAATACTTTTATTAAAATGGTCTCCATGGACCAAGATCATATAGTGGTAGAGAGGCTTGCAAAACAAATGAGTCTAAAAGTCTTCAATCAGTGCAAGGTTTAAGTAGGGTTCTGTTTGCACTCCAGCAGATTTAGGAGAAAGTGTTACACAAAGGAGGGCAAATAGGATAGAGTCCTGGTCATTGAGGCCTCTCTTCTGAAACGTAATAAGTAGTCTTGTGAGGTGCTGAGCACCCTCAATTCATGGTGAAGTCAAACCAAGTTGATAGTGTAGAAGTGCTAAGAACTTTTAATATCAAATCTCACACAACAAGGGCCTTGTACTCATTACTCATTGAGCTCCCCAAATGTTGATGGGTGTTAGTACTAGCTTGAGTTTGGAACAGTTGTATCTTAAGGCTAAAAAACTTCTCTGATTGCCCCAGACTTGCATAGCTGTGACTTGCCACTAGAAGGCTGGCAATCAGGGCTCTGACTAGGAAATACAGCTGTGAGTTGCCACTACAGAGCTGGTGAGCCAGGACAGGCTTTAAACCCTGCTTTAGGTGAGAGTGTGTAAGTGTTGGGGAGGGGGTGGTAACATGAAGCTGGTAGGTGGGGAGTTAATGGGATGGGGGTGAGTAATGAAACAGGAAATGGAAAGGAAATGGGGGTGGAGAAAAGGGTAGTGAAATGAAGTCAGCCAGCCACTGAAGGGTAAAATAAAAAAGAAGAAAAATAATTTAAAAAGAAATACAGAGGACGTAAATTTAAAGAAGGTGTTGTGTTTTAATACATTTGGATTGGTGTGTGCGTGCTTGCGAGGGGCGGGATGCTAGTCATGCTTACTAGGGTGGCTGGGACATGGGAGTGGTGAGGGAAGGCATTTTGGGGGGAACTAGGAATGAGGACCTGATCTAGCTCCCTACTTTGTTTTCTCCCCCCATCACCCCTAGACCCCACTCCTGGACCTGTCCATGTCCTGGCTCACTGGTATGTGCTTTGCAGGCTGTTTGCATGGGGTTGCACTCCTGGGGCTGAGAAGTTTGGTGCCAGAACCAGCCCCTGGACAGTTGAGTTCAGGGGGTGGAAAGTTTGTCCACACAGAACAGGAGGGCTGGGGAGGGGACACTACATCCTGGGATGCTGGAGGACTGCAACTTGGGTGACTTGTGGAGGGAATGGCCACACATTGATGAACAGGAGCTGGGTAACACAGATGAGTTACACCCTGGAGAGATGCAACTTTAAGCCACCTAAAGTGTGCTTAAAGCTAGTTTTAGATGTTAATATGTGGACAGTCCAGGGGTTAAGAGTTCCAGGAGCCTCCTAAAATCAATATGGAACACGGTCGTAAGCCTCTTTATGGTACTCCACTGTCAAGAGCTAAAGGTGAAAAAGGAATATAATATGACCTCAGAAAAGTTTTATCTGAGAAAAGGAAACAGAAGGATGAGCTTCAGCTTGTAATACAAGACCTCTAGCTATTCTGTTTATTACTCTCATGAATGGATCATGTGGTAAGTGTTAATGGAATCAGTTTGTAATCAGAAATGGAAAAAATATGTCAGGAGTCTAATCAAGATGTGAGAAAACCAACAACCTGGAAAGATGTTAATTCTCCTTTGTCAGTATAACTTGCAGTTATGGTGAATTGATTACTAATTGATTACATTCATAGATGCTGTATGCTGAGAGACTTACAAAATAATGGAGTTTAAACATTATTTTTAAATGAATAAATTCTTTTTAGTGGTCACTTGAAAGACCTAGGGAAAGGAGGATGAGAGAAGGTATAGATCTCATATACCCAGATCTTAGTAACTAATAAGGCAAATCCCATCCACAAAATGTACTCTACTCAAATATTTCAAGATTTTCAATTCCTTTTCAGTCTCAACTTCATGTTTTCAATCATCTTTACTGTTATCGTTTAAGCATGTGTAGGCATATAATTAAAAACAATACACTCAAATGATGAATTACAATGATGGTTCCATTTTCAGAGACCTCACAAACTTAATCTCTTCATCTTTCCCTGACCTTGTTTTTCTGGGCAGGTAGGATCACCATGAATTCATTTGACATTTCGTCTTTGCCAACTTTGCTTCCTGAACATTCTGTTTAAACAGATTAATTTTTCAGGGTGAAGTATGATGCGGACTGCACACCCGCGCAAGGGACTAAGGGGATTAAGAACACTCTCAATAGCAGCCTGTGGACTGCTGAGACAATGGGACAGGAGAAGTCACGTCTCCTCTCCTCTGGAGGGGTTGGGTTGTCTTGATTCTAGCCACATCACACTGGCTACAACAGCTGAAACTAAGCAAGAGGTAGCAGTATGTTTGTACTGCTTTCCCCTTCTTGCTCTGGGAGACGGGGAAGAGCAGCATCTTCAAAGGACTGTATAATGATATCTGCCAATTGTTCTGAGTGCTAAGCAACAACTGGTTTTGTACAGATGAGGATGGCTTGGAACACAGCTTAAGACAAAAAGCAAAGTGGAGGAAGGGTTAGCATACTACACTGATAGATATTGCAGTCAGAAGCCACACTGAAGCTGTTGATACCTTCTCAAAATATGGAAAAAACAAAATGATTTTTATTGCTTGAAAGAAGAGTTGCAAGATGTAATACGGTATGAATAACCAGAGAAAATTGTATCCGTTTTCTCTGATGTTTTGCCATGAAGCTGTTTTGGCTTCTCTTGCAAGTTTTTGCAGGTCACTCTGTTCCATATTTTCCCTCTGAAATGCACTATGAACTCTGATCATTTGAATGCCTCTGTGTATGCAGTTTCCTAATGAAAGATTTATTTTATTGCCTAATAAATGGCCTTTAAAGGACATGTGTGCTTGAAATTGAAGAAAACCATTTTATAGTAGCATGAAAGAGCTGCTATGCGTGGGGTGGATATTATATAAGTAATTGCTAATATTTTCTAGAACAAATTTAAAAATGGAGCAAAGAGGTCCAGGGAAAAAATTGTTAGGGTGACACTATGGCTAACCCTGGATGCAGGTTCACTGTGGCTAACCCTGGTCCCACTCATATAAGGAGTGGGAAAAAGTAAGTGCAAGGAGTTTTTTCTCAATTACATCTCTGTGTGGGGCTAAGTCAGAACATTTCCAGTCCATGAGCATGAGGCTCAGACTGATAAAATGCACAAGCCTCTCCACAGAAGCTAGGGGAACACATTTCCAGCAACTTATCTTTGGGTGGGCTTGGGGGAGCAGGGCATGAAGAGAACATGTGTGAAACAGATTAATCATATTCTGGCCTCCACTTCTAGAAATATTAGGCCTCATCAAGGTTCCTTCCTTGCCCTTTCTCCACCAGGGCTCTGGCTTGAGTTGCTGTTCCCTTATAGAGCTTTTTTTTTCTGGCAAAGGCATACCAACTTCCTTACCCTCACCACAAGCCATCTCCTACAGCTGTAACTCTCTCCCAGCTAATGAAGAAGAAAGCTAAAGCTTTCTTAGTTCCCTCTCCAGACCTTGAATCCCTCCCCCACCTCTGTATTCCCTCCATGAAGCTGAAAACATCCCACAGACATGCCCTTTTCCAATATTCCTGTGATCCTACACCTGCCCCAAGCTGCGTACATGCCAACGCCCCTCCATGCCATGTTCCTCATATACTTAAGAGCTTCAATTCTCCCCATTTCTACTTCTTCAGTTGGGAAAGGAGGAGTAGCCAACTCTTTGAGCCAAACACCCTCCTCATCCCACATTAGCCCCTCCATTGGCTGCCCAGGGGAGTAGCTTCAAAAGGAGCACTACAGAAATGACTAAATAGTGCCTAACCTATAGCCTGGTAGAGGGTATACTCTGCAAAGAAATCAGAGACATAGTCAAACCTTATCTGCATGAATGGAGGCTAGAACTTTAAGCAGGGCTTTAAACTAAGATTGTTGGGGGACAGGGATACACAAATTCAAACATGTCCAGGGACCAACTTACAAATAAGCCCTGTAGATAGGGACACTGGGACAGCCACTCTTGCGGGAGCTGAGGGAATAGTTCTTCATCAGCTGGACAGGAAGACGAGGGCCTCAGTAGGAGGACTCAGGTGCCCATATACTAACACCAGGAGCATGGGGAACAAACAGGAGGAGCTAGCCCTCCTACTCTCCAGTGGGCATTATGATCTAGTAGGAATTACAGAGACGTGGTGGGACTCCTCACATGACTGGAGTGTAGCTACAGAGGGCTACACCATTCATAGAAGGGACTGGGTAGAGAAGAAAGGTGGTGGCATTGCTCTTTATGTGAAAGATCAGTGCATTTCCTTGGAGGCCAACATCAGCTCCAAGTTCACCCAAGAATTGATTGAGGCTGCACGTGCACATGACATGGCTGTCATGGGTGATTTTAATTATCCAGACATCTCCTGGGAGGAACACTCAGCCAAGTTGGATTGGTTGCAATCCTTCCTGACCTGTGTTAAGGAGCTCCTCCTGACTCAGGAGGTGCATGGGCCAACGAAACATGATGTTCTACTAGAACTGTTCCTGGCCAAAGGAGACAACCTGGTTGCCAACTTAAATACAGAGGGAAGTCTGGGTGACAGTGACCAGACGTTCACTGTCTGATGTAAGGCAGAAAATCTGATAGCAGGTTTGAAGTCTTGGACTTCAAAAATGCAATTTCAACAAGCTCAGGTCACTAGTAGGGAAAATGCTGCAGGACCAGGGATTGAAGGTGAAAGGTGTGCACAAAGTGTGGTTGTTCCTTAAGGACATAATCCTTGAAGCTCAAAGGAAGTCTGTTCTGAGAAGAGGTAACTGAAGGGCTGGGAAGCCCTCTTGGCTAAACAGGGAAATCATGGTCCTCTGAAGAAAAAAGAAAGAGGCTCATAAAGAATGGAAGACCGGGCAGGCACCAAGAAGGACTATTCCATGATGGCCTGCATTTGCACAGAACAGATAAGAAAAGCTAAAGTGGTGACTCAATTTGGATTAGCAATGGGAATCAAGGACAACAAGAAGTCCTTCTTTAGGTACCTAGGGAACAGGCGGAAAACAAATGGGAGTGTGGGGCCATTGCTCAACAACTCAGGAGAGCTGGTTACCAGCACCCAGGAGAAAACTAAACTCCTGAATGACTACTTTGCCTTAGTCTTTCACTGGACCAAGGGGAGAACAATGCCAGGTAGAGTAGAGGATGAGCACATTAGGAATAATTGCCTTCCTACTATTGCTATAGAATTGGTGTATGGCAAATTTTAAAAAGTAGACTATACAAGTCAGTGGGACTGGATGACCTTTATCCGTGAGTGCTGAAGGAGCTGGCTGGAGTCACTGAGGAACCCCTGGTGAAACTCTTCCACAACTCATGGTGCTCTGGAGAGGTCCCTGAGGACTGGAGGAGGGTCAGTGTTGTGCCCATGCACAAGAAGGGCAGGAGGGAGGACCCAGGTAACTCTAGGGCAATCAGCTTAACTTCCATCCTAGGGAAAATCCTAGAAAAGTTCATCAAGGAGTCTATCTGCAATAAGCTTGCAGAAGGTAAGATTCTGAATGACAGCCAGCATGGCTTCATTGCAGGCAGGTCTTGCCTTACCAACCTCATCTCCTTCTATGACCAGGTAACTTGCCACCTGGACAAGAGAGAGAAGGTTGACATTGTATACCTTGACTTCCAAAAGACCTTTGATCTAGTATCCCATGATGTCCTCACAAGAAAATTAGAGGATTGTGAGGTTAACTGCTGGACAGTCAGGTGGGTCAGAAACTGGCTGCAGGATAGGACCCAGAGAGTTGTAGTGAATGGATGTGTCATCCTGGTGAGAAGTGGACAGCGGTGTCCCACAAGGGTCAGTGCAAAACACAGGGAAAGCCTGTACTCCTGAACAATGGAGTTTTGCCAGGTAGAAATTTGTTAATTGTCACATGCTCATTGTATGTACATAAATAGTAATGTAGCTAGGGCCAGTGCATAGCTTACTGAGCATGCATACTGGCTGTGTGGATGCTTATGAACTCACATTGAATAGATAACAGAATTGTAAACACCATATATGGGGTTGATCCAGTTGGACCCCAGTAGTATATAGACTCACTGCCCTTCAATGCAAATGTGACAGGTGGGCGGGACCAGAAGTCCCGCCCCTTAGCCCCGCCCCTTCCCCTTGTATGATGTGTGACATCATCAGCCCCACCTTGACCCCAGTCACGTGGTGTGTGACGTCATCAACTCCACCCCCTGACCCCAGTCACGTGGTATGTGACATCACCAACTCTGCCCCACCTCCAGTCACATGGTATGTGACACTAGCAGCCCCGCCCCAATCCCCAGTCATGTGGTATGTGACACCAGCATCACATGGTCCATGACATCAGAAGGATAGCCCATGCAGACACCCAAAGCCCAACCCCTCAGGCTGCAAGAACCGTCCTAGATTACGTGGTGTAGTTATGGTTTATCAGGTCCCAAACTGATCTAGCCTCCCACCGGAGCACAGGCGTGGTCTATGGGGTGGCAGGGTGGTGGTGCGACCCCTCTAACAACTCGCCTCACCACCCCCAACCAATTGGCAGAGGTTTCAGAGGCCTCAGACCTCCCAAGAATGATGCTGAACCAATTGGAATGAGTAGGAGGGGTGGGATTTGGGAGGCAACCCCACCAGGTCTATCTGCTTTCCCAAACGACCCCTCTGTTTATCTGAAACAGTGCTAAGACAAGCAGGGGCGGATATGGATTCTCTCACAATGCCTGTAGGCCACTCACTACAACCCCAAGACGGCCTTATAGAAAGTGTTACCATAGAAATAGTTTTGAGGAGGAGACACAGCCCCTTGCCCAAAGACTCTTTGAGACGCCTGACCCTGTTTGGGAAGATCCAATTAACAGGCCAATGGAGGAAACCCAGACCCTCAAAGCAGATGTTGAGAATTTGGAAGATGGTATCTTTGTGCCAAAGCCTGCATATGAAGTAAAGGTCATCACAGAGGAGAGACCGGTAAGAGACGTGGAGCATGTTTGTGGGGGCCCTTGGGTTTTCAGGGTATTGGTGTGGGTTCACTCCATGGCACGTGTGTTTAGAAGTAGCTAAGGACTCATTAAACAGCAGCTAACTAACTAAGTCCTTTATTTGAACTCCTTTGCGGTTAAATGAAGCCTTTTTAATGACTCCAAAAAACCTACTCACCAGTACGCAAGAAGGAAGTATATGCTTCTGCAGAGAACAAAGACCGGATGAGGCTGAAGAGTTCAGAAGACATCTAGGCATTGAATCAACACAAGCTATTACATCATGCGAATGTAAAGTCTTCATGAAGTCTCTTGTTCATGCTTCCTTTTATGGCATAATGAAATAATGCTTAAGGAAGAGACTTTTTGACCTATGCTGGGGGTGCACATTTGACCTAGGGGGTCAAGAAGCCCACGAATGTATTACTTGGTTAGATGAAGACATAAACCAAATAATTCAGAAACTTTGCCAGGAAATATGTCTTGATAGCATTTTCAATGCTGTTATCGCCATTGGGTTTGCCAGGAACATTCTCAGAATTACTGAGAAACATTTAATTTAGGTTAGAGAGCTTCTAAACACTGTGTATTCTGCAGAAGATCCTAATGCTGCCCTTCATGATTTGATCACTGAGGAAGATAAAACATTCATACCCCATATTTAAAGCTTAATTGGTACTAGAGATTATAAAACCCTGCTTAAGAGAAGGGCTTAGCAAAAACAGTTCAAAATGGGGTGGGGGATTATATATTTTGCTGATCTTGGTGGGATGGTGGGGGATGTGAGGTTGTAAAGCACATCAACAGTTTTCTACAGCTAATGTACATTAGCATTTGCTTTAGTGTCTTGGATTTCTAATCACATACATATACAGTTTTTTGTAAAGATAAAACCAACGAGACTTAATGACCACTAGAAATGATAAAAAAAAACACCTTCTTAGGAGAAGGGGTAACAAAATAAACTTGTAAATATTGTACAAGTTTTGATGGAAATAAAGACTGAATTTAAAAATATATATTGTCATACCTTTTGTATGGTAGGGGAGTGGTGGGGGTTTGTGTTATAAAGAATAAAGATAAACCAGACCACAAAAAAAAAAAAAAAAGACCATTGTGTTTAGAGCTCTTCCTGTTTTAAGACTAAAGGAGTTATCTTTTACAAAAAGG
>NW_017729032.1:27635892-27637204 GCF_001723915.1 Gavialis gangeticus
ACTTCCACATCTTTGATTTTAATGTTCTGTTAAACCTCTTTACCATCGCCACTTTCACTTTCCTGTTTGTCATGAAATGGTGGATATTATACTGTTTTAACAGCTTCTTAAAGTCTTATTTAAAAATTCTTTTCCCCAATCAGTCTGTAATTTTTGAGGTACACGGCCCTTCATAAAAATGGTTTTAAAGGCCCGAACTATTTCACCACCTGACTTGTCTTTTAGACCCACAGCCCAGGCATACTTTGATAATATGTCTATCGCTGTTATGATTAACTTAACCCCACCATTGTTCTTGGAAGACTGCTGCATATCCACCAAATCTGCCTGCCATTGGGCATCAATATCTGAAACAACTGTCTTGTATCTTTTAAAACATCTTCTTGCTGGTTTGTGTAGGGTGTAAGCATCCTGATCTGAAAGCCATGCGGCCACCCCACTTCTGTTCAGAACCTTATTTTGCCTTTTGGTGGCTTCAAAAAGCATGTTCACCCCACCAAAACTGCCAGCTTCACCAGGAGAGTAGTAAACTTCCTTTAACATAGCCTCCTGTGTAGACATGTCTGGTAACCTCTTCTCCCAACACCCACCCCACGCTAACACCCGTGTGGTGCATTCAGACGCTTGAGGACAAATTTAAACCATGGCACAAAGATACCCTCTTCCAAATTCTCAACATCTGCTTCACGGCCTGGGCGATAGGTCATAACTACACCACATGATCTAGGGCAGTTCTTGCAACCTGAGGGGTTGGGCTTTGGGGGTCTGCATGGGCTGTCCTTCTGATGTCATGGACCATGTGGTGCTGGTATCACACACCATGTGACTGGGGGTGGGGGGCAGAGTTGCTGATGTCACGCACCACGTGACTGGGGATTGGGGCGGGGTTGCTGGTGTCACACACCACAAGACTGGAGGTGGGGAAGGAGTTGCTGATGTCACATACCACGTGACGAGTTGGGGCAGAGTTGATGATGTCACGCACCATGTGACTGGGCTCAGGGGGCGGGGCTGGTGGCATAATGCGCCACGTGACAGGTCAGGGGCGGGTCTGGTGACATCACACAGTATACAAGGGGTAAGGGGTGTGGCTAAGGGAAGGGACTTCCATAGTTTCATAGTTTCATAGTTTCTAGGGTCGGAAGGGACCTGAGCAGAATATTGAGACCGACCCCCTGCCATGGCAGGAAAGAGTACTGGGGTCAAACGACCCCAGCAAGGTGTTCATTCAGCCTCCTCTTAAAGACCCCCAGGGTAGGAGCTAGCACCACTTCCCTTGGAAGTTGGTTCCAGATCCTTGCCACCCTGACAG
>NW_017729032.1:27637939-27638247 GCF_001723915.1 Gavialis gangeticus
CAGCAAATTTGAACAGGGTGCTTTTTACCCCCTCATCCAAGTCACTGATGAAGAAGATGTTGAACAGTGCAGGCACGAGGACCGAGCCCTGCAGAACCCCACTGCCCACATCCCTCCAGGTCAAAAATGACCCATCTACCACCACTCTCTAGGTGCGACCCTCCAGCCAGTTGGCGACCCAATTGACTGAGTGGCTGTTGACACCACAGTCCCCCAGTCTCTTAATGAGAACCGGGTGAGAGACGGTGTCGAAGGCCTTCCGGAAGTCCAGGAAGACTATGTCCACTGCTACCCCTGCATCTAATGAT
>NW_017729032.1:27638377-27646029 GCF_001723915.1 Gavialis gangeticus
GCAATAACCTCAGCCAATTCCCTCAGTACTCTAGGGTGGAGATCGTCTGGACCAACTGATTTGAATACATCCAGTCCCTCCAGAAGTTCCCTAACTAGTTTCTCACTAACCCTTGGCCTAGGTGCACCTGGGATCTAAGGGGGACCCAGAGGGGGAGTGACTGTTCCGGTCCCTGCTTAGGAAAATGGAGGCAAAGAAATCATTAAATATGTTGGCCCACCCGGTCCCGCCCACCTGCCACATATTCACTGAAGGGCAGTGAGCCTATATACTACTCCCCCCTTCCGTCTTTGACTCCTGGTCCACTCAAAGTTTAAAACTAACTGCTTAGCAGTGGCAGCAGCATTTCTATTCAGGAAGCAGTGAGGGAGTCACTTGACCTTGTGGCTCATTATAATCTACCTGATTCCTTCTAAACTCTTCATTACACAGTTGTTAATGACCCTCTCCTTTTAAATGGTTTTGATGTTCCACTAGTCAGACAAGCCCTTTTCTGCATTTCTGCTGTCTATTATTTATTCCTGGTAATGCAGCTTCTATTTCACAGTCCTGCTGACTGTTATTAACTCAAACTAAAAATGTGAACACAGGTGTGGAAATAACTTGCAATGAAGCATTGAATGCACTATCAAGATGTAAAAAGGTTAGATTTTGCTTCACGAAGAAAATCAATTTAATTCTAATGAGTACAGACCTAGTGAAACAATATATTTTGTTTATTTTTGCATAGTTTTTTGTTTTTATACAATATACATATGATATATGATCTAGCAAATTCATGAATATTCCAATACATTTTTCTCTTGCTCTGATCATAAACTGAATAATGTCACCCAGTAGCTGAGCATTCTAGTTTATTTTCAACTCAGTAACAATATCCACTGTGTTATATGGGATGAGGCAACCCCACCATCTGCACTGCTTTTTCAAAATCCTAGATCCATACATGTCCACATACGTGCCCAAAATCCCACTTGTGTGGCTGAAAAACTGCCATTTGGGAGTGGAAAGGGTAATACAAACAGGCTGTAACTGCAGCTTCATCCTCTTTGCCCAGTTGATCAGCAAAGGAAATGAGGAGAAAGCCCCGAGCCTCACCATGCAGTGAACTAGGGCTGTGCATCCTACTTCTTCAATCATGAGCTGAAAGTGGGAGGTATTTTAAGATATGACTTTCTCCAACCACCCACCCCCTTACAGATAGGAGGAAGTGGAGAAAGGCATCCAACCTAAGTACATGGAAAAGGAAACAGTGCAGTGCAACTAGGTGCTGTTTAGATACTAATCAAGCTAAAACTGCCACTCCATTGGTTGATGTCCAGTGCAGATAAAGAATAAAAGAGCTATTTATCTATTTGTAGCTGGTGGATTTTTTGCCTGTAAGGAAGAAACCTGAAGTCTTCGCAGACTAAGGGTGCCTTGATACCCTCTGCTACCCTTACAGACTTGAAGGTGAAATGCTTCAGGAGTGAGCAGAGTCCAACGGTAGTCTGAAGAGTGTCCATTCTGAGTTATTTGTTATACGGTGGATATCCATATTTAACTGAGTTTACTGTACAAGCTCACTTCATTAAATGACTAGTATGTGCAAGAGATTGCATAGTGACTCTTTCCATTACTCCAAAAGTTGCCTCTTGCTATTTAATTCATCCCTGTATCTACATTTAATTTCCCTGTGTGCCTCAGTTAACATTTATTTGTATGACTCCTAGTAAAATAACAGCACTGGATTTCACACAGTTTCAGTTCTGAACTCTTCTGTTAAAACAGACTTATGATTATCATGCCTAGAGGGGGCTTACTGAGGTAGAAATATACCATTGAGAAGAACTGGTTTCTCAGCATTATAATGGTAGGCTAGTTTACAATCTGTAAAATGACTCTCAAAAAAGGCGAAAGTTGGAGTTGCTGCTTAAGAAGCAGTATCAGAAGTTCTGACTAATAAATCTTACCAGAGGTTCAAGTTGGCTATGTCAAGTTGCTGTAAATAATTTATTCCCAGTGTGACAATAGTTCTGGCTTGTGTATATATCCAGCATGCCAGAATGACCACAGTATTGTCTGTGTCTAGTGAGCCATGTGGAAACCGACACCTTGAGCCAAACCTATGGGGAGTTTGCAGAAGTGTAATCTCTGGTAAATGTTCCATCACCACAACCCATTTGTTCAACGAGTTCTCTGGTATACACTATTAGTTGCAAGTTTATAATCAATGAACTGATAAAAGGATTAAATTGTATAAGCAGTAAGCAGGTAACCTGTCTTTTGAGAGAGATTATGCTACAGAAACAACATTATTAGAAGAGATCTTTTCATGTATCAACTGAGCATGTTAAGCAAACAAATTCTATCAGTTCCTTAAAGGGAAAGAAAGAGGCTACACTCCCATGCAATGTCACTTTCACCAATATGGAGCTGCACATCAGGTGAGGATATATCATATACTGTTAGTGACTTCAGAACTCAGCTTATTACATCCAATGAGGATCTGAACAGCTTTTTTCTCATGCTGTGCATACACAAACAAAAATACAGTTATTTGTTTAATAACATTGTCAGAGAATTCCAATTTATAGTAACAGCCTCAGAATTTTTCATTCTAAGAAAGGTTGTTTTTTGCTGTAGCCTATAAAAGTTATCTGATGGCTTGAAAGATGCTTCAAATCACAGGTTTTATTGGCTCCTGAAATCACATTCTGTTCTGTCTCAGTCCTTTACCTTTCCAGAACCCATGAGCCTTAAGGAAGAGAAAGTGAGAAACAAACCAGATATGTAACTCATTGTATGCCACTACTTTTAAAACATACATGTTTACTGTCACCCCGATTGTGATGTTTAACTGTGCCTTTTCAATGTGGCAGAATGAGGCCCAGTATGAACTTGCCTAAATAGCCTCTTTAATAAACTTCAGAGATGGATGCTTGGCAATAGCTCATAATTCACGAAAATAAAAAGCCAGGGAGCACTGGATGATGGCCATGTAATCTGACTTTAAATTACTAGCTTGCATTTCTGTGGTCTGTTTTGTGTCTGGCCAGCAAATAGTTAGACAGGCCTAAAAATGTTTGGTTTCTCCACCCTAGTCAGGAAGGAATCATGTGAATTTTATGGGCTATTAAATTTGCAGCACCAGATCTTGTAAAATAATAAAATAAGATAAAGCAACAGAAATAATAAAACATTTTTGTGAGGCTCTTTTTCATGTTGAACAAGATCTTTCTTGGATGCGACTGTTCATAAGATCAGGTGCCATTTAGTGTAAATAAACAAGACAGAATCTGTCTTTTCGAAAGTATGCAAAGATGAGGCTCCTTTAGGGGTAAAAACTCACATCTGTCAAATGAAAGCTCTAACTAGGATGCAGGGTATTATGGGGGCAGGAGCAATCTGAGTCGTCCTCTTAAAGCCAGGGATTGTCAACCAGATGTACTTGGAAAGGAACTAGGGGTACATGCAGGTAGGCAGAGATGGAGTGCCACCACCCACCACCCTGTGCCTCTGCCTTCCAGGAGCAGGGCCGAGAGGGGGCAAGGGCAGCGGGTCCCCTCTGCAGGCTGCATAGGCGCCACCCAGCTGGCTGGATGCAGGGGGGAAGCTCACATGAGGCAGCTGGTGATGCCATCTGCCACCCTGTGCTACTGCTGCTGCTGCCGCCACTGCCACATGTAAGCCCCCCCCCTCCAGCTCCGTGTCTGGCACCCCCCCTCCACATCTGGGTACATGTCTTAAAAATGGGTGAAAACCCCTGTCTTAAAGCTATTCCTCTGTATATGCAATAATTTACATATTCACTGGGTCAGAGAGAAAGGGGCTGGGCAGGGGTGGGGAGGGGGTGACTGACCTAGTGGTTAAAGGCATTAATTTGGGAAAGACAAGACTTGGTTCCAACCCCAGCCCCAATGCATTCTTAATATAGAATAAATATTTCTGTACCTCACAGGAGTATTATAAGGATAAAGTGCAAAAAATACTACAGTACTGTGGGCTGTAGAGTTTATAGATATAGTTCATGTACACAACTATAGATGTGTACTCCATTTACAAAAGTAAAAGCTGGTCTAGACTTATTTTCTTAGAGGGAACAGTTGCATTGTGTGAGCTTCTCAAAAATAAACCAGTGGCAGCAGCCAAGATCTGTAGTATGGGAAAAGAGGTGGGTACCTCTCTTTGAAGATCCTCAAGTACTGGAAGGGGCAGCAACGGCTCATCTACCAGAGACAGTGCAGCCTAGCAAATCAGTGATGCTTCCTTACAAGAGGATGAAGTCAAGCAGATCACTGTCAGAAAAGGCTGTGCCCCAAAGTCTACTGGGTGGAATCAGAGAGTATGAGGAACATCGTGCCTAAAGAAGTTGTAGAAGCTGCTTCACTGAAGGATTTCAGGAGACTGGGTAAGGAATCTATCTGGGTTGGTTTAGGAATAGCATTAGCAGCAACTCCTGCATCCATGCAGCAGGATAGAATAAATTACCTTTGAAGGTCTTTTAATCTCTTTGATTTAGTGGAACGCTTTGGAAGGCGTTTGGCCACCATATCCAAGCTTTTGGAAGAAGCTACCAGGATACAAACCTATTGTCAGTGCATTGGATCCTCAGATTGCAGTACCTCAATTGCTAACTAACTTTATTAATATCCTTATTTTTAGCAAGGTCTTGGGAAAGCATTCATTGAAAGTAGAGGTACATTCCAATGCAATACCTAGATACAACAACCATAGGACTGCAATCACAGATATATACAACATGTGCTCTGAAAACAATTAGTTTGGCCTACTTGCCAGTATTTTCCATCTGTGCCCCTTCTGACATCAGGCAACATGTTACTCTGCAGAATCCACTCTGTCAAGTACAAGAAATCTCTTGCTTAAAGATGTGCTTAACACACAGAGCCACCACCATTCCCCATTTAGACCATCCCTCAAAGAAACCCTGATGTTACCTCCAGATGGCAATGAAGGTGGCAAGATCAGGATTCAAATATAGCCAGTGCCATCTTGTGGCAAATCCAGTGGCCTGGCTTCCTGGCTTTCACTTTCTACATCATCCATAGGCCAGATCAAATGCTTCATATATAGAGTAAAGCAGATGTGCTACAAACAACTTACAGTGAAATCTTCATGATTCTTTCTTTTGCCGCTGTGACCAGGTAGATGTAATTCACATGCTTGAAGACTATACAAATCAACCAGGCCTTCCCAGTTCCCTCATGCAATTGCACATTGCCTTTCAATCAGCTATTTAATGGTTAACAAACTTTAGGCAAACAACAGTCTGACTTGTTTGCCTACATGTATAGAGTTGTGATTTATGTGTATACAAGACTGTGATGGCCACTGTCCAATACAGTTATCTCCAGGGCAGATCCAGAGTGTTGCTGCTGCTCATTCCCTCTTTTCGTCTATTGATGAATTCAGCAAGGGAGAGGGGAGGAGAGATGGGAAGTGCAAACAGCAGTGGTGTTCACCCCTGGAGTCCAGAGTTGTGTGAAAGTACAGGCTCTGGGAAATCCCTACATCAACCAGCCAGAGCTCACGGCACACTCAGTGCTCCCCACAGGAGTTATGCTGATATGCCAGATCACTCACACAGCTCACTGGTACCCAGAATCACGGTGTGGTGGGGGAAGGGGTATAGCCACTCCTTTATTGTTTCTGAACACTATCCATGCACAGCCTGTACTTAACAAGTGCCTTTTGTAATGACACTGAGCAGGTACCACAATGCCAAGGGGGCACCCCTGTTTCTATGATTCTGGATCAGCCCATGATCTTCTCCACTCAAATCCCTCTACTCCTTTTATACCTTTTTCTTCCCTTGCCCATTGTTGTCTCATATTTCAGAAAATGATCACTGATTTGCAAACCTCTCCATTGTCCTTAAAGGGATTTGTTGAGAGCTCACATATATGTGTGTATGTGTGTGTGTGTGTATAATGCTGCAAATTTAATATATATATGGCATATTTATATATTACATATATATTTATAATTCCTATCTATATATTACACACATCTGTGTATGTATGTGTATATATATATGTGTGTGTGTGTGTGTAATATATAAATAGCATTTATAAATGTTATAAAATTAATCTTTCCACTGTGGTTTTTGACTCCCGCATTTTGATGGGGACCTAAATCAAATACAATGAAATTGGATTCAGTGGGCTATACGTGAAATAACACTTACATATATATTGTATTGTTTCTGTACACTATCCATGCATAGCCTGTACTGAACACATGCCATTTGTAATGGCAGTCAAATAGAATGCATTTCATCATCTGTGTCCATAGGAAAAAGCAGCAGAACTTGCCAGTTTTGCTTTTACTATTATGATTCAACCTTAAATCTGTAACTAAGAATTTTATCGCCCTGACAAAAGTAATGCCTCAAAATCCATTTTAGTTATTTTAAGTACCATACTGCTGTTTTTGTCACTGTAACTTTCTTTTAAGAGCTTAGTAAGTGTCCTTTCTGCCACGTTACCTGCACATATTCTTTTCAGACTTCTGAAAACTAAGTCAAGCTGACCTAATCAAACGTGAAACTGAATTACATGCAATGGCCCTCCTTCTGCTAAGAATGTGCTCAAAAGTTTTCAATGACTAGAGTTTTAACTCCTTTTCCCCCGCAGATAAATTAAAATCCTTCTTAACTTGAACCCTTTGTCCCATACTACTTGGAGCAGCTTCTAACGCTGTATGTTATCATGATAGCCAAATACTTTACAAGCATTAAAGAATTTATTCTCCTTCAGAATACTTTGAGTAGCTTTGAATTACTACACTCGTTTTACAGCTGGAAGTACAGTGAGGTCAGAGTGCTAGATACTCAAAGGCACTTAGATATTTCTTTTCTCACTGTTGTGTCTCCTAAATGTCCTGCCACTCAGGGGTACTCTGAGTCATGTTAGTTGCCCAGGCCCCTGTACAGTATGGGGATAGTTAAGAAGTTAAGGAAATGTACCTCAAAAATTAGATGAGGAGACTCATTTCTTTTAGCCAGGACTGAAATGGAGGCAGGGGTTAGGCACTTAAGGAACTACTCTTAGGAGTTTTCCACTGCTTGGGATTCTCATCCACAAATTGCTCTCCTAAACCAAGCCAAGCATCTAAGGCACCTATGTAGCCTATACTCATGGTTCAAGTTTCTACTCCAAAAAATATTTAATGCTTTATATTAAGTAAGTGAGGGAGACCCACTTCAGGATACCTAGATAGCTGGACAACTCTCCTGAGATATGGGAGACGTGGGTTCAAATCCCTGTCCCAGTTCAGACAGAGCAATTTAAACCCATGTCTTTCACATCCCAGAGTTTCCTACCCTCCAGGAGAGACATGCAAGCTATGTCTACTTAGAAAACTCACTGTCCCCAGCAGCAATGCCCTCAGCAGTGCTTGCATTGTTCCAGATGGCCTACCCCTTAAATTGGAAGTTGAATAACTACTGCCAGGAGTAGGCTCATTACCCCAGAGACAGGCTGACTAGTACTGCTGAATAAGGGTGTAGTTACATGTTACAATTGTCACTTGCTAACCTGAAGGAATGTTAATATTAAACTTAGGATGTCCTTTGAGCAGTTGCATTAAGGGTTAATACCCTCTCTAATGTACACAGCTCAGACCTGCAACTAGAGGGCTGGTGAGCATGG
>NW_017729032.1:27651029-27668021 GCF_001723915.1 Gavialis gangeticus
GGGGGGGGTTGGGATCTGCAAGTCTGCCCTGTGGCTGCCCTGCTGGCCAGCTCTCTAGCCACAGTATAGGCCAGGGGGAAAAGGGGGAGAGGCACACCATGCAGCTTTGAATCACCCCTGATTGCCCCTACCACAACTTGGTTTGCCTCTCTGGGCACATCCAGACCAGTGCGCATGTACCTCTTGCAGTGTCACTGCAAGAGGCACATGTGGGAATAAAAAAATGTTCCCCACGCTGCAGATTTGCAGTGTGGAGGCAAAATTAGACCCCCGGATATGGAGTAAAAAAAAAACTACAGGGGAAAAAAGCGGGACAGGGCACAGTCCCAGACCATGCCCTGAGGCAACCAGAGGCTTGGTTCTCCCCAGAGAGGCTCTGGTAGCCAGTCAGAGTGTCTCTGTGGCTGGCCTTTGCCCCTGTGCTGAAGCACACTGCCTGCCCATGTGGGGCAGGGAGCTATGCAAGCTGCAGGGACCTAAACCCGGGCTCCTGCTAGTAAGTAGGGGGAAGGAGTGCTGGAGAAGTGGGGAGGGGACCATGGGGGGACTGCTGCCGCCCCTCCACCTGCCCCCTGAAGCCCCCTGATAGCTGCCCCACTTGGCCCCATCCCTTGCCTGCCCCACTTGGCCCCATCCCTTGCCTGCCCCCACGAGCCTCCCTGATTACTGCCCTGCCTGGCTCCATCCCCCAGGTACCCCTGGGCCCCCCTGATTTCTGCCGTGCCTGGCCCCATAGCTTGGCTGCCCCCCGAGCCTCCCAATCACTGCCCCACCTGATCCCATCCCCTGCCTGCCCCCTGAGAACCCCGATCACTGCCCCACCCAGCCCTAGCATCTCAGCAATTAAAAAAACCCCCAAACCTGCACTCATTGGCAGTAGCAGCTGCCATTGGGGTCACTGGGGCCTTGTGGAAGACACCCCCCCCCCGCCATCCTGGTTAGTAAAGGGATCACAGGGAGCTCTAACTGCTTTATCATAAAAAAACAAAAGGCAAACAGCAAAACATATAGGTATTTAGAATTCATTTTATTATGATGATGGACACACTGGTAGGTTTCCAAATTGCTTTAACACTATAGATATATCAATAAAACATTTCCCAACTGATCACTGTCTCTCACTCTCTCTCTATATATAGTAGTCTTTTGTTTTAATTGTGGAGGAACATGGATTTTATGGTATTTTACAGAGTGACTTTGGGATTTTTTTATCAGGAATTTTTCAGTTTTCAAATAAGAAACACCAGAATTCCTGTTTGGGAGCCAAGTGGCAGGACCCAGGCAGAGGAGCTTGCTCAGAGCTGGCACCTTGGACCTGGCTGGAGGTGGCTGATCTCCTGGCCAGTTGGGGCCAGGAGGACTTGCTTTGGCAGTTCACAGCAGGCCACCACACTGGGAACATCTTCTGGGCAGTATGTACCCAGATGGCTGGGCAGGTCAGTAGTGCCACGCAAAAGCCAACTCTGCAGCCACAGCCCACTAGCAACTGGCTCAGAGGGGTAGGTGCCTCTACTGGCTCTGCAGTCCCCATCCAGGTCTGGCAGGTGTGCAGCAGGTCACAGCCAGGCAGCAGCCCCCACTGCTGGAGTGGGTAAAGGGTGCAGGGGCCACTCCAGGTTAGGGCTGCTTCAGCAGTCCAGCTGACACAGGGTGTAGTGTCCTCAGGTACCAATTGGCTGGGCCCCAGAGGCTCCTGAGAGCAAGTAGCCCTGAGCTACTTAAAGGGCAGCTTTTTGTACTGATGGGGCTAGGACAGGGCAGCTATTTATAATGCTGGGGACAACACAGGTGCTGCCAGGCTGTTGTGCAGTCTAGCAGGGAGTGTGCAGGCCCAATCTGGGGATGCAGGTAGCTGCCAGGCCCATCCTCCCCTTTCCCATGGCTACTCCCCACCCCTTCCCTATTCCCCCTATCCTCCTTGTCCCCTTTTCACTGTAGAGGGCTTCTGGGAAGCTGCAGGGCCTGGCAGGTGCAGTACAGGCTCAATCTAAGCATGCAGGGAGCTTCCAGACCTACCTACACCCCTCCCATGGCTGCCTGGCAGATCTCCAACCGTCCACTTCCTGCCTCCTATGCCTTCCCCTTCCCGTGCCCCCCTCATTCTGCCCCCTCCACTCCTACACCCCCTTCCCAACAACCCCTCCCTACTTACCCCTCCTTAATCACCTTCTGCTCTGTTCTCCCCAGCTTTCAGTGCAGGGCCACTGAGTTCTGGAGGGTACCCACTGTATGCAGGGAACAGTGCCTCATGCAATGCCGGAGGAATGCAAATTGGTCACTTTGTCTCAGTGGAGCAGCCACAAGTTAGAGTAACATGAGCTGTGTAGCGGGGTTCAGAGATAATCTTTGCCTAATGTGGCATAACTTTAAGATACCTAGAAGGCACTAGCACTTGTTAATGAGCCTTAATATGCAGCCTATCTCATTTTAAGTGCCTTAAATATGGTTTTAAATATGCCATGAGTTTTGCCTCCCAGCTGATCAGCAGTGAGCATCATGGCTGCCAAGGCCCTTCCACCAATTGGCGGGAGGTGGGCCATGCGGCAAAAACAACAAGATTAAAGGAACTGCTGCACAGCTCACTTCCTCCATGATTTGGCTACATATTAGCTGGAGAGTGGTATTAGCACTAGGATGGCTTTGTACAGGCCAGCAGATGGAGACTTGTTTGTCTGGGAGATTTCATGATCTATGGCAGGGGTGGGCAAAATATGGCCTGCAGCCTGAATCTGACCTTTCAGATGATTTCATCTGGCCTGTGGGTGGGCACCCACCAATTAACTGTAGCCAGCCTAGCCTGTGGATGCCCCTGCCACACTCTGCATGAGGTTTAACCCCTTCCAGCCCCCCAAGGCAGAATGCTGCACTCCTACCCTGTGTGCATGAAAGGGCCCAAGCCCTGGCCCTGGCCCATGCCAGTGCATACAACTTCAGGGTAGGGCTGCTGCTGCCACTGCTGCAGGTGCCCAAGGAACTGCACAGCTCCCCTGGCCTCCAGAGGTTCCTCCTCATGTCCCTGCTGCAGCACTCTGAGCAGCAGGTAGGAAAGCAAGGGGCTGGGGGGGTGGGGAGCTGCAGCTGGGTGGGCACACAGAACATGGGCTGGGGCTGGTGGGAATGTAGAATCTGGAGTGCAGTGCCTGTGCCCAGTGGGGCGGTGGGAACACAGAGTGTGGGTCAGGACGTGCACACCACCAGGGAGAAGCTCAGTGTGATGGACCCAGAAGCCTTCCCCACTCTCTGCCACCACACGCAGCTCCCAGGACTCCACTGGAAGTGTTGGGAAACTCTGTGCAATGGAGCTAGGCCAGCTTGGCCCCACTATCTGCTCCCTGATGGCATCCTGGGAGCTGCACATGGTGACAGAGAGTGGGGTTAGGCTGCCAGCACCATCACTTGGAGCTTCCCTTATGGTGCATGGCTCTAGCCTGCTCCCTGGAGCTGAACGTGAGCCACAGGGAGCCACACAATATGAAGCTGGGCTGGTCTGGCCCCATTCCCTGCCACCATGTGCAGCTCTCAGAATTAGCGGGAGCTGAATGCTGGCACAGGCAATGAACACCTTAACAGGCCACCACCTGCTGCTGCTGCCAGTGACAGGGGCTGTGTGCCATGGCAGGGGATGTGGGGGAGATCTACACACATCCCAAAATACCCACCCACAGTCTGTTCACACCCCCCCCACAAATCCCACACCCCACACCCTGCCCACACTCCCCACACACACCCTCAACCCCTGCACACACTACACCCACACCCCACACAACCCCCCCACACCCACACCCTCCTCCACACACACAGTCCCCCCATACAACCCACACCCCTGTCCCCCAAAACAGACCCCTAGACCCCACCACACACACCCATATCCTCCCCAATCCTCTCCACACACACCCTCTCACCTCACCAGGACCCCTCTGCACATTCACACAGCCACACCCCAACTCTGCGCCCCACACACCCCTACAAACCCCACACCCACCCATACACACACCCATACCCTGCCATACAAATACCCACCCCCAGCCACACCTCCCACATACAATATACAAGAGTAAGACTTTTTTTTGAGCTATTATGCAATTGCCTCTATACTCTATGCAAACACACGTACATCAGGACAAAAATATTTGTTTTTCAATAAAATTAAAATATTTTATAGTAGGTGTTTGGTTTTTAGTATATGATTTAGTTTTTTTTCTGGTTCTATGAGGGCAACCCTCCCCCAAAGGTGTACTTCTGGGGGCAAGGGCAGGGTGGATCCAGTGGCAAAGGTGAGGGGTTAGGACTGAACTTCCAGTCCCAAAAATGGCAACTAGTGGGCAGGGCACCTGTCAAAGGGCAGGGCAAACCTTGCAGACTTTGACATCTCACCAAAACTCATTAAGTAGCCCTCCAATCAAAATAATTGCCCATCCCTGATCTATGGACTTAGGTAAAACCTGAGTAGTATTTTTGGGAATGTCAGTGGTGACAAAATGGTAGAAATAGGAGCCTCAAGAGTTATAAAATATACCTAAGTACCTCTCAAGTTTTAGACCTAGGCCTTGTCCAGAGGTCATGGAAGAAATCTGTAACAATTCCAAGAACTGAAACTAGACCATCTGAAGATCAAAGCACTGCCTTAATCACAAACTATTCTTTTATGCATCACTTTCTATGCCAGCAGTCTTTGAAAAGATCAGACACCACTGACAGCCCTTAGAGGAACTGATTGTTTAGGGGAAAAATCAGAACGAATGTAGGTTATTTTTAAAGTTCTGAGAACTTCCCATTCCTGATTAGGTATGGGGAAACATGGTTATCTGATGGGCATTTCCTTCTCAAGAACCAAGGCAGGTGGCTGAATCAAAACTCCTTTGAAATGAAAGCACATTGGATTAGTGCTTATCCAGAGGATTCATCCAAGGGAGGCTAAATTTCTTTAAGTACATTATTTTCTCTCTATAGCTATTTTTCCTCCAGTCAAAAGTAGATGGTTTTATTATTAAAACACAGTAACAATAATGCTTGTTATTTTCCAAACAATTATTTTCATTAATAGCTCTGAGGCCATGCTTTTTTGAAAGTTATTTATACTAAGACTTCAGGAGAAGGGCGGTTATTTTTAACACAGTCTTAATACCATTATCCTAGTCACATGACACTCATTCTGCTATAGGAATAGATGATTTCCCAACCTTTCAAGATGGGTACGTAAACCTTGCCGGCATAAAAAGGTAGAACACCAAAAATAGAACTGATTATGACACCACTACTAATAAAGTAATTTCTCTCAAAAAGGTCCCCTCCTGCTGGGCAGGGTGCTCTCCTATTGATGTCAAGAAGACACATTAAGTCAATTGGAATATTGTTGCATAAACTGTAGGCACTGTAGTTGCATGTCTTGATCTACAAGTGTAAGTACTCTTTCAATCTACTGCAGGGACTTCCCATTTATTTTCACCTCCTACCTACAAAAAGAGGCCATTGGACCAACATTAATTTCTAATATGTCTAATGATTTATACTCTATAAGGAAGAGGCATGAGTTATTTATTCTAACTGCCCCTCATTTCTTAGATGGGAGGCAACATTGGACTAAGACACAAGAAATGGGGATTCTGTTCCCAACTCTCCCACAGGCCTACTAGGTGCCCTTGGGCATTTGATTTCAGCTATCTCTACCTAGGTTTCCATTTTTAGAAAACAGTGAAAACTTAATGCAGTTTGTATTATGATTTGAAATCTACTGATGCATTTATGTATGAGCCATTGCATACCAAAGCAGAGGTTAACCAGGCAGCTTTTGAATTACTTCCCTTTATAGCTGAAATGGATAAGAGCCGCATGAAAATAAGTGCTCAGACTATAGAAGGGGAAGTTTCCTGAAAAACACTATGGGAAAGGGGGTCATAGACTGCCCGAGCTTATCCTCCAGGTGATAACCTGTTTGAAAAGTGTTAGAGTTCCAGCATTAAGGATCAAAACCGAACATGGAACCAGAAACCCAAATGATGAAGCAGGAGAATGAATGCACCAGATGGATCTTCTGTCTCTCCCTACATTTTCACAACATGCTGAATAATGCCATGCCTGCAGCAAGGACAATTCCATTTACAGCACTCCACACTTTACAGCAGCCCATTTGCTGAGCTGCATTATTGATGGAGGAGCCTAAAAGTGTAATTGGGAAGTCAGAGCAGAAACAGTGGGGGTATTTTGGAAGGGTGCTTTACAAAATTAATGGGATTTAAGGAAAAGCCCACATGTTCCCCAGCTTTTATTTGTCCAACAAAGTACATATTCTGTATATTTAATAAATCCTATTTTAGCTAAATAATTCAAGTGTTGGTTATGCAACCAGGCAGCCAGCAAATGATGCCTCATAAAACGCCTTCATAAAAACTGAGATTGATGCATCCAATTCCTAATTTCCCTTGAAAAGAAACTGATGAAAAGAGACCTTTGAGACCTGTCTATACTACTTTGACACTTTACATTTCTTCTTTGGCAGAAACCCTTTTAATGGGCCAAACATATAATAAAATGGATACTGCTGTTGCATTCTAAATGGTTCCTGGCAATGCACTTTTGGGAGCCTATGTTGATTAGTGCATTGTTTCTGGGACAGAAACAATGAGGAATACTTCTGATCTGACTCTCAGCTTGAAAGCAGTCTGGCCATATTCTAGAAATCCTAGGGTTCTGATATTTACTATGCTCTCCCATCATGAAAGCTAGAAAGAGAATAATGGAAAGATATTCCTACATCAGGCAGCATCTCTATTATCTACCTCATCTCTCTGCTGGAAAAATCCAGCCTCCCTCCTCAACACTGCCTTCAGCTTCTCTACCATAGCAATTGAGGAAGTTTAATCTACCTGTTGAGGCAGTTTCTGTAGTCCCTGTGGGGAAATATAAAGTAGGGACTGGACTAGGTGACCTCATGAGGTCCCTCTCAGCCCTTTTTCCCTATGATCCTAAGATTCTTCTCCATGGTAATATATCCTAAAGCGGGTATGGCCTTGAGGGAGTTACTATTATTGCTAAGAATATAAAAGAGAGTGACTGTGACTAGGCATTATTTCAGGACACTCATTTGTACTATTTATGGGTTGTAAGGGGACACCTCAGAAAGAAAGTGGAATCACAGTTATAAGAACCACAGCACATAGAGGAATAACCTCTGTGAGCAACAAGTATGGAGTACTAAGGAACAAGAAACTCCAAGTAGGTAGTTATGAACTAGCTTGCCAACCAGGGAAGCTCTTGTTTAACTAACTTCCATTAGTGGTTGGATAATATCCCAAGGTAATAAATAGTTCATGTCTCCCTTACACAGTTGTTATCCTATTTAACATAACCATGGATGGCCTGTTATCCAGAAGTGTAAGCCCTAAATACACTCTTTACTAGCATGGAAATTTCATTGGTTCATAGTACACATCAAGGGAAGATGCTGCCAGGAAGTCATAGTTTGCTCCTCCAAATTGGAACACTCCTTGAGAGGCCATTGGCTGTTAGGGGTGTGCGAAGCGGGCCCTATTTAATTCAGATTTGGCCCAAATCAGGGACAGTGATTCGATTTGTTGATTCGGATCACTGTCTCTGATTTGACTCAGCTGAATCAGAATCTGAAGATTTGGTTCTGATTTGGAGAATCAGCGATTTGGACATGGACACAGCTTTAAAAGTTTTTTCTGTATACCTCGAGGTACCAGTGGGGCTCATGATCACTGCAGTGTTAGGGTGCATGGAGTGTCCCACAGCAGTGTGTGTGTGGTGGGGGGGCCCTCCATGTGCTCGGTGGTGAACCTGGAATTGGGCTGGAAGTACTTCTGGTCCACTTCCGGTTCTACCGGGGAGCATGCTGCCCGCCCCCCTCCTCCCCCCGCATCCCTCCAGCTTGGTGATCAGCCAGAGGGACTCTGGGTGCCCCCCTCCCAGGCCCAGGAGACACCAATCGCCAAGCCAGGTGGTGCCAGACAGCCTCGCAGTGTGGTCCCCTGCAGACCTGGAAGTAGACTGAAAGTGCTTCTGGTCCACTTCCGGGTCTGCTGTCGAGTGTGCTGGGGAGCCCGCCATGCTTCTGTGGGACACTCCATATGCCCCAGCATTGCAGCACTCACAAGCCCCTGCTACCTAGAAGTATGTAGAAAAAACATTTAAAGCTGTCTCTATGTTTGAATCTCTGAATCTTTGCAGATCTCTCCAAATTGATTCAGAGGGTTCCGATTCGATTCAGAGATTAAAGGGTCCTCTGATTCAATTCAGATTTGGAGATTCAGCAACCGAATCAGGCTGAATCTCTGCTGAATCGAATTAGGGAGTGAAGCTTCACACAGTCTTATTGGCTATAGTCAATACAACAAACATAAGGAGTCCAGAGGAACCTGGAATCACATGGAAATTTGACCATTTGAATGTCTGTGTATTTTGGTGGCAAAGAGAGTGACGCATCATTAAATACCTTAATTTTGGTGGCTTATAACTTTGCCAAGCTTGAACCAGCAAAGGGTGGGAAACCTGATGAAGAAAAGAGCCAGTGGAAGCAACAGACTTGAAGGAGATAGGAGCCAGTGCAATAAGTAAAAGAGATATTGGTCTATAAACAGTAAATCACACCTTCATGCCAGAGTCCATTAAATCACACTTCCATTTCAACAGTAAATCATACTGCCATTCGAGACTCCATTCAGAACCTAGAATAGAGTTCTAGTTCCTTACATTCCTCTGCTGTCAGCAATAGCTGTGAGACCCATTGTCAAAGTGTCTGGTCTGCACTAAGGACAATGGCTTATTTCTGCTCCCAATTATTCAATTTGCTCAAATGGTAGAGGTCTGTGATGTGGATCTATTAGACCAATTGTCCTGATGACTCATGGCCTTGCATGATAGAATTTCTCATTTTCTCAGTTTGCAATTAAAGATGTATTGTATTGCATATGCATAAGAAGGTGGGGATGAATTAACATCTCACAAGGAAACTTATTTCCTAACTTTTGATTGCTTGACCATGCAAACTTGACAACTTTCTTTTTTGGATGAAATAGAATACACAGGATGTAAGTTTCCACTCAAAAGAAGAGCTGTAATCAGAGCCATTCAGAACAGAGCACACTGACCCGGTTATCCTTAGGATATATTAGAACCAAAACAACACATCCATCCACAAGAGCATTATACATACACCCTCAGCAGACACGTTCCCAGAATCCAAAATTAGTGTCATTTGGTGTTAGGTCTGCTGCAGTTAAGATGCTATGAGTTTTATACTAGTCCTGTTGACAAGAGACAGTATCCCTGAGGACAGGGAATGCGCTGTCAGCAAGTGATGTTGAAGGTGAGGTATATGGATTTACAGAAGAACAGAACTCATAGATTAAATGATCAATAAAGAACTTGTATGTGTAATTTTTGCAAAAAAACTTTTTTTGATGAGAACTTTTTTTGATTAGTGTTTTATGGTTCATTTCCTTTCAACATTCTTGCTTATTTAACTGATTTTAGACACAATTAAATTGGCATAAATAGGAGCCTCTGTTAAAAGTTAAAGTACTTCTTTTAGAAAAGAAACCTAAATAAAAGTGAAATAGGCCCATCCCCATCACTTTTTACAGTTGCTGTAGCCTTTTGGGAAGAGATAGAATGTAGTAAGTGAAATGGGCACTTTCACTTTAAAGAAAATGGCTCCAACATTACCTCAGCCATTGGCTATCCTGTTTGAGAACTCATGGAAGTTGGGTGAAGTCCCAGATGATTGGAAAGGGAAATATAGTGCCAATCTTTAAGAGAGGGAAGGAGCATCTGGGGAGTTACAAGCCTGTCAGTCTGACCTCAGTACTTGGAAAGACCATGGAGCAGGTGCTAAAGGAATCTACTGTGAAGCACCTAGAGGAAAAAATGGTGATCAGGAACAGCCAGAATGGATTCACCAAGAGCATTCCTAATCAACTTGATTTCCTTCTATGATAAGGTGATAGTCTGTAGATGGGGGGAGAGCAAGGGGTGTGCTGTACCTTGACTTTAGCAAGGCTTTTGATAGTCTTACATGATGTTCTCAAGCTAAGGAAGTACAGACTAGACAAAAGTCTTGTAAAGCAGATATATAAGTGGTTGGATCATCATGCTCAATAAGTAGACATCAATGGCTCAATGTCTGGTTGGGAGGAGGTATCAAGAGTAAGATTCCCTAGGGGTCCAGTCTGGGACTATGGGATTGGGTACACACATAGAAAATTTGCAGATGACACCAAGTTGGGTGGAGTTGCAGACACTCTAGAACAGGGATGGGTAAAATGCAGCCTGGGGGCCTGATGTGGCCCACCAGCACATTCTATGTGACCCGCAGGGCCCCTAAAAAATTTAGAAAATTAATATTTATCTGCCCTGGGCTGACTGTCATGTGGCCCTTGATGGCTTGCCAAAACTCAGTAAGCGGCCCTGTGCCTGAAATAATTGCCAGCCCCTGCTCTAGAAGATCCAGACATTTCAGAATGACCTGGACAAACTGAGAAATAGTCTGTAATCAATCAGATAAAATTCAATGAAGATAAGTGTGGAGTCCTGCACTTGGGACAGAATAATTGCATGCACAAATAGAGACTTGGAAATGATTGGCTAGGTTGTAATACTGCCAAGAAGGACCCAAGGGTTACAGTGGACCATAAGCTGAAAATGAGCCAACAGAGTGCTCTTGTTGCAAAGAAAACCAAAAACATAATGGATTGTATTAGCTCTGGTGAAGCATTAACTTAGAAAACTGGGTCCAGTATTGGGCCCCCACTTCAAGAAAGACATGAACAGATTGGAAAGAGTCCAGAGGAGAGTAACAATAATGACTGGGGGCCTTGGAAGCAGGACTTATGAGGAAAGGCTGAAAGAGCTAAGGTTATTTAATTTGATGAAGAGAAGATTGAAGGGAGATTTGTCTTCAAATACCTAAAGGGCAACTACAGAGAGGATGGAGAGGGGTTTTCTCTGTGGTGGCAAAGAAAAAAACCAGAAGCAATGGCCTCAAGCTGCAGCAAATGGGCTTTATGAGTTCCCTTCCAGCCCTACTTTCTTATGATCCTATGATACTATTTCCAACAGCAGCTGACTGTGCTTAGCTGAAGACACTTCAGAGACAGTGCTGGAATTTTCCAGAAAAGAAAAAGCTAGAAGGGCTATTTTTCTTTTAATCCAATAAGAAGGTACTGCAATAATTGTTTGAGATTTTTCAATGCAAATTGCACATGTGCTAGCTTATGAGCTTGGGTTAATGGGTGCAATCACAGCAAGTACAACTCTAAAGCTACTTTGCTACTGGTTTTGCCTCTCATTGGACGTATGTATATTTAACCATGTGTAGACAACAAATATAACTGGTAGAAACTTTTCAAATATTCTGATAAAAATTGTCACCCTTTCCAACCAATAAAGAAGGCAGCCCTTGTGTGGGAAATATTTGCCTGAAGACTTTCTCTTCTTACAACAAGATTTCTTGGGTGACATTAACTGCCAGAAGTTCCTATCCTCAATATCAGATATACAGAAGCACACAGAGTCTCTTAAAGGAATTAAAATAAGTGACTGAATATATATGCTCACAATCTAGAGTTCAGGTTTATTTAGGATAACAACTGTGAAGCTCAGAGAAAAGTGACAAAATTATTCTGTGCTTATAATGCTGGAGTCAATACAACACATCAAACATGAAAGAGTTACACTCTTTTCTCCATCCCCCATATAGATGCACCATGGGTACATCTACATGTGCCTCTTTTAAGTGAGCTTAGCCAAAAATTGCCATTTTAATGCACATTAAGTACATTATGTACACATGTGCATATGCTAATGCGCATTAACACAGTGTGTTAGTGGACATAGACTGCATTAATGCACATTAGCGCATCTGTACATGTGCTAATGTGACTTAGCTATTCACACCCAAACTGAATGCACCTTAATGTGCATTAGCGCGTCCCTGTGTAGGCACATGCCTAAATTCCCTTAATGCACCTTAAGCAAAGGAGCATTAAATTTAAGTGTGTGTAAATACACGTGTAGGCACACCCAGTGTGAAGGGCTATGTTCTTTTCTGCTGCAACAGATGTTCCAATTAATCTGCAAGGCGTGCAAATACTATGACAATAAGAGTGGCATAGAAATGGATCTAAAAGAACTCACATACATTTTCTTCCACTGCGAATAATGTAAGTCTTTACAAATGTACATCTTTATTCATGACACTTTCCTTTTCCAGGAATGTTCTTATGGACAAACTTGTACTCCTGCATACATTTTTGAACACCAAGATGTATAGCTGTAAAACCTCTGTGGCTTCCCAATTGATTCCCAATCTTATCTTTTATGAAACAATATAAATATTATTAAAAGAATAATAAAGAAGATAGCTAGGTGCTACCATTACCATTCTCTAATAGTCTTAGCTTATTTCTGAGTTTATTACACTTATAATAACTTCTGAATTGAGTAGTAAATTAGTAACTGGAGGAAGGACTAATCTCCATAATCAAATTAGTTATTAATTGCCAGGAAATGCTAACTCAGAAGTTATCACTGTTATGAATAACTGAAAGAAATTTATGCACAATCTTATAAAAAAATAAGAATAAATGGGAAAATGGTGGATCATATAGACGTTACATATATCTATAGCTATAGGCATAGCTATCACCATCTTGATCTAATTACTTATGTTACTTCTCTTTCCTGAATCCTTTGTCTGTGCATTGATTCAGATCAGTGGTGCTCAGCCTTTTAGCCCCACAAGCCAAATGAGTGGCATAGGGCCAGTTCATGGCTTTGATCACATGGGTGGGGTGGGTCCATGAGCCTGATCCAGCATGGGGTTTGTGTGGGGTCTGCCAGTATGATCCAGGATGCTGGGTGTGGCTACAGAGTGAGCCTATGCACCAGCGTGGCCTAGCCTTGAGCATCAGTGTAATCTAGCATGCAGGGTTTTGTCATCCGACCTAAAGGGTCTGCAAACTTGGCAGCAAGGGAAGTGGTGAAAACCTTAATTGTCATGCCTCTGAAAACTACAGCAATTCACACTGCCACTGCTCCCCTGCTGCCAAATTTCTGGACCCATGGGGAGCCCTGCAGGCCAGATTCCCCAGCTGTCTGGGCTGGAGGTTGAGCATCACTGTTTTAGATTATGAAACTTTTGGAAATATAGGCTAAATCCACACAGAGACTTGAGAATTTCATGGATGAGCCCAACCCTCTGCCACTCAGCTGCCTACTGGCATCCATGACCCTGAGTCAGGCATCCAGGCTTCTTTATTCGGGGCATAGGAAAAGTCAAGTACCTTGGAACAAGATCCAAGATCTGATTCCAAAGTACAAGGGAGCATGAGAAAAAAAAATCCTTACCTTGTCAGGAGACATAAAAATAATTCCAGTAAAAGAACAGAGAAAACCAGTGTATAACCCCAGGAGAAAGGAAAGAGGCAACAGCTGTGATAGCACCAAATCAGGAGTGATTGATGACAAGCTGTTGCAGGTGACTGAATTCTAAACCTATTGCCAAGCCCAATTCTGAGCAGATAAATTGATACATTGTATTTATTTGTAATGGAGTCCTGACAGTTTTGTTCCCTTCTTTTTCTATTTGACAATACTCTTATCACTTAGCCTGTCAATAAAGTATTTCAAATAGGACAGAGCTAAAGCAGACCAGTGAGAGAACAATTTAACAGTTTGGTACAGTGACTCAGAGAGGCAGAAAACAATTTTTTGAAAGGCTGTAGAGTCAAAGAAGAAAAAGATGTGCTTTAAAGTCAGATGCAATTGCTCTTGAAGATCATTTGCAGTTAAGCCAGGGTGTATGGGGTAGTAGGAAGTAAAAGAAAGAGAATCTAGGATTGTTTAGTTTCAAGGAGACTGGTAACAGGCCTATTTGTTGTGCCAAAGGGATTGTGGGGTTTCCCTTCCTCTGTAGCAGGTCTTCCTCTTTCTTGGATCTCTCGAGTGTATAAACAATGCTTTCAGTGGCAGGACCCTGACAGCTGTCATTCCTGTGCTTTGTTGGTGGTAGGTTAGGGTGCTTTTTGTGTTTTTTGAAAAGGTCAGTTCTAGTTTTAAGAACATGTTAGACAAACATGTGTTATGGATGGATTGAATAGGGATGATCCTGCCTAGAGCAGGGAGTTAGACTAGATGACCTCATGAGGCCCCTTCTAGCCCTACATTTCTTTAACTCTGTACTTGTAATATTTAAGTAGATTTGAAGCAAAAAAATCAACTCATTTGGTGATAGAAGTGTTCACTAAGATAAGACAGTACATAAGAGAGACAGCTCAGCTCTCAGCTGTCTCAAGAACTGACAGAGGCAAAGGACTTGGGTGTCATAGGTGACTTCAATTACCTGGACATAGATTGGAAGGAACACTTAGCTAGGTCAGATTGTTCACAGTTTCCTGATTGTGATCGAGGAGTTCTTTCTGACCCAGGAAGTGCAAGGGCCAACCAGAGGTAATACTCTCCTAGACCTGGTCTTGGCCAAAGGTGATGATCTGGTGTGTGGCTTGAATATTGAAGGTAACCTGGGCAACAGTGACCATTAAATTATCAGGTTCACTGTCTGCCACAAGATTGACAAATCAACCAGCAAGATTGAAGTCCTGGACTTCAAGAATGCTGACTTGGACAGGCTTAGAGCATTAGTAGGGGAGGTGATGAGGGACCAGGAAGGGAAGGCAAATGGGGTGCATGAAAAGTGGACATTGCTCAAGGACAAGATCCTTGAAGCATGCAAGAACACTGCTCCTGCAAAGAAGAAAGGTAGCAGGAGGGCTGATAAACCCTCCTGGCTTAATAGGAACATTGTGGTCCCCTTAAAAAAGAAAAAAGGTGTATGTACAGTGGAAGCTAGGTATAGTCCTCAAGGAGGACTATAGTTGTCAGCACTTATAGGGAAATGATCAGGAAAGCCAAGGCGGCGAGTGAGTTTAGATTAGCCATGGGAGTCAAGGATAATAAGAAGTCTTTCTTTAGGTATGTACGCAGTAGAAGGAAAACAAATGGAAATGTGGGACCCCTGCTTAACACCTTAGGACAACTGGTAATTGATGTTCAGGAAAAATCTGAACTCCTGAATGCCCACTTTGCTTTGGTATTTCACCGGACCAAGGGAAAAGACAAGTGAGATAAGGCTCATAGGGGACATGCTGGGACAGACAGCCTCCTCACTATGGATGTTGAGTGGGTGCAATACCAACTAGGAAAGCTAGACATTTGTAAGTCAGCAGAACTGGATGGCCTCCATCTGAGAGCACTGAAGGAGCTGGCTGAGGTCATTGCAGAACCCCTGGCAAAGCTCTTTCAGAAATCGTGCGGCACAGGGGAGAACCCTGAGAATTGGAAGAGGGCCAACATATATATTTAAGAAGAAGAGGGAGGACCTGGGCAACTATAGGCCAATCAGCCTAACCTCTATCCCAGGGAAAAGCCTGGAAGAGCTCATTAAAGAATCTACGTGTGATACACTCGTGGAAGTTAAGACAGCCAGCATGGTTTTGTCGTGAGTAGGTCTTGTCTTACCAATGTCATCTACTTCTCCGACCAGGTCTCTTGCCACCTGGACATGGGAGACAAGGTAGACGTTACATACCTGGACTTTCAAAAGGTTTTGATCTAGTATCCCATGATATCCTTGTGGGAAAACTGGCACTCCATTTCAACAAGGATGTGGAAATACTTCAGAGGGTCCAGAAAAGAGCCACCATATGATCAGGGACTTGCAAGGCAAGCCATACAAGGAAAGGCTGAGGGACCTGGGCCTGTTTAGCCTAGAGAAGATTCAGAGGGGACTTGATAGTGGCTTACTGCTATATCAGAGGAATCCATCAGGAGCTCGGTGAACAACTGTTCACTAAGGCACTCCTGAGGAAGACAGGGACCAATAGATATAAACTCCTGGAAGGCCGCTTCAGGCTTAATACCAGGAAAAACTCCTTCACAGTTAGGGTGTCTAGGCTGTGGAATAAACTCCCTCCAGATGTGGTGCAGTCACCTACCTTGGAGGTTTTCAAGAGGAGACTGGACAGTCACCTGGCTGGGGTCACCTAACCCCAGTAGTCTTCCTGCCTAGAGCAGTGGGTGCTGGACCTGATGATCTGCGAGGTCCCTTCCAGCCCCTACCAATCTATGAATCTATAAATCTATGGAAAGTTATTCAGGAAAAAACTGTGAGAGGGCAGGGGGAAAGGGTTACAGTATATGTCAGTGGAATGGGTAGATTTTAAGTTGCTAATGAATATCAGAGAACCTGGGCACATCTACAAAAGATGCTTACTTCTCATTAGCACAGTTTACTGTAAAGTAAGCATGTGTGTCTTCATGTGTACATGCTTACTTCACAGTAAATCTCCTAAGCCCGAGTAAATTTGCTACCTGCAAATTAGTAATGGTGCCGTAGGTGCTCGTGTAGACGCCTGACTAGGAGCAAAATCTGCTCCCAGTCAGCCGTCCAGCAGGGGGCAGGAGATAGCTCCCTGTTCCCAGGAGCTGCCTGCTGCTGGGTTGTGCTCTGCCACAGGAGCCTGGGCAGCAACTATGCCCTGCACGCCCAGATGGGAACAATGTCTCCCTGCCCCTGCAACAAGGAGCTTCCAGCCCCCATTTCCCACTCACAATTATGGAGTGGGGGGTGGGAACTTGTTCCCACCCCCCACTCCATGATCACAATTACCATCATGGAGCAGGGGCTGGTAGCTACCTGCATGAGGACAGTTTCCTGCCCAGACTGGAGCTGGCTGGGACCTACCCCTGACCAGTATAATTCTCAGCCATCCCCAGGCTGTGTGGTGAAGCATGTGAAACCTGTAGGTGACTGGGGACTGTCCTGTTTCAGGTAGTCCGCAGCCAGCTCCAGGCTGCACATGCAGACTTCCCTGTGCAGCCTGGGGCTGGCTGGGAACAGTCTCAATTGGGTGATCAAAACAGAGGGATTGGAAAGAGCTGCAGGGGTGGGGTAGGTCCCAGCCCCCCTGCCTCAAT
>NW_017729032.1:27673021-27683799 GCF_001723915.1 Gavialis gangeticus
GTTCCCACCCCCCACTCCATGATCACAATTACCATCATGGAGCAGGGGCTGGTAGCTACCTGCATGAGGACAGTTTCCTGCCCAGACTGGAGCTGGCTGGGACCTACCCCTGACCAGTATAATTCTCAGCCATCCCCAGGCTGTGTGGTGAAGCATGTGAAACCTGTAGGTGACTGGGGACTGTCCTGTTTCAGGTAGTCCGCAGCCAGCTCCAGGCTGCACATGCAGACTTCCCTGTGCAGCCTGGGGCTGGCTGGGAACAGTCTCAATTGGGTGATCAAAACAGAGGGATTGGAAAGAGCTGCAGGGGTGGGGTAGGTCCCAGCCTCCCTGCCTCAATCCACCGGTGAGGCAGCTAGCAGCAAGCTAGCTGCTAGCTGCCCGACTGGTGGATCAGAACAGGAGACTGAGACCTGCCGCTCCCCTGCAGCTTTTTCCAAGCCCCATGCCCCTGATCAAGGAGACAGGGCCAGGAGCTCCCTGCTGACAGGACAGGGGGACTTTGTCCCCATCCCAGCTGCAGGCAGCCCCCTGGCCCAAATGTCTCCTGGCCCAGTGCTTCCTGCCAGGCCTTGGGCTAGCGCCATAGGGGAGCCTGGACCTCCCAACTGTGGCAGCAATGACTTATTGCAGGCCTGCAGAGAACTGGGTGCCAATTTTCTCCCTAATCCTTGCATGTGTTGTTGCCAGCCCAAAAATCCTTACTCCAGAGTATCTTACACAAAATTAAATTTGGAGATTAAATGCATGTATACACATACCACCCAGCAAGGGTAACAGAGGATCTGGTGGGATAAGGCTACCTAGTAACTAGTTAAACTATCAACAAAGCTTTGCCAATAGCTTAAGTAAACATCAGTTTCTGGCAAGAGCAATGATGTGCTTAATCCTGATATCAATGTAATGTCCTCTCTCTCATTTCAATACAATGCATTTTAATGTTGTTGTAACATCAGCATACTGCATGATAGTCTGCATACTGTCCTACATACTGTACAATACTCTGCATTCTGGGCTAGCTACAATAGGCAGGAGTCTCACCTTTTTTCAACTATTTGCTGTACAAAGAGGGCTGATTGTCCCAACAACCATAGGAAGATAGACAGGCCACCAGGAATATGGTACACCAGTGAAGGTGTAACTGTACTAATTAGCAAAGCTGGGAGCTATCTGGCAATCTTTATTGTAAACTGTTCTACCTGGTGGAGGGATAGAGGACCTTCCCACCTCATGAAATAGATGCTAGTACTGATGCTGATGCTGTTTTAGCTGCCTTCACCATTTCCCATGCACTTACCTGATTTCCTGTCCTTTCAGCTTGGTGTTAGTAGTGACAGCAAATATAGCAGTGACAGTACTGCCTGACACACAACTGTCCCCCCATCTCTGGGCCAAAGGAAGAGCCTGCCACTGTCCATGCCCAGCCAGCCAGAACTCCTGGAAAGAAGCCAGGAGGCCCACATCCTCTAGAAGGCAGATGTTGAAGTACTAGTAGGCCATCCCTGGACAGTTGAGTTGCAGCATGACCCGAACGTGTATTAGATGGTGGTCACTGAAGCGGGCTGGCCTAGTGCCAGAAGCATGGACTTGGGAAGTGTTTAGTATGGACACGTAGATTTGATCCAACCAAGAGTGGCATGCCTGCTACTCCTCCACCCTGACAAAGGTGAAGGTGGTCATATCATCAGGGTGGTGGGCACACCAGACATCCACTAGGGAGTGGTCAGTGCTGACCTCCCTAAGGATGTCTGTGGTGGCCTGGCTCCACTCCCCATGTGGTCTTGCATCTCAAAGACCTTATTAAAGACCCCTCTGAGGACAAGGCACTTGTGAGGTTTGAAGGTGCTGAGATAGGCAGCTACCTGCCAGTAGAACCAGGCCATCTCCAAGTCATGCGAAGAGGCATAGGTGTTCAGCAGGTTCAAGATGAGACCCTTGTATCTGGACCCAGTGATGGAGCAGGCTGCCCAGCACCACCTCAACAGCCTGAAGGATTTCCACTTCCAGGCTCAGGGAGAACAGGGTGGCCACCCCAAACAATGTCTCTGTGAGGTGGCTGAAGTAATCCCTGTCTCTCCACTCTGGCTGGCTTCCTCCAATGGAGTCATATGGGTCTCCTACAGGAAAAATACAGAGTACCCCCCTCCCAAAGGAAGGAGAATACCTGGCACCTGTGGAGACCCACCCTGCAGCTGTGGACGTTGAAGGTCATGATGTTAAGCAACCTCAGTGCTGATAGTGTCGGCAGGTTTAACATGGGCCTCATGAGTGGCAATGGCAGGCACAGGGCCAAACAACAACCTTGCCACCCTCCCATATATATAGATAGCATTGTGGAAGCTGTGGGCCTGTGTGTATGTCTTGATGTTGTGTTGCTTTTGTCTAGCATTTTCAGTGTTGTGGGGCTGGTTGTAGATGGCAAAATGGGGGTTGTCCTCTATGGTCTCCTATCTGGAATGGACTGGCTGTCCCAGAACCTCCTCCACAGAATCAACTTTTTAAAATTTTCCTGGTGGCAGGGTGTCTGGCACAGTTTGAGGGGTGGTGACAGGGTTTGTTTTCAGATCTGCCCTCCTCTGGTGGGCTTGAGGGGGGCTCCCTTCATGTCGGATGGCCCCAGCTGTACATTGAGCCTTTCTCTTGGCTTTGGTAGCAGTACATTGCCCAAAGGAGACCAGCACCCACTTAGCCATGACAGGGTCCATGGGTGGGTCAGCTCCATGGGAAGGAGTGGAATGGGACTGGGGGGAGGTGTAAGGGTGGATGGAGTAGTAGGAGCAGGGATGAGGGCAGGGGTGCCCCCTTCTGCCTACTTCCCTCTGAGAGGGCTGGGCAGGCTGGGGCTTGGGGCTGCAGGTGGGGGCACACACAGGAAGGAGCTGTTGGCTTGCTCAGCTGGAAAACAAACACGAGAGTGGGGGAAGTGAAAACACAAGACTCACCACATAGGGGAAGACACAGGATGCAGCCAAGGCAGCTGGCATGAGTGGAGTAGTGGAGGGACTCTGCTGGTGCTGAGGGCTGTGCAGTAGCAGTAAGAGATGGGTGCAGCAGCTGGCAAAAGTGGATGTGGGGGTGGCAGCCATCCAGAGCCAGCCCAGGTAGAGCAGCCAGCAGGGGCTAGCTCTGTGGGGGAGCCAGCAGGAGTATTCTCCAGTGGGGGAGCCAGGCAAGGCAAACTGTCTCGCTAGAGAGGCTCCACATAAAGTTGCTTCTGCCCAGCAGCTCCAGCAGTGGCCAGGAGGAAATGCTGGTACCCCCATGCAACCACAGGAGACTGAGCAAGAGGGATTTATGGTCTGATTCAGTAAATGGAAATTCTTATGTTCTTAACTATGGGAGCCCAAAGGGTCAGCTGGGCTTGGTTGAACCTTTAACTTGCTTCTTAACTCTCACTTATGAACAGTTATTCAGAAAAGCAATTCCAGTAACCTCAATCGAACTACTCATATAGGGGAACTAAGGGCTCAGAGTCTGGCCTTAGAAGTACTCTCAGTTTCCTCTGGCAGATGTATGGGTCTTTGACATAGCTGGAAGGGAAAGACAAGTGTTTCTTAAAATATAGGACATAGGTATTGTAAAATCCCAATTAATAAGGGAAGCCAAGTTAATGTATGACACTTTCAGCTATTATAAACTATTTAAATATATATAAAATCTGAATTTGAAGCTGCCACTTTAATTTTTGCATCAAATATTTAACAGCTCTAATGCTGAAATAGGGGAGAGGCCAGCACTGATTCTTTCTCCAAATAGCTGTAATAATAGCAACTTGGGTCCAGCCTTGTAAGGAAAGAGACAGAAGAGAGAGGTTCTTAAGAAAATACTTGGGTGGGTTACATGAGTGTCGTGAAACCTTTACTAAACCCTGATTTATATCCAGTGAGTGAAGTAGGCTGACAACAACCAGATGGAGCTGAAAATAAAAGAACATGGTTGCCTTTTACTAAGGCGATTTGAAAAAGAAAAATGACTTGAACATGAGAAGCTACAGGCCTCTATTGAAGTCAATATCCATATACCACAGACGGGTTTAGCTGAGATTTTCAAAGGTCATCAGAAACAATTTTGGAAAAAAACAGTATTAAATCTAAGTTAATGCCTTCCTCAGCCATAGACAGTGGTGAAGCATCACACTGAAACTGCTCCTTTTCTGGAGATTGGGTGATATTGTCAGATAGTTTTAAAGATTTTTTGCCAGAAGGAACACGATTATGGAAAAGATGACTGGCAGCACAGTATTAAACACAATAGGTGAACTCCTGGCCCCAAAACTTATTGTCTACATTACCTCCATGATGAGCCCAGGAATGCTACTGAGAAATACACACCGTTCTATTACTCCAGCTCAGTGCTGGCCAAAATCAAGACATTAGGTAGTATAACCAGTTTAGTGCAGCTCTGATCAAGAAATACATGAGAGACAGAAATCCTGATAACAATGGTGGATGCCTGCTCAGTGCTTCTGCTTTACTTCTTGGTTTTGTTGTATACCAGGATACAAGGAGGCTTAGCTTTTCGGGGTAACCTGGGGGTTTTCAGTGGTAACACAGTAAGTTTTGTCCTGCAGGCAGTGTAGTCAAACCCAATGAAAAGAGTGAGTTTTGCTCTTACTGACTTCATTCAGGACAGGATTTAATTTAATATGTAAGCAAAGTTTCACACTGATCTGTCCACTGAAATCAGTGAGCGTATTTCCACTGAACTCAGTGGATCTGGCCCTTATAGTTTTTAACAAGTAACTAAATACCATAGCTGAACTAGAAAATACTCTTGTTCTCAGTAAATGGCCTACAAACCATGGCAAAATGAGATTATCAAAGAATAGTACTGACTTTGAAATCATCGTCTTTAAAGCCTAAAAGAAATATAAAAGCAGAAATATTTTACAGGCAGATAAACAAGACTCTGTCCCTCAGTGGTTTATGACTTGTTAGACTACAGACTGCAAGCATTCTTGGTGCAGTTGCCAAATATTTGTCACTCTACCTCCAGCAAATGTGTTGGGAATCAGCAAGAACAAGTGCTAATAAACTTGAGGTCCTGGAAAAGGGATGAGTTGCATGTGGTGCCAGTTCTGGACACTCTGGGATGAACGCTGCACACAGCTCAGGTCCCTTACTGGCTGGAGCAGCTGCTAGATGAGGGGAGGGGAAAGAGGAGAAAGTCCATGGGTTGTATCTGGCCTGTGGACTGTGCCCACATCAGTGGCACGTACCATGGCCTATGTGGGTCTGATCAGACCCAGAGGAAGCAATGGGGCCAGATGGTCGGGCTCCACAGGCCAGATACAACCTACTGGCCATATGTTTGACAACCCTGCTCTACAGTCATATAGGCAAAGAAGACAATTGCCCTGCAGAGCATACAACATATAGAGATGAGATTGACATTATCTCCATTGTACAGATGGTAAAAGGCAGAGAGATTTCAAGCATCTGTAAAGCCTTTCGTGTGAAACATTGCAGCTGTTTTTGTGGAGAGAGACTCCTCTCCTGTGTCCAGCCCCATTGTAGATCCATAGAACTCTGCATTATGAGATCAATAGCAAGATCAAGGCCTGCATGATTTGTCCCAGGGGAAGTCTACACTGCAGTCGGAGCTGGGATTGAAGCACCACCTTGTGCAAGGTCAGCTTTCATCTAGCTAGATTGGGTGCCAATGGCACTGTAGCCATGACACTATGATTTATGTGAGAACAGACCAGCCCTCCTGGAACCCACTCAGGTGGCTAACTCCTGCCAAAATCATAAAATCATACAAAATGATGTTTGGAAGGGACTTCAGGAGGTCATCTAATCCAACTTCCTGCTCAAAGTGGGATCAGACCCAACTATATTATCCCAGCCCAGGCTTTGTCTTAAAAACCTCCAAGGATGGAGATTCCACCACCTCTCTGGGTAACCTGTTCCAGTGCTTTACTACCCTCCTGGTGAGAAAGTTCTTCCTAATATCTAATTTAAACTTCCCTTGATGCAACTTGAGACCAATGATCCTTGTTCTGTCATTTGTTATCAGAGAGAACAGTTTGGCTCCATTTTCTTTGGAACCACCCTTCAGGTAGCTGAAGGTTGCTATTAAATCCCCCCCTCAGTCTTCTCTTTTCCAGACTAAATAAGCCCAGTTCCCTCAGCCTCTCCTCAGAAGTCATGTGCCGCAACCCTCTAAGCATTTTTGTTGCTGTCTGCTGGATCTCTCCAGTTTGTTCACATCCTTTCTGTAGTGGGGGCCCAAAATTGGACACAGTACTCCAGATGTGGCCTCACTAGTGCTGAATAGAGCTGAATAACCTGCTAGCATTGTTCCTATTATTGCAGCCCAGTATGCCATTAGACTTGTCACCAAGGGCACACTGCTGGCTCATATTCAGCTTATTGTCCATTGTAACCCCCAGGTCCTTTTCCACAGAATTCCTGCCCAGCCAGTCAGCCCCTAGCCTGTACTGACGCATAGGATTTTTCTGTCCTAAGTGCAGGGCTTTGTACTTGCCCTTGTTGAACCTCCTGAGATTTCTTTGGTCCAGTCCTTCAAGTTGTCTAGGTCTCTCTGAATCATTGGCCCACCCTTCGGCGTATCTACTTCTCCCCGCAGCTTGGTGTCATCTGCAAACTTGCTGAGGGTGCACTCTATGCCATCTTCCAGATTGTTGATGAAAGTATTGAACAAAACCAGTCCCAGGACCAACCCCTGGGGCACTCCACTTGATACTGGTTGCCAACTAGACACAGAGCCATTGATTATTAACTTTTGAACCCAATGATCCAGCCAGCTTTCTATCCACATTACAGTCCATTCATCCAACCTGTACTTGCTTAACTTGCTTGCAAGAATGTTGTGGGAGACCATATCTAAAGCCTTGCTAAAGTCAAGGTATATCACATCCACTGCTTCACAGAGCCAATCATCTCATCATAGGAGGCAACCAGGTTGGTCAGGTATGACTTGCCCCTGGTGAATCCATGCTGACTGTTCCTAATCACCTTCTCCTCCAAGTGCTTAGAAATGGATTCTTTGAGGACCTGCTCCATGGTTTTTTCAGGGTTTGTACTTCTCTGGATCCTCCTTCTTCCCTTTCTTCAAGATGGGCAGTAAATTTGCACTTTTCCCATCATCCAGAACCTCTCCCAATCACCATGTAGTTTAAAAAATAATGGCCAGTGGCTCTGCTTTTCTAAATAGTCTCTAACCTGTTCTTTTGCCACTGTTGGCTGCTCACCCCCTCCCCAAATTGTATTTCCAGGTTCAGTAGTAATCAGTACCCTCTCAGCTCTAGGGCTGTCAATCCCCAAACTAGTTAGATTAGGCCTAGTTTAGGTACCTATATATGTTACAGTGACTGCTCTGACTGTAAATTAGAGACCCAAGGTTACACTGTTACAATGGGAGCTGAACTTGGATTTCTTGCACCTGAGTCCAGAGCCCTCACCACAAACTCAATCTCCAGACCCAAGCTGTCATTGTTAAATAGTATATATCTCCATTCTGAACCACCACCACAAGTTTTAAGTTCTGAAAGGGACAATAAATATGAAAGTTGTTTGTGGTACATAAGAGAGCTATGAAATCTGAAGCCAGTGACAAAATTAAATCTTTATATCATTTTAATTTGTTTTCTTTGCAAATGGAATATCTGAACATTTTCAAAAGAAAAGCCTTCAAAACTATTTCCCTAAATAACTGTCAGGTGATATTCAAGCAATATTTCTTTTGACACTGTTCAATGAGAAAGTATTTCCTGGGGTATTTTTCCCCCTGTAACCCAGGAATATCCAAGGATGTGCCCTGTCCGCAAATGGAAGGGATGAGGAGGGTCAGGCAAGAGTGCTGTGAGAGGGACCCTGTCACTGGGCAGCAGTTCCTTCTTTTCTCTATAGAGCCAGGCTTGGACACAGTACTTAACTATATACAAATTTACTGGTATACAGAATAAAAATAATTACAAACCCTTAAACCAATATAAGATACTTACAATATGCTTTACATGTGACACCGCATTCAGTAGTCTGTAATCAGGATATTCTCAGTACCTCCTGGGATATGCAAAACAGACCAAGGGTAACTGGGAACTCGAAATGGATTACTCACAGCATGGGCAGTGACCAACCAGGACAGATGAGTATCAATATCCGGGAACAGGTAAGCACAAGTAAGTTAAGGTATCACTTCAATAAACATATACAGTCGACCCAGCAGATGAGCACAAGTAAGTCAGGTAACAATACAGTAGAAACATAAATACACTAGACAACAAAGCAAATAAACACAGGTAAGTCAAGGTACCATTTCAGTAAGCACAGACAGGCAGCAACCAGGTAACTCAATATGAACATCTTAAAGAATACCCATAATTATATTAACATTACATCAGTCACAAAATATGTGGTGTATTCAACACCCCACGGAGTGTCCCGTGGAGCCCATCTCCTTTTGAGTCTGGGTTGGGCTCACCTTCCAGTAGAGAAGGAAGGCTCCAGAATTTCCCCTCCCTCTGACAGCAGTGGGCTTCTGTCCCACAACCCAGGACCTGGTATATCTAGCTCCCCCAGGGCGCCTCCCCTGTGGGACCCACTCCCCAGCAACTCCCGCTTCCACTCCCACTCTCCAAAGCAGTCGGGGCTCAGCCTGTGGACGTCATCTTCCCATTGCCTCTCCCCAGTGGTGCCTCCTCTCATGGCCAGGCACCCCACTCTGGGCCCCCAAACTGAGCCAAGCTTCCTGCTTCAGCTATTCAGTCTTGTGCCAGGGGTTTTCCTTTCCCTGAGCCCTGTGTCCCACTCTGGGCACCCAGGGCTCTGTTGGCTATGCCAAGCCGTGCTGACACTGGCTCCAGCTGTCCAGCCTCACGCTGGGGCTTCCTCAGGCCCCACTCTGGGCACTGAGGGCTCTTTTAGATATGCTGAGTTGTGCTGCTGGCCTCATGCTGCTGGCTGCCTGGCTTCATGCCAGGATCCCAGGCCCAAACCACCTTAAGTGGTTCCCATGGCTGAGGCTCTATGCACCAGTCCATGTACCGCGAGGTGGCCTGAGCAATCTCGAACTGCTCCCAGGGCCGAGGCTCCATGTGTCGGGTTGTGCACAGCAGGAACCTCCTGCTGCTTGAATCCCTGAGTGGCATCTTCAGGGATTCTTCTGGGCGATCACCCACTGGGCAGCTCTCCCAAGCTCTTCTGGACCCTGCTCTTCTTTAGACCCTTGATGCGTTTGCCCAGCATGCTGAGCATGCTGTCTTTTTATTCTCTCTGGAGGCCCTGCCCCCGGAGTCTGTCAGACCTGCAAAATGGAGTCTTCAATCAGGTCTGGGGCTCTGAGCTCCACCACCCTCTTCCGAAATGTTCTACCAATCAGGAGCACTCTCTTCCAAGCCTACCACACCCCTTAATCCATAAAATTATTGGGTCCATTTACAGAGTTGCACTGAACATTAGACAAGTGACTCCACTGAATTTAATAGGAGTTACTTGGTTAGAGCTTGGCTTATGACTTCTTTGGTTGCAGAGGTAGTAAAAAAACTTTTCCCATTCCCATTTTGCACTAGTGTTGATATAATGGAAGTCTCAAATAAATTTAAAGGCTGTGTATTGTTTAATTTTGAGCCCATTGCATCAGCTTTCTGAGCAACAGAAACAAGTTCCTCCCTTAAAAGCTGATTTATAAATGATGTATTTATCCATCATGAAACTAACAGTTTCCTGTATGAAAAGGATGTTTATGAAACTAATTAGTATATATTAATAAAAAAGAAAGGATAAAGTGATGGCAGAGTCAGGATGCTTTCTTCTGAGCTAAGAAGCTATTGTGCCAATTATACAGTACTGAGATTCTGTTTCTTATTGTATTTAGAGAGAGAAAGCTATGACTAGTAAATTTTTAACATTATTTTTTAAGTCTCTAATGTTTGGGTTTCATTCTCTTTCCTTGTTGAGATTTTAGAATTCACTTTTTTGAGTCGTTTCCTCCCTGCCCCCATAACCAGGAGGCATTAAACCTGTGATTTTTTAAAATATTAGGAGTTGAAATTCTCGCCTTGTAAATTGATGTCAGGAGCTGGGGATTTAAGAGAATATCAAACATTCTGAGTTTGTGTTTTCATCATGAGATCTGGCAATGGTGAACTCATAATGACAGAAGTATAAGGCAGTGGTTTTCAACCTTTTTTTCATTTGCAGAACTCTAAGAAGTTTCAAATGGACATTCATACCCCTCTGGAAATTTGAAATGGAGGTATGGACCCCTTTGAATAGTCAGTGTGGGTATTTACATTGATTGATCATAGTCATCTTCTGTGGACCCTTATATAACCTGGGAATGCCCAGGGGTTTGTGAACCACAGGTTGAAAAACACCTGCTGAGGGTATGGGGTAATTGTGGCAGTAGGCATTTTTTTACCTTTGGAGGAGAAAGATTTTTATAGAAAGATAACTCACTTTTCTTGTAGGTGCACATCTTGTGTATGTGGCAGGCATATGTGTTTCATAAATATGTTTGTACATTTGTATTAATATAAATTGCTTGGGAAAGAAGAGCATGAAAATATGGTGTTCAAAATGGTTTGGCCCTGGGTGACCAAACTGCACAAGAATCAGTTTTAGAGGAAAATGAATGAAATAACTAATACACAGCTTTGCCATAAAGTCCTAAGGTCATATTTCCAAAGTATGAATTGTGGAACAAATACAGCTCTTCAGATTCAATAATGTATCCTACACCCCATTTTTAATATAGCATGTCCCAAGGAGGCACAGGAGATATGCACCTAAGAGACTACTAAATTATATATA
>NW_017729032.1:27684358-27689177 GCF_001723915.1 Gavialis gangeticus
TATATATAGCATAAGCTTTTGTGAACTTGAGTTCACTTCATCAGGTGCTGTGAAACAACAGCATAGAGTGGTGTACAACATACAGTGAGCTATTTGAATATAAAAGGTGGGAAAAAGAAGAGAGAAGAAAAGGAGTGGGGGTGTTGTAAGTGTCAGGAGAAGCAAACAAGCAAAGAGCCCATATTTATCCTGCCTTCTGCTTGACTTCAGACCAACATGGCTAACCACCTTCAGGAGACCATAAGTGCCAGCATGTTCCTCCTTCTTGATTCATGCTTTTTTTGCCTAGATTAGATGAAGAAGTACACACTAGAGCTAGTCTTCGTAGATCATACATCTGTGTCAAAAAAGAGTGAGTGGCTGTAGTATTATTATTTATTAAGATTTTTTTTAAGCATTGACACTGTCTAGTGACACTATCAGTTTACATATATATATGATCCATAAATCAGGCCTTTATCAATTCACTGCAAATTATGTAGGGCTTTGGGGCAAATGCTATCCTCAGCTGAGCAAATATGAGCTTATTTCTGGATGGAGGCAGGGATCCTTTATCCTGTTTCTATTGGATATAAAATTCTTTGAAAGCAGCATGAAAGACTGTTCGTGTAATATTTTATTTCCTATCATTTGCTTTTCACAAATAACCAGTCAACAATAAAATTTGCAGAACATAAGCAATAGAATGTGTTTTTTCATTCGTTCAATTCCTTTTTTAAAACAATAGCCCAGACAATTACCTAAGCCACTTCAGGCAGCAGGTAGTTACAAAAGGCTGCTATATACTAGAATTCTGGGTATTCTGGGTACACTGGAAAACCTTTTTGGTAGAAGAATAATCAATAAAACTAGCTGTTATTGGACACTATCCTACTTTTCCACAGTGAACTGTAGTATGTAAATTAAGATTCAGTTCTAGCTTCAGTGAAGTGTAAAACAATTACCCGCTGGATTTGTCTATACATTCATTTACACCAGTTTAAATTTACTGTGCAGTAAATTACTGCACAGTAAACAGGAATAGGCAGGCATGGTCAGAGAAGCCTGCCATGAACCCCTGTGGCCACCAGGGGGAGATCCAGCCTCTGGTCACATGGCTGCCAGGACTTGGCAGCCATGCTGAGGCTAGAGGCAGCTGTTACAACTAGTTGGCCATCTTAGAAGCTCACCCCCCACCTCTGATCCCTGGCCAGCCCCTTTACTGTCCAGGAGCTATGTGCCCAACACAGGGGCAGCATGCAGCAGCTCCTTGCCAACCCTGCCTCCCCATGCCATGACTGCCTCTGTCACAACCAGCAATGACCAGTGCCCCATGCTTCTGCTGGTAATGGTGCTGGCCCTACTGGCCCCAGCAGGCTCCCTCTGCCCAGGCCACAGGACAGCTGTGCACCTGCCAGCCAGACTCAGGGCACCAGCTGCAGGAGGCTCTGGCTGACCCCCACCCCTCCTCCTGCACTCTCTGCTCCAGCCTACCTGCCCTGCCATCTACACATCCCCAACCCCCTGCCTGCCCCCAGCACCACTCCAGGACATGCATGTGGGTGACACAAAACAACTTTATTTCCTGAACAATCCCCACCCCTATTTCTCCTCTCTCAACAAACAGAGCCTCTGCTCCCCCTCCCCTCTCCAGTAACAGTGCCCCTCCATATGGGGACATGTGCTGCCCAAAAAAGTTCTGAACAGTGGCCTGCCTCTCTGCATGTTGTGGGGCCAGGGGAGTGCAGGCAGGCTGGGCAGGGAGTGGGGGCATGGGCCAGGGTGAGGACTGAGAGTGCTTTTCCTTCAGTGCAGGACTTACCACATCTCTGGGCTGGCAAGGCTGGCATCTTGGCATAGGACTCCCCATCAACATAGGCAATTGGCTACACCTGGTGTCTGCAGCTCACAGTGGTTGGTGGGTTGGTGCCTGGCCATGGACACACTCTGGAAAGCAGCTGGCATTGCTGGCAGATGGCTATGTCATGTCTGGCTGCTCCTTGTGGTGGGGCAGAGGGTGTGGGAGGGTGCAGAGTTAGCAAGGCAGCCACTATCCAAGGCTCTCCAAGCTGCTAGTGAATGCAGCAGCCAGGCAGGTGGGCAGAGCAGGACACTGAACACCTGAGGGCCCCTCCTCAGGGGAGGTGTCACACATAGATGGGTCAGGGTGGCAGGGTGCTCTGCCAGGATGCCCCACTCGTGAAAACCACAGGGTTGTGACCATGGTCCTGGGGCACCAAAATGATGGTCATTTTCCCCATAAAGGGCATGGTCTTGCAGACACAACTGGACCAACTGTTATGGTCAGTCACAGCCACCCACTGTGTGCACGAGGCTTTGACTTTTCTGCAGCACTGCCACACTGACTGGGAATGGCCTCTGTCATGCAACCCACCCAACAGGACCTCAAAAACATAGGTGGTTGAGCACCCACCCCATATAAACTAGCTCTGTACCTGGACAGCAGGGACCTCAGGAGGTCTCAACAGTGTGACAGGACCAGGGCCTGGAAGCTACGTGGCAGAGGCAAGTGTACCACAGCACAGGCACGTAGATGGAAAGACAGAAGACAGTGCTGGGGGTGCCCTCCTGCCACAGCCAGCTAAGTAACAGCCCTGAGGAGCTTTGAGGGCTGGGCAGAGGGAGCAGTAGGCTGCAGCCCTTTTCAACACTCACCTGTTGCCAAGGAGTAGCTCTAGCTAGTGGACAGGATGAGCAGCAGCAGCCCAGCTCTGAGGGAGGGGAGGGGACCAGGCAGAAGCCCTGAAGCTGGGCTGCAACCCTAGTGCTTGGGCAGACCCAGCAGGGAGGGCCCTGGGTTACTGTGCAGTAAGGTGTCTACACATGCATTACTGCACAGCAATTAATCAGGTGTAAATGTGATACCCACATGATGTAGGTATCAAATTTACTCTCAAGTCAGTCTAAGTCACCATATTTACTGTGCAGTACAGGTATGCACATGTAGAAGTATGCCCATATTGCACAGTAATTTCAGTTATTATACAGTAAATGAGCACGTGTAGATGCATCTGCTATGAGTTTACTTATAACATGGTTTCAGTTATTGGGGAGCATGCAGGAATTATGTTCCAATTAATTCCAACCATTGCTCAGCCTATCAAAACTTAGTAGTAGAAAGAAAGGAGTTATCTAGTTTGTGCTGATCATAGCTAGTTGTGGTTCTATATAAAAAAAATGGTGACCTTTCTAATCCAACCCCCATATCCCTGACAAGAAAGGAGTTTTTCCAGGCCTCAGGACAAAAGAATTATAAGATCCTCAATTACAAGTCACTGGGCCATAGAGAATTAGAGATATTGAGCAATAAAATGAGAATTCTGATTGATGAGTGAGGTACATTAATGAGGCTGGAATTTTTAAGGAAAAAATGAAACTACTTGTCACCATGGGTTCAGCATGCCATGCTCCACCTTTTTTGGCTTGTCCAATGTAGGATTATTGAATTCTGGGATTTTTAGTTTCTAGTGGCTGTGTTTGTGTATTTAAAAAAATGGGCAATTGTGGTTTGCTTGTAAAATGTTATTTCTTTCTAGAAATGTATGGTAAGAAGGATTATTAGCTGATGTAAAGGAGAGCTACCCGTAGGACATACTTTAAAAAAATTACATCAAAGGACCATTTCAATACCAAGATAAGGAAAATAAAAGGAGACATAGAGCTCATTCTCTCACATGTCCTCAACTACAATCACTGTAGCTGAAAATCTCATCATATGTATTTATGTTCCATATCTGAAGTAGAGATGTGGTTATGGGTTCTTGCTCCTGGAATGATCAGAATGAAATATTGTATTGAGCCAAGAATGACCATATCACTCAGGAGCCAGAAACAAGGAGGAGAGGAGGGAACTGGGCACACGTGCATCCCCGTACACACTTGTGCCCCCTTACCTGACCCAAGGCAGATGTGGAGGTGGGTGCAGCAGCGGAGCCAGCAGTGGGAGCAGCAACAGCTGATCCCCCAAAGGGAGATGGGGCAGAGGGAGCAAGCACAGGTGAGCTGGATCCGGAGGAGAAGCCCCCTGGATCCCTTTTAGTTGAGCCAGTGCTCCAGAGCAGTGCTCCAGAGCTGCGCTGTGTGAACAGAGTGCATAAACAGGCATGCCCTGTAAGAGTGCGCCGGCATTTGCACTGGTGGGCGAGCAGGAAGGGCCAGGAGGGAGACTCCAGCAAGGGTAGGGCAAAGGCACCACACAAAAATATAAATAAATAGCAATTTATAAAATGGTGTCGATGTGGAGTGCTGCTAGGGCCGCTCCCTGGGGGGTGCCACCTACACGGGTCTTGTCTGAGGCCTCCACCTTGACAGAGCCCATGGGGGAGTTGGCGTCCCCCTGCCCTCTGGTCTGTGGGGGATGCCCAGCAGGGCTGGGGGGGCAGGGAATGGGGGCCCCCAAACCTGTACTGCAGATGCCCGTCTTAGAGCCCTGGAGGTGCAGGTGAGGGAGCTCATGGAGGTAGTTAGGTCAAAGGACACGATCATCATGTGTGACCTGAACTTTCCAGACATCTGCTGGGAAGAGCAGTCAGCCAGGTCTGACCACTCACATAGGTTCCTAGCTGAGATACAGGACCTCCATCTAACCCAGGAGGTGCATAGCCCCACCAGGGTAGATGCCTTGTTGGATCAGGTCCTGGCCATGGGTGATGACGTGGTGAGGGGTCTGCAGGTGTTCGACCACCTGGGTGATAGCTGGAATTCACCATCCAGAGAAAAGTGTCCTGGACTTCAGGAGGGTGGATTTCACTGAGGTAAGGAGAATAGTCGGGGAGGCACTGAGGTCCTGGAGGGGAGGGGAGTCGGATGTCCAAGAAGA
>NW_017729032.1:27689492-27689991 GCF_001723915.1 Gavialis gangeticus
GATTTCCACCCCAGAGTGCTGAGGGAATTAGCAGAGGTCATTGCGGGACCCCTGGCACAGCTTTATGAGCACTCATGGTGCTCTGGAGTGGTACCAGAGGACTGGAAAAGGGCCAATGTGGTTCCCATCTTCAAAAAAGAGAGGAAGGAGGACCCAGGAAACTATAGGCCAGTCAGTCTTACCTCAGTCCTGGGTAAGCTTTTTGAGAGATTTATCCTGACGCATGTCCGCGAGGGGCCAGCAGGGGAGATTATGCTTAAGGGGAACCAACACGGGTTCATTAGAGGCAGGTCCTGTCAGACCAACCTGGTGGCCTTCTATGACCAGGTCACAAAATCCTTAGACACAGGTGTCATGGTGGATGTAGTCTTTCTGGACTTTCAGAAGGCCTTCGACACTGTCTCTCACCCCATTCTCACTTAAAAACTAGGAGACTGTGGTGTCGACACCTACACAGTGAAATTGGTCACCAGTTGGCTGGAGGGCCGCACTCAGAGAC
>NW_017729032.1:27694991-27695527 GCF_001723915.1 Gavialis gangeticus
CTCCAGAGCAGTGCTCCAGAGCTGCGCTGTGTGAACAGAGTGCATAAACAGGCATGCCCTGTAAGAGTGCGCCGGCATTTGCACTGGTGGGCGAGCAGGAAGGGCCAGGAGGGAGACTCCAGCAAGGGTAGGGCAAAGGCACCACACAAAAATATAAATAAATAGCAATTTATAAAATGGTGTCGATGTGGAGTGCTGCTAGGGCCGCTCCCTGGGGGGTGCCACCTACACGGGTCTTGTCTGAGGCCTCCACCTTGACAGAGCCCATGGGGGAGTTGGCGTCCCCCTGCCCTCTGGTCTGTGGGGGATGCCCAGCAGGGCTGGGGGGGCAGGGAATGGGGGCCCCCAAACCTGTACTGCAGATGCCCGTCTTAGAGCCCTGGAGGTGCAGGTGAGGGAGCTCATGGAGGTAGTTAGGTCAAAGGACACGATCATCATGTGTGACCTGAACTTTCCAGACATCTGCTGGGAAGAGCAGTCAGCCAGGTCTGACCACTCACATAGGTTCCTAGCTGAGATACAGGACCTCCATCTAA
>NW_017729032.1:27705685-27705917 GCF_001723915.1 Gavialis gangeticus
CCAGGAGGTGCATAGCCCCACCAGGGTAGATGCCTTGTTGGATCAGGTCCTGGCCATGGGTGATGACGTGGTGAGGGGTCTGCAGGTGTTCGACCACCTGGGTGATAGCTGGAATTCACCATCCAGAGAAAAGTGTCCTGGACTTCAGGAGGGTGGATTTCACTGAGGTAAGGAGAATAGTCGGGGAGGCACTGAGGTCCTGGAGGGGAGGGGAGTCGGATGTCCAAGAAGA
>NW_017729032.1:27707308-27709444 GCF_001723915.1 Gavialis gangeticus
TTGCAGGGGTCGTTTGACCTCAGTACTCTTTCCTGCCAAGGCAGGGGGTCGGACTTGATGATCTGCTCAGGTCCCTTCCGACCCTACCAAATATGAAACTATGAATATGAAGAATCCTGTGATCATTTCTTATGAAGCATCCAGTGATAAAACAGATACACATTCCTTTACTTTGGGACACACTTAAAAGGAGAAAAAAAATAAAGAAAATGTAAGGTTATTCAATATTTAACTTTAACTTGCTAGAGGCAAGTCAAGTCAGTTCAGATACCAAATCTAGGGACCTCACAATATAAAATCTTTCTTCCATCCATCTGACCTTCTTTGTTCATTGTCAAACCAGACCTGTTTCTTTTAGACTCATATAGACACCTGAATCAAATAACAATGTTATTGCAATATTTTGACACTAGGTAGCAAAAACAAAAGAACAGGCCACTGAGTTCAGAGCTGAAGAAACACAAGGATTTGGTAGACAGCTCGAAACAGTGGGAACAATGCCTGTTTCATGCTTGCTGATGGTTGTAGCCATGTTGGTCTAAGGACATAGGCAGATAAAGTTCTTTGGGTGAGTCTGATATCTTTTATCAGACCAATGAAATAGTTGGAAAAAAATTTCTTAGCAAACTTTTGGGTTTAAAAATCCTTTGTCAGGCTGAGGAAGCCTCTGCAGTTGGTGTGTGCTCTTCCTGGATAGGACGAATAGTAAAAAAGCCCGAGGCAGTCAGCGGAGATGTAAGTCAGTGGGTGAGAGACAGGCTAGGGGGGAGGGGAGAGAAAAGGGGGATGAATGTAGCAGTTAAATAGTGGAGAGGTACCTGGGCAGTCAGATGTCAGGCAGGTTATAATGTGCCATAAATCCAATGTCTATATTTAGTCCATGATTTTTTGTATCCAGGAGGTTGATGAAGTGGAGTTCATAGGTGTGTCTCTGAGAAGTGTTTTGTAAGTTTCCTTTGAAGATTAGAACTGAGAGATTGGAGAGAGAGTGGTTTTCTTGTAAGAAATGTGCCCCCACAGGTAACTGGGGATTCCTGTCTTTGATAGATTTCCAGTGTGTGTTCATTCTGGTGCACAGTTGTTTGGTCTGGACTGTTAATCTTAAAACTGGCAATATCTTATAAAAATAGCTATTTTTTTTAAGATGGGAATTTCCCATGTGTCATATTCAGGGATTTGAAAATATATTAAGTTATTTTGAAGAAACAAAACTTTCATCCAAAGCTTCATGTTGATGGTATAATGGAGAGCTGAAATCATTTCTGTTGTAGCTATCCTAGAAGACAGATTTGAGGAAGTAAAGTCTCACATATCCCCTTAACTGTCCAGGCTACAAAAAACATTCTTACAAGTCAGCCTATTCAACTTTCTATGGGACACAAAATTTAGAATAATAATTATATGAAACTCCTCGTTTTGCATTGACAGAAAGTTTGTAACTGGGAATTCAAAGTTACCAGGTGAGAATCATGTTTCCATTAAACTTCAATTGCTATAATTTTTTTCTCAGGTAAATATTGGGTCATATTTTTCACACAAGTATTGGTGTGAGAACAGAAGCAAGGGTGGGATGGGTGTGTATTCCTCATCCAGGAAGAGCACAGACCAACTGCAGATGCTTCCTCAGCCTGACAAAGGGTATTTATACCTAAAAGTTTGCTAAAATGAATTTTTCCAAGTATTTGAGTTGGTCTAATAAAAGACATCAGATTTACCCAAAGAACCTTGTCTGCCTATGTCCTTAGATCAGCACAGCTACAACCTATACCCCTATAAACAAACAGTGAAAACTAGTTTGCAAAATGAAAAGGCATTAATTCACCACAGATGTAGGAATCAGTTATGCAAAATGCCTATGATCTTTCAGGAGACAGTGTACTGTTCTCAGGAGATGCCATGAGGCTACACTGTTATAATACAAAAATGGATAATCAGGCTTAAAAACAATTATTTCAGAAAATCATGGCAAAAAATGTTAAATTCAGTTTTAATAACTTAAAAATAGACCCTAGTAAGCTTCCAAATACATATTGAGGCCTCTAGATATACACTCGATTGGCTAACTTTAGGCATCCAAGCCTGAAATGTTGTCTCTTAGCTACACAAGTATAACAGGTGAGTAGTTACAGCGTCATG
>NW_017729032.1:27714444-27748523 GCF_001723915.1 Gavialis gangeticus
TTGTCTCTTAGCTACACAAGTATAACAGGTGAGTAGTTACAGTGTCATGTATTTGAAATGTTCCTATCGGTTTTCTCAAAGGAGTGCAGAAATGAAATGCTGTGATGATTTGCAGGTGCTTGGTTCTCTTACTCATTGTTCACTGCCTGGCGCAGTGTAACATTGGAAATGACCCAAGGGCATCGCAGCAGGTCTTTCCTAGCACTGTTTCAGTATGTGAAAGGAAAGGTTGCATTTGACTCCTTAGCTGTTCCTTTCTTGGACACAATGTTAAATTTGCTCATTAGTGCCTCAGTGCTAATTCTGAACCATGCAGTTCACAATAAATCATCTAGGGTTCCATTATTAACTAGATAGATTTTTAACCCTGACTATTAATATTTAATTCTGACCATTTGCTTAGCATTGAGAACAAACGTTTTAGGAATATGTATGATTTTTACAGAACTTTTGTAAACTTTAATCTTCATTAATTGATCCATAGATCCCCCATGGCAATTATTTAAAATGCTGTAAAAAAATGCATAGATTGTAGAGTCGAAAGGGACCCCGATGGATCATTGTGTCCAACCCCCTGCCCCAGGCAGGAAAAGGACTGAGGACAGACAACCCCAGCCAGGTGCCTATCTAGCCTCCTATTGAAAACCTCCAAGTTAGGTGTTAGTACCAATTCTCTTGGCAGCCTGTTCTAGATTCTGGCCACCCTTACTGTGAAAAAGTTCTTCCTAATGTCCAACCTGAATCTACTCTCCACTAGTTTGTACCCATTATTCCTAGTTACTCCAAAGGATGCCCTGGTAAATAGTGCATCTCCAACTCTCCGTTGTCCTCCCTTGATAAACTTATAGGTTGCTACGAGGTCTCCCTTCAGGCATCTCTTGTGAAGGCTGAAGAGATCCAGATCCCTCAACCTCCCCTCATAGGGGCTTGCATGGAGGCCACTAATTATACGAGCGGCCCTCCTCTGTACCCTCTCCAGATTCGCCACATCCCCCTTGAAGTGCAGCACCCAACTGGACACAGTACTCCAACTGCGGCCTGACCAGTGCTGCGTAGAGGGGGAGCATCACCTCCCTCGATCTGTTGTTCATGCATCTGCTAATGCACGATAAGATGAGGTTGGCTTTGGTGGTGGCTTTGTTACACTGCCTGCTCAGGTTCATCTTGGAGTCAGTTATGACTCCAAGATCCCTTTCAGCCGCTGAGCTGTTGAGGAGGTCATCCCCCAACCTATAGGTGTGCTGGGGATTCCTCCTCCCTAGGTGGAATACCTTGCATTTGTCTTTGTTGAATCGATCATGTTTCATTCTGCCCATTGATCCAACCTGTTCAGATCAGCCTGTATCTGCTCCCTGCCCTCCAGTGTTAACTTTGCTCCATAACTTGGTGTCATCTGCAAACTTGAATAGGGTGCTCTCCACACCCTCGTCCAAATCGCTGAAGATATTAAATAACACCGGTCTATGGACCAAACCCTGAGGGACACCACTGCCCACCTCCTTCCAGGTTGAAAACGACATATCCACCACCACTCTCTGGGGGTGGTCCCTAAGCCAGTTTGCCACTCCACAGTCTGCTGGCTCCCTTATGAGAATAGAATGCGAAACTGTATTGAAGGCCTTCGTAAAGTCCAGGTAGATGACATCTGCCTCAGCTCCAGTGTCAAGGTTGTGCGTTACCTGGTCATAAAAGACTATAAGGTTTGTCAGGCAGGATCTACCTGTGATGAACCCATGCTGGTTTCCTTTCAGCATCATTTCTCCTGCTGGCCTTTCACAAATGCACTCTTTAATGATTTTTTTCCCATGTTTTCTCAGTGATAGAGGTAAGACTGACTGGCCTAAAGTTACCCGGCTCATCCCTTCTCCTCTTCTTAAAAATGCACACCAGATTGGTGCTTTTCCAATCCTCAGGGACCTGGCCGGAGCACCACAAGCACTCAAACAGCCATGCCAGTGGCTCAGCTATGACACTGGCCAATTCCTTCAGCACCCATAGATGGAGGTCATGCAGGCCTGCTGACTTGTACCCATCCAGCCCCTCCAAGTGCTCCTTAACTAAGTCAGCACTAACCATTGGTGGTCTAGTGCCTCCTGGACATCTATCTATGTTCAAATTTGGGAGCATTGTCTTAGCCAGTACTTAGGAATACTTTCCTAGGGAGGAAGTTGTTCCTAATATCTAACCTAAACTTCCTTTGCTGCAACCTGACACCATTGTTCCTAGCTCCACCCTCTGCCTTTTTAACCAGCGTTACATGAATGCATGTCCAAATGCACTTCAGATTCCCAGAGGCCTGGTCCCACTGCATTCACTGTTCAGAACAGAGACAAGGCTGTCTGCAGCCACACATCTGGCCCAACCACCCCCATAGGACACTGCACTGCCATGAGGTCAAAGCCCTGAGTCCTGCGCTCTGGGCATGAGAATGGGCAGACACTTGGCCTGCAGCTCCGCTGTGAGAGGAGCCTGCTTACCTGCATCACCCGCTTGTGCAACATGCTGCTGCTCCAGGGGGATGAGGCCAGGCCACTGCACCCAGGCACCTGAGAGGAAAAGGGTGAGAGCCAAGGCTCCCCACACCACCTGGCACCTGGCTCCCTGCAGCAGTGGAAACATGTGGGGGGAAGGAGGAAGGGAAGAGCCATGGGCCTGCAGCAAGAGGCGTCCAGATGGTTTTGAATACATACTGTAATAAGATGTTCTACTGTCCTCTACCATGTAAAACCAGAGCTCTTCAAATGAATGTGAGAGTTCCTACCCCGTTACAGCTAAATGAGATACAACCATATCTCACCTAATAAGAATTTATACAAATTTTAGCCTGAGAATATAAGTTATAGTCCCGCTGTCCAGAGTACTTACATCTGAGAATTCTTAGCTAACTGCTAAGGTTTATTACAAAGGTATTAAAACACTTTAACTACTAAAAACGATTTACAATTTCACTGTTTTTGGATGTATCCATTAGTAAAAGTCTGATATTTTTCCAATAGGACTTCTCTGTATCACCATTATTGACAGATTGAGACACCTCAGCTAAAGAGCTTGAGCATGATGTGTCATTATTTTTGAGTTTTCCATCTATGGGTGCTGAAGGAATTGTGTTGTTGAAAGATGCCAAATAATGAAGGTCATCATCTCCAATTCTAACTGGAATGAGACTAATGAGATCATGTTACCCTTCATTTGGAAATCTTTCCTTGGCTGACCCCGGTATCCTGGCTGGACTTCAACCAGAGTCCACCTACTTGTTTACAAGTTCTTAATAATATTAGCTCAGAATATCTATTTCACTCTTACTGACAGCAAGTCTAGCAATTTATTAGTTTGTTCTAAATCTTACTTAGGAAACTTTGGAGCAAACACTTGTATAAAATCATCTTTTTTCTTTGGGGATTAGCTTCCTTTTAGACAGATTCAGGTTCTGGATGTTATTTTTCCAAATGAGAAGTTTTAAGGGGATGCATCTCTTCTTCATATCTGGTCTTCTTTGTTGAAGGATATTGTATCACACTGTTTAAGTGTCTATTTAGTCTTTCTATTCCAAGTTTTGCCTCTAAGTTTAATATATGTGTATTCTAAATATTGGTTGGTGAAATCTGAACAAGAAAATAGGAAGCTCTCCCATGTTGTTGATTATTTAAACAAAAGTGGTGAGTTACTGCCACAGTGTGGTGTATTCAGTTTGTGCATGCTTCTTGAAAATAACTTGCAGTTTAGTCCACCATTCTTTCTTGCACTGCTTACATTTTCAAAAACATGTAATGGACTACATAGACTCAAATGGCATGAATTTCTGTTTGCTTGTGCTGTCACTCACCTAATTCACTAAATGTGCATTTGCCTTTTAATGAGATAGTAGTAAGCATTTCCTATAGAACCAAAGTTTGCATTTCTTATTTAAAAAGTGCAAGTGGGAGAGATATGGTTATTCTCTCTCTGTTGAGGAAACTGAATTTCTGCTTAACATTTTTCAGAGTTTAAGATGATTAAGCATTGTGTTAATGTTTGGAAAGTTGTAAGAATGCTCGATTCATAGATTTCATAAATTTCTAGAGCTGGTTGGAAGAGACCTGATAGATCATCGGGTCCAGGCAGGAAAGAGTGCTGGGGTTAGGTAACCCCAGCCATATGCCTGTCTAATCTCCTCTTGAACAACTCCAGGGTAGGGGAAAGTATCACCTCCCTTGGAAGCCCATTCCATATTTTGGCAACCCTTACCATAAAGAATTTATTTTTTATGTCCAATCTAAATCTGTTCTCCTTTAGTTTGTGGCCATTATGCCTGGTAACCCTGAGGGCCATCCTGGTAAATAGAGTGTCCCCTATTCCCTGCTGGCCCCCCTGATAAGTTTGTAGTCAGCCACAAGATTGCCTCTCAGCCTTCTCTTTCAGAGGCTGAAGAGCTTCAGATCCCTCAGTCTGTCTTCATAGGATTTTACCTGTAGGCCCTCAACCATACATGTAGCCCTTCTCTGAACCCTCTGAAGGTTAGCCACATCCCTCTTGAAGTGCAGTGCCCAAAACTGGATGCAGTACTCCATCTGCGGCCTCATCAATGCCGCATAGAGGGGAATTATCACTTCCCTAGACCTGCTCGGGATACTCCTGCTGATGCAAGAAAGAGTGTGGTTAGCCTTACTTATTACCCCGTCACACTGGTGGCTCATGTTAATTTTTGCATCAACCAGGACTCTGAAATCTCCTTCCACTGTTGTGGTGTTCAGAATGATACCCCCCAGTCTATAAGTGTGTTGGGGATTTTTTCTCCCCAGGTGCAGCACCTTGCATTTGTCCTTGTTAAATTGCATCCTATTCTGATCTGCGCACTTCCCCAGTCTGTCTAGATCTGCCTGAATTTGCTCCCTGCCCTCCAACGTGTTTACTATGCCCCATAGTTTAGTCTCAGATGTGAATTTGGACAAGGTGCTTTCAACACCTTCGTCCAAATCGCTGATGAAGATATTTATCAGTACTGGCCTAAGGACAGAGCCTTGGGGGACACCACTGCCCACCTCCCTCCAAGGAGAAACCAACCCATCCACCACCACTCTGGGTGTGTCCCATAAGCCAGTTTTTCACCCACCTTATTGTGAAAAAATCCACATCACAGCTACTCAGTTTGCTCGTAAGAATTAGGTACAGCACTGTGTCAAAAGCCTTTTTAAAATCCAGGTAAACAATATCTACTTCCTCCCCTGCATCTAAGCACTTTGTGACCTGATCATAAAAAGAGACCAGGTTACTCAGGCAGGATCTGCCTGCTGTAAACCCATGCTGGTTGCCCCTTACCATTGTGTTACCTGCTGGCCCTCTGCAAATGTGATCCTTTATGATTTTTTCTAAGCTCTTGCTGAGAATAGAGGTGAGGCTAACTGGCCTATAATTACCCAGGTCCTCCTTCCTTCCCTTCTTGAAGATAAGAACCATGTTGGCCCTTTTCCAGTCCTCTGGAACCTGTCCCAAGTGCCATGAGTGCTCAAACATCTGTGTCAGTGGCTCTGCTATGTCATCGGTCAATTCCTTTAGGACCCTTGGGTGAAGATCGTCGGGGCCTGCCGACTTAAACACCTTCCAAGTGCCCCTTCACTAATTCAGTGCTGACCATTGGTGGATTGGTATTACTCATTGTGTTATTCCTGTTTCATGTTTTAGACCCACTATTGGTTAAAAAAAATGATTTTCAGAACATAGGCCTGATTTCATGTACCACTGAGATCTGATTGCTGACCTCACCCAGTGTATGCAACTCTCTTCTCCATTGCACAGCACAGAGCACCCCAAAAATGTGATAGAACCTCAACTTGTGAAGAGGTTACTCCTTTAATTTCAGTGTTGGAGCAACTATCAGTGAGGAAACCATTGCAACATGGCTTCACTGTTATTGAGACTGGCGGGAGGATAAGTGCACAGAACACTAAGTAGGCATGAGATGTTCTTGCCTCCTATGCATCCTCTGGCATCTCCAGGAGACCTACTGGTGGATTGGTTAACCCCTATAAGCTGTTCTGTACTGTTAGAGAGTCATGGTCAAGGAAAACTCTCCAGCTTGTGCTTCATATAGATGTCCAGCCCTCATCCCCTCCATGGCTTCCCATCCAAAACTACACATTGGATCACTCTAAAAAGCCCTTCAAAAAGGAGTATCTTGTCCCAAAAATAGTTGCTGATAAATTTTTACCTGATGGAAGCAAAAATTCTTTGACAGGCTATTATAAAAGATATCAACGCAAATGCTATAAACCTTGGTTTATCGCATGGAGAAAACCACCCATGGTTGAATAAAGTATTGCCTCATAACCATTCACCATCATTGCCATAGACAGAATTGGGATAAGAGGAAATAAGTAATTTAGGTGCTAGAGGTCCCAAATTAACGATGTACATAAGGAGTGGAAAAAGCAGCAAGATTCTCATAAAATGGGAGGGCTTCATCTGATATAACATATATGGAGGAATATTTCCATTGGAATCAATGATATTACAGTCTGTAGAGCTGATGCAATAAAATCCAAATCGGGCCCAAACTTCCCAAAGGAGCCGAGCACTAAGGGTCACAACATAGAGCTCCCAGCCTCTTGGGAAAGGGGAGGAAGTTGTATGCTGCTTTTGTGACCCCTCAGTCTGAAGCTGTTCCACAGGCTTGAAAATTAGACGACCCAGACCACCTAAATTATAGCAGTCTCCCCAGCTGCTGGAGATATCAACTAGTGTGCTGCTTAATATCTCTGGTCCTACCCTTAGCAGGAGCTTTCTGCTGGTTCTATCCCTGGCTCCAGTAAGTTTTCTCCCTAAGTCTTTTAAAAGGGATCCTTGCAAGGCAGCCCTCCAGTCATCTCTGCAGTGCCCATGGCAGGAAAATCCTCTCAAACAGGAACCAGGGTATCAAAACCTCCAGGTCTTTCACTTTGTAAAGAGGGTGGAACAAGAGTGAGGATTTTATGCTGGGTGCCTAGTGTTTAATTTGCTCAGGGAAAGAGTTCTCAGTTCAGCAGTTTGCAGAAATCTAATGTACCTAATCTATTTAATCATTCCCTTGATAAATGCACTGTACAAAGATAAACAAGTTATACAGCAACCATTGGCCAATCAATATATCTATTTACCAACTGAAGCTGTTAATTCAGACCTTTGGGGCCTGGCATAATGAGTTTATGTTGGCAGAGATGGGGCGCTGTTGCAGGCAATTATTGTTATTGCAACTCACCGTTACCTATGGAGACAGAAGATAAAAAAGAGAAATAAAGCTGGGAAAATAACATTGTAAAATATTTGCTTTATTGGAAACAAAATGATACATTACATAATTAAGTGGCATTAAATGTTGACATTTTTAAGTGAGGGCCTAGCGTGAAACAGATTCTTATGGAACATATGTAGAAATTATACAGGAGCTGAATAGTAGAGATAAATGTAGCCATGCTCAACAACCTGCAGAATCACTTGCAATAAATATAGTGCACTTGTATGTTTTGATGTCATACCATAGTTTATCTCAGTTCTTGACAGTAAATGCAGCTAGAATCTGGCTAGCTTTGTAAGGCTTTCCATGGACACTCACCAGCAATGACCATAATCCGTTGTATTTCCTGCCATGTGCACATGATCCTTTACTGGCTGGTGAGTCAGTTTTCCGTTGAGACTCACAGGGCAGTCCTCATGCCTCCAAAGCACTCTTTATATTGCCCTGCCACATTGGCTTCACTTAGTTAATAATTTCAAGCTTGCTTTTGCAACTGTTATGACTAGGAAATTAAAAATCATTTTAATAGTTGAGATTTTGACATCACCACCTTATTTAGCCTAGGAAGCTGTTTTCAACCTATTTTTCTTTGAGATAATACTCCCTTATTTTTATTAATAAACAAGGCCTTGCCTGTTAACATTGTGTTTGAAGAGTATTTTTTGCAGCTGCTTTTCACATGTGGATATATTGGTTTTGATTTTTATACTGGATAAGCATTTAAAAAGTATACATGAATCATGAAACATGCAGTAATTTAAATTTCTATCCTCATTATAAAGTTCAATTTAAATTGCCTAGGTATAATTCAAATGAGTATACGAGGCCAGATTCCTTCTTTGTATAACTCTGCTGAAGTCACACAGAGGTACGTAGTCTCCAGGGACATCTTTGCTATGGTGTGCTCAGATGCAGCCTGTCTAGGTTAGGTAAAGTCAAATAAAGTGAAACTGTGTCCATTTATGTACATCCTATGAGTTGCATAGAGCCATTATCTGAGCATATTGATGACATTTATTGTACATGGGAAAAACCTCTGCAGCTAGCAGCAGTTGGCATACAGCCAGCCTAGCTTTTGACATTATAATGCAGGGAGCAAGAGCTTGTGGTGATAGATTGGGGCATATTTCAATCAGAGATGAGTTTCTTCTAGAACCCAATACTTCAAACAAAAAACAAACTTATTAAAAGTCCAATTTTTTTTTTTCATTAGAAGCTTTCAGTAGACTAGAAAGTGGGCTCCAGGCCTGTTTTATGCTTGATGTGAAAAAGTCTGCTTCAAAACCCTTTCCCTCAAAAGGAGACCATTTTGTGCACAGAAGGAACAAACCCTTTCGAGACAATGGCATGGACACTTGCTGTAGAGTAAATACAATAGAATCACTTTAGCCCCTTGAGTTCTTTTTTCAGTCTGAGTTCAGCACGCAAAATACACCAGTAAAAACATTTGAAGCAATTCCTGAGGGGGAGTAAGGATAGTTTTGTTTGTTTGTTCATTTTTTTAAAGCAGCTGCCCACCTGCCTGCCTTCCTTTGTAGCAGGTCTCCTTTCCTCCCGTGAGCTTGTCTGGGATTCCCACCATCCTGGGAACTTCAGCCCAGGACTGAGATTCTGTTCATGGTTACAAAACAGCCAGACAAGGAGAAAATGATCAACACTTCAATGCTTGTTCTCTGGCTAGCGAGGCAACTCCAGAACATAAGGCTGTCAGTCCAGGCAGCTAGTTAAGCTGTGACAAAGCTGATGGGTAATGAGAAACCCCTGTAGCCAGCTGAGAGAATTACAAGCTGGGTCACCAGAATGAGGTGGAGCCCAAGGCTGTCTAAGCTCAGCTCATTCTTGCCCACATCCTGTAGGGGAGAGGAGCTCTTTGGAGAAGACTAGGCTGCTGACTGAAGAACCAGATAAGATAATCCTGAGGGGTTGTCAGGGATAGCCTATGAGTACGAGCAATTGGTTTTGCTGGGAGTCCCTTGTTAGGGGGTGAGGGAGTTAATTGTTTCCTTTGTGAACATATTATGTTGTATACATTTTCAGAGAGGCACAAGAGTGGCTGGAAAGAGAGGGTGGAGGCCACTGAAGGCACCCAGTGGAGAGGTGCTGGGCTGATTACTGAGTTCAGGATAGTTGATAGTGAGTGCTTGAGCCCAGGTTAGCTCCAGGGGTCTAACCAGGGTCTCAGTGGTCCAAGTTTGGCAACAAGCAGTTACAGTGGACTGTGTTGAGAGGCAAGCCTTAAGGGGTGGACTGAGATAGGGCTGGCAGGCCATATTCCAGTTAGGCCTACTGAGGCCTTAGATTAGAGGGAATAAAGCAAATATAGAGGCCAGCAGGCATCTACTGGCACCAGGTTCATTAGCTCCAGGGTGGATCAGGCCAAACTGGCAGTTCAGTGACAAGCAGGGCAGAGGAATGCATCTAAGGTGCTACTCTGGTGACTGAAGGCAGGCTCCCAGATAATAATACTAATATTTAATAACAAAGGCAAGGCCGGAAGAAAAAGAGGAGGTAACAAAGAGAGAGCACAGCAGGTAAAGCTGATCACAAGGAAGGTTTGCCAACTGACCATAAACTTGTAGACAATTTGTCTAAAAAAAGGCTAAAAACACTTGTCCCTAAAGTCCATAAAAAGTTGAGCTGTCAGTAAAAAAATAAGAAACCATGAGCTTGATTGAGGCTGGATGCAAATGTTGATGGAGAGACAAGAGAGACCATTGTTACTATGTGTCTGAGCAGTAGCACAGTTCAGCACCCTGCAGGGAGCTCACCAGCAGGACTCTGTGGCCCCCAGGAGCCTCCATGGTTTGCTTCCCTACCTCCTCCTCCTATCCCCCACCCCTCAGCCATGTGCTGACACTGTGTTCAATTGGCCATCACTTGTCTGGAATGGCTGCTTGTCTTAAAGGTAGGCAGGGCTGCATGGCCCTAGGGAGATTGAGGCACTGGGCAGAACAAGGGGTGAGAAGGTGGGACAGAGCTGTGGGGAGAAGGTAGCAGGTGGGGGTTTGTGCTGGGACAGGAGTAGTGGGGCCAGTGGTGATAAGGATGGGCTGTGTGCTGGGGTGAGGACAACATGGTATGGGTTGAGGTTGGTGGTATCAGGGTGTGGGGGTGAGTAGGGTTGGTTTGCTAATGACTGAGACTATTAACTGGGTTTCACTTAATCTTTAATGGTTAGGATTTTCTCTATGGTTGTGTGTTTGTCCCTTCCTCCCCCTCCACCCCTGCAATAAGCCCTGTTTTAGTTGAACATTCCTTGGAAGTGGAAAGTTTGTTCATTTTAGAACACCTGGGTAAAATTTACTTTTCCAGGTTTCTGGGTGGTGGCTTGAGCCAGATTTATAAAGTTGGTGCTAACCCCCTAACTTGGAACCCCCTACATTTGAACTCAACTCTTGTTACTGCCCTCCAGTTTTACATTTGCATTATGTAAAACATATGACAGTTAAAAACATTTGGTTGTCATTAATATGTTTACAGATAGTAAAAGAAAATTTCTTGGGCTGACAACTCAGCTGCCAGGGCATTAGATTTCAAGGTCAAACCTCTGAACTTGCTACAGTCTCAAGATGACTTGTTAAGCAGCATGTGGTAGGTGGCTTGTTCCCTGCTCACCAAAAAGGCTGCTATTTGTAACCCATGTTGTTCTAACCCACTGGGTTTCAGAAACAATTTACTTTGCTTAAATATAGATATGCTCTGGGTCAGTGTCAGCACCCAAATCTGATAAATGGGGCTGGAAGTTGACCACTGGCAGTACCTACCTGCCAGGGTTAGTGAACCTCTTGCCCAGAATTTCTGGAATTGGTATTGCTCAGTTGTCTGGTATGGCTTTTGTTGCCCATGAAAGGTGACTGAGATTGTTTGTCACTTGAGTTGCTACACAATGCATTTCCTCCATGTTTCTCAAACATTTCAGTGACTTACTCCAATTTGTTACCAGTTGCAGCTGAATCCACTTCTGAAGTTTTTTCCACAAGTAACAGGAGACCCTTTTGGTATAAAATGTAAATGTACTCTTTTCTCATTTTCTCAGGCTGCTTATGCAAACAAAACAAATAATAAACAGCAACAATGCCCAATACTTATGCAGTGCTTTGTATCAGGACGTCTTGAGGTACTTAACAAGGGAAGTTAGTATCACTGAGCATGTCTACACATGCAATTAATGTGACTGAATAAACTCTGGTGCAATTTGAGCTGCAGTAAACTAATCCCAACTTCACCATCTACACAAGCGTTTAAGCTCAGTAATTGACTCTGCCATTGGATAGTACTTCTGTCTGACAGAACTATCCAATGGCACTATAAATTAGTCTACACTGACCCAATTGCCCTACAGTAAATTAGTCTACTGCACACTAAAGCACACATGTAGACACACCCATTAACCCCATTTAACCGATGGGAAAGCTGAGGTGCATCAGGTGCAGACAGAAATGCAGCTCCCAGCTGTAACTTGGGACATTTTCTGCAATGTATTCTGAGTTACAACATTACCCCAGAACAAACAGAAGTTCACTGTTGGTTCCAGGGGGGAGGGGAACCTAGTTGCCTGCTTGGAACCTGAAGCCATGTGCCCAAAGCAATGGCCAGGCTCTCTGCCATTACTTGCTGTTTTCAGAATAGTAGGGGGAAAGAGCAGAGGAGAAAGCTCACTTCTGGGGCTCCCCAGCTCATGCTGAAGGGTGGAGTGGATGAATTGGAGCCCTCCACCCACCTCAGGGGGGCTCCAATACACCCACTCCACCCTCTAGGGGGGCTGGAAAACCCCCAGACTGAACTCCCTCCACTCTCTTTCCCCCTTTCAATTCTGAAAACAGCAACAGGCTGGGAGTTACAAAAGGTGCTACATTTGTAGAAGTTTTTGTTTGATACCTCATGCAATGAGAAGTCAGATTTTCACCCAATGGGCCATTTTTAAAACTGTTTGCAGCCATGCACTTGCATTTGGTAACAGCTATAGATTTCTTTTTTGTAGTTAGATTGGGTGAAAATTGTCATTACTGTCTGCACCCATAATGGTAAAGTGACTTGCCCAAGGTCACAGTAGTGCATATATCTGCAATAATTCATTAGGTAACAATGCGTTGTTCCCTTCATGATCAGCATCCTTCTAAGGTGACTGATGTATTTGTGTATACATTTTGGATGCAGCTGGCTTCCTCTTTCCCTCTCCTCTTGGTCCTAGCTTCCAACTTTTCATGGTGGATATTGCTACACCTTATCTGAAGTAAGCAAGATCTCGAGAGTTTCTATGTTCTGAATATTTTGCAGCACTTACTACACTCAGCTTTAGAAAATACCTATAGAATCTCACTTGTATAAACAATAATATTTGCCAGGAATCTAAAGCAACCCTCATGCCCTTGGCTGTCCCTAGAAAGTCTTCTCTTAGAGTTAGGCTGTTCTCCTCAAACATATTGTTTTCTGGCTTAGCTTTCTAAAGGTTAAATTGTAATTTTTTTGTTCATTTCGGTTCATGGAAATGAAAGGCAAAAATACAATTGGGTACATGTAGAATCCAGCAGTGCTTATTTGAATTACATCCCCACTTTTGCAGCCTATTCAGAGAGGATATGACAATATGTAACTCCTTGTTCTAGAAAAGTATTTCCCCTTTTGTGCAAGATGTAATCATTCGTATTTTTTTAGCATAAGTGGCCTAGAATTCAGTGCCTTGTGTGTTAGCCATTACAGGTGTATTGGAGAAATTTCAACAATGATCCTAACTTCCTACTTGTAATCCCTTATTAACCAGGGCCTGGGCAGCTGTTGAGCAGAAAAGCATTTTTTTCTACAAATTGGACCTTAACAGATGGACCTAGTAAAGCATTCCAGCAGTGAAAAGTTAATGCATGGAGCAACTGCAACATGTAACCTTTTTGGAAAACATTTTAAATGACAAGCCACTAGGTCAGAGGTGGACATGAACTGCAAAATATGGATGCACATCTGAACCTCCACTGAGTTGGAGGTTGTTCAAGCTTGGGCCTTTGGTTCAGGCATAACTCTGACTTGTAACATAGATTAGTCAATATCATTGCTAACTTTTTTTGAAGAGTTTTCAGCAGGAAGTGTCCTTTTCTGCCCTTTCTTCTTGCTTTAAATAACCATGATGTGAAAAGATCAGATTAGTTAATATGGGTTGTGTGTGAAGTCAGTCAGCAGCAGCTACTGCTATCCTTGTCCACTGTGAACAATGTCTCATCCCATGAGGAGCCCACTAAAACCAATAGGACTATTTACAAAGTAGTGAAAACCAAATGTCTTGTTTATAAAGACTATGGAAAATCAAAGCACTAAATATTATTATTAACAATAATAATGATTTATCCCAAAAGCTGCAGTAGTACATTATACATTTTGACCTTTTTTCAATTGTTTTGATTGTCTGACCATTGATTAAAGAAGCAGAGTAAATGTCAGGCAGCTGAATCAGAGAATATTGAAAAGGTTAAAGCAAAACAGGATGTTACTAAAATACAATTGACTGGCGGTATAAGGTATTGCAAAAGTTGTGATCACTCACACACAGAGGAAGCTGACATGAACAGAAAGAGAAACAAGAATATGTCATGGTTCACAAGAATGGAAACAAAAACCCAAAATAATACAGGTCATTATGGGAAGCCCTATGGCTAAGCAGGAAAAAGGAGTATAGTACCATATGGCATTCGTAAATTAGCCCCTTAATAAACTAACACCTTAATTTTTTGACTGGGAATGGGGATTGTTTCTTAGCTTTACATTAGCTTCCATTTTGGCCTGATCTTTTTCAGTGGGAAAATATTTCCAAAAGAAAAAAAAATTCTAATTTCTTTCTAATTGTCAGTTATGTTTTCCATGGGCCAAATAAAATATTAAACAGGGAAGGGACTGCTTATAAGCAAGAAATATTATTCACACTGGGCATTTTCTCCTGAATTAAAAAACCATTAAATATTTAAATGGGGAAATGAACCATTTTACACATAGAGAAGATTTCTATTGCCCTATGAATCACCACACTGGTACATCATGTTGTTTATGGTGTCTTAATTACAACATCTGACTACAAATTTCAAGCTTCAGGGAAATCTGTGAGAGGTAAATGCAGAATTTCATTTGAGTAAACTGTCAGCTGGGATAGTGCACAAATGTACAAGAATGTGCTCTTAGTAAAATTATATGATACAGCTGCTGTAAAATCCTGCCAAGATCTTTCTGCTGCAAGCCCTGGCTGAGAGGGCTTCATATTGAAGATATGTTCACTGAAGAAAGCTGTTAATGACATTCAACCTAGTTCACACTTTTTTAGATTAAAAATCCTGGTTTACCACTCTAAGCAACTGGCTATGGACTGGAAGGGCCTGGTTAAATCCCAGGCGAACATGGTGGTTTTTTCTCTCATTGTTTCCACTTCCAGCGTGGCCCTGAAGCCCACCCAGCCTCCTATCCAATAGGTACCAGGGGTTATCTGGCGGTAAAGGTGCCTGGAGTGTGGTGCTGACCACAATGCCTCCTCCTCATGCCAAGGTTAAAGAAACAGTGGAGCCCTGCACCTACTGCCCCAGTGAGCCTCAGGAGCTTGTAAATGGGACACCTTTACCTTTACCACCCATGAGCTATAGGCTACGTGCCCTGAGAACGTTCACACTTGCCTACCCCAGGGCAGGAGTGCCGGTGGGGGCTTTTCATGACCATCTATCCACAATGGTTCTGATGAAGCAGAGAATTTCTTAATATTGGCTGGGATTCAAAAGTAAATTTGTCTGATGAGCCTCTTTGTGAGATGAGCTGAATTATTTTTCTTTCTCTTTCTGGGATGGCCCTGCTATGGGTGGCTATATGACTCCCAAGCAAATGAGGTCTTCGAAGGTTTACATTGCTGCAATGTATTCAAGACTCATATTCTGTCCCTGAAACCTGTACGTTGCATCATTTTGGACTTGATGCTGCATTGCTTGAGTACCCAAAACTCCTACTGCAGTATTAATGTGTAGCATTTTGCAGCTCCTACCCGTGCTGACTTTTCCTAGTATGTAGACATAATCTAAGATGATCCATGATCATGATAAGGACTTTAATAGTTTTCATAACTTTGGGTTTTGTTTGTTACTTTAATTTTTCATTTAGAATTTCTAAACATTTCTGTAGGGTTTTTTTATTAATATATCTTTTCAGTCAAAAATAGTAAAAATAAATGGCTTAGAGAATACAGAGGAGGAATATCTGTCTTCCATGTTTTATAATAAGGGGAAATTCAAATAAAATAAAAAATGGTAAATTTAAAATCGGCAAGAGGAAATATTTTATGCACAGGGCGTGACTTAACGGTGGAGCTTGATATCATATGGAGTCACTAGGCCTAGAATCTTTTTTAAAAGGATGGGAAAATTATAATAGGACAATTCTTTATCATAATTAACTGGAATGAATTTTAGGGAGAGTTCTTATATCTTGCACTTAGGGCTTAAACCAGTCTGTATTAAAAACTATGATGAAAGCTATGTGGGGAAGAACTTATCCTATACCTGTCTACTGAAGATTTGTACAGCTTCTTCTGAAGTATCCACTATGGGTGCTGACAGATATGCAGGACCCCACTCTAACTTCATAGAAAGAGCCAAGAGTTAGAGTGAACCCCCTCCCCCGGATCCAAAAGATGTTCTCTTGTTGCGGGGTGGGGGTTGGAGCCAATTGAGCCTGAAGAGCCTGCCTGAGTCCTCTTACCCTAGCCCTGCCCCTCTCAGTTCCATGGCTGTTTGCAGGAAGGCGGGTGGATGGGGGAAGGGCATCGAGATGCCATCTTGGGATTGCCCAACCACACCTCCAGCTCAGGCTGGGCAAATCCCAGCTGCAGTTCCTCCTTCCCCTTTATCTCCCTGCAGACAGCCCTGGGAGTGGGGCTAGGTTGCATCAGCCCAGCCATGGGCAACTGGTGCCGCCTTAGTCAGGGGGCACGTGCCCCCCTTGCGACCAACCCTGCCAACTGGGTGGGGGAGGTCCTGCCACAGCTGATCTCACTGCTTGGGGTGGTTGGGGGGGCTGTGGCCAATCTCGTGATAGCCGATTTCTGCAGCCACTTCCGGGAGTGGCTGCGGCCACTTCTGGGCTGCAGCAATCAGCTGGTGCTTGCAGGGGGGGGGACTGACACTCCCGCCTGCCCATCACCTAAGCAGCAAATGCGGCTGATCAAGGGGTGCTCCAGCACTCTCATCCTCTATGTGTCGCCACTGAGCCCCGGCCTGATCGCATGACAGACTGAGCCTAGGGAACACAAGTGCTTTGGAGCACCTTCATCTGACCCTCATTTGATGAAGATTAATTTGTTATGCAATTGAGAGCACTTTAAAAGTGCTCTGCAGCTGTGCAAGTGCCATGGCATGACTGTAGAGCCCTTTTAGGGGGCTGATCTTACAACAAATGTAATTTCTGTCTGCACCCTGTGAGTCATAATCAGAGAGAGGATAGTGAACTTAAATGGGCCTTGAGTCTGAACTGGTTTGGCAATTCCTATGTACCTAACTGGAATAATTTTTAAAGGAAATTGTTGGCTTGTCAGTTAAAGCTCCAATCATATTTGTATAAACATTCTCTTTAAAGGAGTAGCAGCCAAAGGATATGAGGATTGAAAATCACTGTATTCATACATGTCACACAGGTATAGTACATTTCAATTTCTCTCATAATATATTTGCTGTGGTACTCATTTAATTGCTGCATGGTCTGTCCCACTACATTTGGCATTTAACAAATTCTTCCATAAGTAATAGCCACATATAAAATATCTTCATTGAATAAAAAAATCCATGGTGCATATCTTCAAAAAATAAAATATATACATTATGGCCCTACAGTTTTAAGGTAAGTCAATTTTGGGCTTATTAGATTCACAGTGTCCATTTAACCTCTGCAGTAAAAATATTCACCTAAAAATGCATGCTTTTATTTTACTAAACCTTTTTCTTCACATTCAATTTATGAAGATTTAAGATTTTATAAGGATCCAGCAATGGGTTATATATTTTAAATTAGAATAACAAATTCAAGTACTTTCTAATATTAGTGTAGTGATTATCATCTTATGGTTCTGACAGCTACATTTTGAAAAATTATTTCAAAAGGTTAAAACTGGGGACAATTTAGACCTCAATTTAAAAGGAGTTGAACACTCTGTGCTCCTACTGGAAGGATGGTGACCCAAAAGAAGTCTAATTTAGATAGACATAGACTTTTATAAATTGGGTATAAGAGAGGTAAGTGCCCAACTCCCATCAGCATCTAATGCGAGTCACACTTTGGCTATTTTATGTTCCTCCAGAGTGGCTGACACAAAAGTTATTTTTGCTGGTGATCAAGCAAAATATCTTAATATGTACAATATTCCCCCATCCTTACTATAGGAAATACTGCAGGTTCTGAGGTAATGCTTTTCATTGATCAAAGGCAAGATATTAAATATGGTCACTGTGTATCCTATAGCCTTTTCAGCCTTAGTAACTCTGGTTTCATACATTATTTTAATACAGTGGTCTTTACATTGTGTTTCATGAAACCCTGCACTTCTGTGATAGGTCACCGGGATTTTGCAGTGAGATTAGGAGTGCTGGCAATGTGGGTCAGGAGGTGGTGCATCACCTATGCTGGGCTGGGTCACCTGGCTCTGTGTCAACTCATATGCACCATGGGACCAGCAGCAGAAGTGATATGAAAGGGTTCCATGTCTTTAGGAAGTTTGAAAACCACTGTAATAGATGCTGTTCTGAACCTCTTGGGAAAAACCTTGTTTTCCTTTTCCTCCCTGAGAGAGGCCCTTAAAGCTTCTAAACCCTGAGTTCATTAAGCCTGAGCCCCATAGTATATGGATTGTCCCACTCGCGCCATTACTAGCTGAGTTGATACAACTAAGAAGTTCCCCAGAATACCAGAACTTTTATGGATCAAGATGGACATTGTCTAGGAATGCTGACCTTAATAACTCAAAAAGGGCAAGAGGGTTTATCACCACAAATTTATCCCATTATTGGAATAATTCAAAAGCACTTTTGCTTTCAAACATATTTCATGACTTGACTAAAAAACTTACAAAATGATCTTTCAGTCCATTCAGATAAAAACTGAAAATTAAACTCTAGCTAATTTCTTAGGCAAGAACTCATTGAAACCTCCAGCCACAGGCGAAGAAATAGAAACATTTAGATTGATATATTCCACAATGAATATTTTCTGCAAAGCTTAATGTGAAAGCAATTACTGCCAAATTATTTTACATTTTTGTTACAGGTACCCTACTCCCAAATCCCATTATTTAAACAAATTTAAACTTTGAAGAAATTCATTTCCAGATGTTTCTAGACCTCCGAAGGGTTTGTGTCTGAAGTTTTGATTTGGGTCATGTTAAATGAAAGAGCTAGCTTAGGATTCAGATTCAAACATCTCGATTGCAGGTCTTCAAATCTGTTAGTGCTCACTTCTGGTTTGTCGAAAAGATAATAAGATAAGTGATAAGAGGGAGGCTTACGTAGCTTCACAGAAACCTCTCCAAAGAAACACATTAAAATAAATAACTTCTGGACTTTCAATTTTAGCTGTAAATTGTGCAGAAAGATATTTTTTCCTGCTTGGAAACACCTTTCTTTTTTTAAAATAAATAGATCTTGATACTGATTTCTTAAAGCCTGGTTTTGTGCATTTGCTAGTCAATAAATTATATGTATACATATTTATGAAAGGGAATCTATACAAATAAGTGGTTAAGATATGAGAATTTCACATTTCCAGACAAAAATAGCTTTACTCTTCAATGGATGAGCTTCTCAATACTTAATTGATATTTTTAAAGAGAGGTAAATTGCACATTAACATCAATGTAAAATTAACTTTTGTTTTCTCCACAGAGTGAAGAATAAATAAATGCCTTTGATCAAGTGACCCACTCTCTCTCTCGTACATGTAATGGATTTCATTACTGAATTGAAATGAGTTCATTTCTTGGTTTCTTGTAAAAGTGGGACTTAAATTTGGAAAAAAAAACCCGAAAGAGAATAAATATGGCTTTAAGTGGATTGTTGATAATTTTTCATTTAATATGTTTAGGTTATCTTTTGCTTTCTTCCTCTTTGGACTCAATAGATAGTTTCTCCCCAAGTTTTCTAATGAGCTCCGCCAGGTCTTCTGTGTTTTGAGATTTTTCTTCGAGGAGTTCATAACGAAGACTTGAGATATCCTGTTTGATTTCTTTTAGCTCACCTGTGAGAGAGATTAAAAGGTAACACCATTAAAAAGCAAAAGAAGCAGAGGTAGACAATGTTGTTACGGTAATCGTTAATTAGGCCTAGACCATCCCATGCATGAATTTCCTCTGCTTAACCAAATTATGTAGAATATTCATTTGTCTCTGGTTCTGTGTCCTCTTCTTCATCTTGAGAAGGAGCTGTCTTGATATTCTTCAGTATCTCCATGAGGAAGTAGTAAACACGTCTGAGAAGACAGGCCTTGGGTGGAATGCCTTCACCATTATCAAAGTCATTACCCTGAACAGGAACCTGGCACATGTAGCCCACTTCTAGAAAGAGGAGCCATCCTTAAATGAGGGTTCTGAGAGTAGTACTGGCCAGTGAGCATGGATAGTTGCCATGAATCCCAGAGTAGGTGTCAGATGCTTCTACTACTCATTGCAAACCTACAGAACAATTGGAATAAATTCCACCAGAAAAGCCTAGGAGGTTTTTTTTTCCTCTTTCCAGAGGCAGTTATTTGGGAAGGTCTGCTTTCCATGGGGAAGGGTGGACAGGCTTCAGATTTTAATTCAGTTTGGAATTGATTTAAATAAGGAGATATATCTCTATATGATAAACATGACAGTAGATGACACCTGTGGATATGATATGCCTATGTGAATGCTAAAGTAACAAATTCTGAAATGAACATAATGAACGGTGTTATATTATCAGAAAAACACATAGGCTTAAAGTAATTTTGAACCAGTTCCATTCACTGGAGAATGAACATCATATGAACACTGTTTATTGCAAAGTAGAGGTTTTCTGCTTACAGAATGAGGAGCCTAGCTCAGAATTAAAGTATATTGTAATTTTATTGATACATCAGTGGTTCTGAAATGATGATTAACAACCCAGAAGGTCTATAAGTGTATCTCCAAATTCTGTAAAATTCAGTAGACAGTTACAATTGGCCAGTTCCTCCTTTCTCCTTGAATACACTGAAGTAGGTGACAGGCTACCCTGAAGGTAAGGAATATTGCTGAGCAATATCTCTTACTTAACTTCCAACACATATGAACCACAGGTAAAGAACTGGAGTGCAGAGGACAAGCTAGGGTTGTCCTCTACCCAACCCTAGCTTGTTGTTGTCCTCTACCCAACCCTAGCTTGTTGTTGTCCTCTACCCAACCCTAGCTTGTCTCTTCAGCCTGACAGGAGGATGATAAAGAAGAAGTCAGGAGGAAAGGAAAGATGGGGGTCATATGAATAAAAAAGATAGTGACACAATTGCTGGAGTGGGGGAAGAAGAGAGATACAGGACAGGTAAAATATTCCACAGAGGAGAGGAAAACAAGTGCACACCTGTGAAACTGTCCTGGATATAAAGGAAGAAAATTTAGGCTAGAACTTTTTTTATTCATTTTTGTCAATGAAAGAAGTATAAAATTATTTACATTGGGATATCCTAAAGATCTTCAATGCTTTACTTTTAGGCACTAAAGAGCAGCCAGATACTAACACAGTGATCAGGGCAGGAGCTCAGATTGTCATTCAGTCCCTAAGGCACTTTGAATGTTTTAGTCCTGTCTCCCAGCAGAGTATCTTAACCATTTGATGACAGTGTATTCAAGGACAGGGATAGTGATGAATTCACCAAGGGAAAGTCTTCACCAAGGAAGAAGGCTAACAGTATAGTGGTTGACATTAGTAGGAGTATTTCCAGCAGATCAAGGGAAATTATTCTTCCCCTCTATTTGGCATTGGTGACTGGAATACAAAACTGGATACATCTGAAGTACTGTATCCAGTTTTGGTCCCTCTACTTCAGAAAGAATGTGGACAAATTGGAGAGAGTCCAGCAGAGGGTAATTAAAATAGTTTGGGGTGCTGGGGGCACATGACTTTTGAGGAGAGGCTGAGGGAACTGGGCTTATTTAGACTGGAGAAGAGAAGACTGCGGGGGGATTTAATAGCATACTTCAACTCCCTGAAGTGTGGTTCCAGAAAGGATGGAGCCGCACTGTTCTCAGTGGTGGCAGATGACAGAACAAGGAGCAATGATCTCAAGTTGCATCAAGGGAAGTTTAAATTAGATATTAGGAAGAACTTTCTCACTAGAAGAGTAGTAAAGTGCTGGAACAGGTTAACTGGGAAGGTTGTGGAATCTCTATCCTTGGATGCTTTTAAGACCTGGGTAGACCAAGCCTTGGTTGGGATGATATCGCTGGGATGGTTCTGCTTTGAGCAGGGGGTTGGACCAGATGACTTCCTGAAGTCCCTTCCAACCCTAATTTTCTATTACTATGATGCGGGGATTGTCTTCAAACTGTTAGGTTGATATTATTCTTCCATATATAAATAATGAAAACTTCATTGGAGCAGCAAACAGAATGGCAGGACTTTTATTTCCTAGGTGACTATACTAACTATGAGGGGAGAGAACTATTTTCTGTCATATTTTTAGTGACTATTTAAGTCAGTGAATCTCAGGCTGGTGAAAGCTAAGAGCTGGCATTTTCCAATGACTTGAGTTTGATAAGGGGTGCCTAGAGTCTAACAAGTTTGAGAACCACTGATTTAAGTATATCATGTGACGTGAAACAGTTCCAAGAGGAAGGACTGATTATTTTCCAGTCCCCTCCTCCTCAAAGCACATGGAGCAGCAGGACAATGTGTCTCACTGCAAAGTGCAAGAGCAGGGTTGTGCACTGCAGCATGAAGTAGTGGAACAAATTTAATAGATTCATAGATTATAGAGTCAGAAACGACCCAATGGATCATCGTGTCCGACCCCCTGCCCCTGGCAGGAAAGAGGTATACAGCGCATCCCCAATTCCCTGCTGTCTTCCCCTGATAAATTTATAGGCGACCACCAGGTCACCCCTCAGCCATCTTTTGTATAGGCTAAAGAAATCCAGATCTCTCAACCTCTCCTCGTAAGGTCTTTCACGGAGACCACTAATCAGGTGGGTGGCCCTCCTGTGAACCCTTTCCAGATCCTCCGTGTCCCTCTTGAAGTGCGGCGCCCAAAACTGGACACAGTACTCCAACTGTGGCCTGACCAGTGCTGCATAGAGGGGGAACATCACCTACCTCGATCTGTTGGTCATGCATCTGCTAATACATGACACAGTGCGATTGGCTTTGTTGATGGCCTCATTGCACTGCCGGCTCATGTTCATCCTGGAGTCAACTATGACTCCAAGATCTCTCTCAGCGTCTGAGCTGCTGAGGAGGATATCCCCCAACCTGTAGGTGGGCTGGGGATTCCTCCCTCCCAGGTGGAGTACCTTACATTTATCATTGTTGAATTGCATCCTATTACGTTCCGCCCACTGATTTAACCTGTCCTGGTCAGCCTGTAACTGCTCCCTGCCCTCTGGTGTATTCACTTTGCCCCATAATTTGGTATCATCTGCAAACTTGGAGAGGGTGCTCAACACACCCTTGCCCAAATCACTGATGAAGATATTAAATAATACCGGCCCAAAGAATGAACCCTGTGGGATCCCACTGTCCACCTCCTTCTAGGTTGAAAATGACCCGTCAACCACCACTCTCTGGGTGCGGTCCCTAAGCCAGTTGGCCACCCACCTGACTGTGTAGGTGTCCACTCCACAGCCTGCTAGCTTCCCTATAAGAATAGGATGTGAAACTGTGTTGAAGGCCTTCCTAAAATCCAGGTACATAACATCAGCCTACGCTCCTGTGTCAAGGCAGTGTGTGACCTGGTCATAAAAGGCTATCAGGTTTGTCAGGCATGATCTACCTGCGATGAACCCATGCTGGTTTCCATTCAGCATCATTTTCCCTGCTGGGCTTTCACAAATACGCTCTTTGATGATTTTTTCAAGCATTTTCCCAGGGACAGAGGTAAGACTGACTGGCCTAAAGTGACCTGGTTCCTCCCTTCTCCCCTTCTTAAAAATGGGGACCACATTGGCCTTTTTCCAGTCCTCAGGGACCTGTCCGGAGCACCATGAGTGCTCAAACAGCCATGCCAGTGGCTCAGCAATGACACTGGCCAATTTCGTCAGCACCTATGGATGGAGGTCATCCGGGCTGTCTGACTTGTACCCATCCAGCCCTTCCAAGTGCTCTTTAACTAAGTCAGCACTAACTTTTGACAGACTGGTGCCTTTTGGACATCTGTCTATGTTCAAGGTGGGGGGATTGTCTTGGTCAGTATTAAGGAATACTGAAGCGAAAAACTCATTGACGAGCTGTGCCTTTTTATCTGCATCAACCACCAACTGACCTGATTTGTCCTGCAGGGGCCCTATGCTACTTTTTGCTCACTATGTATCTGTAGAAGGACTTTTTATTGCCCTTGATTGTTGTAGCCAGCCCAAGCTCCAGTCCTGCCTTGGCCTGCCTGACTCCCTGCAATAGCGCACCAGAGTTGTGTATGCCTCCTTGGTGGCTGCCCCCTGCTTCCACTGCCTATATATGTCTTTCTTTGCCCCCAGTCTTTCCTGAAGCTCCCTGTTCAGCCAAGGGGGATTTTTTATTCCCTTACCCCCTTTCCTGCGTAAGGGGATAGACTCCTTTTGTTCTGCAAGGATCACTCCCTTGAGAAACTTCCAACCCCCTTGGACCCCCATTAGCCCAATGCTCTTGAGTTCAGCCACTGCACTAACTAGGTTCCTAAGTTTAGTAAAGTTGGCCCTTCTGAAGACTAAAACTCTAGCATCACTGGATATTTTCCCACCCTTCGCTGGATAGTGAACTCTACCAAATGGTGGTCACTATCACCCAAGTTACTGTGTACCCGCAGGTCCCCCCACGAGATCACCCCCTATTGCTAGGACCAGGTCTAGTAGGGCACTACCCCTGGTGGGACTGGACACCATCTGGGTAAGGTGGAGGTCCTGCACACAGTGTAAGAACCTCCTTGAGTGGCTTGTTTTGGCCACCTGTTCCTCCCAGCTGATATCCAGGTAATTTAGGTCCCCCATGACCACTGCCTCCCTCGCCTGTATGGCATCTGAAACCTGCTTGGAGAATACCTTGTCAAGCTCATCATCCTGGTGAGGAGGTCTGTAGTAGACCCCCACTACCAAGTCCTTCTCCCCTGGCCTCCCCTGGATCCTGACCCACAATGTCTCAGTATTCCCCTCCTCCACTCCTGCCTTGATGACAGAAGATGTGTACTACTCTTTAACATAGAGAGCTACACCCCCGCCTTTTCTCCCCACTCTGTCTCATCTATATAACCTGTATCCTCTACTGCCCAGTTGTGCGCAGAATCCCACCATGTTTCAGTTAAGCCAACTAGGTCATACTGCGTGCTAGCAAGCAGGAGTGTGAGTTCCTCCTGCTTGTTCCCCAAATTTGTGCTGCTATTTGTGCTGCTGCAAACAGATGCCCCTGCTCATGTGGATTGCTCAGCTGGGAGACAGGGGATACTGATTTAGATTTGATTTAATTCAGGTTGCCCCTGGGTTAAGTTACTGGATATATCAGACACACCACCACACTCAACTATATGAATATAGCCAGTATTTTTCCAGCCAAAATTATTTGGCAAATTCAGGTAGAATTGAAGAATTCAGTTATAATTAAAGCATATGGATAGTTTAGTTATGATCAAAACTTTATATATTCAGTTTGCTGAAAAAATATTATCAAGCTTTACTCTTGACCTGCCCAGCAGAATCTTAAACAAGCCTGTTATGGGGGAGAAGGGGAAAAAATCCCCACCCTCAGTCTGGTTCATCTGTAGAAAGGGAAAAATAACTTCCAGGAGCCAAAAAAGGCAACCAGCAAAATGACAACAGCAGTCTATAAAATGTAGTCTATTCTGAACCAAGGGATAGCAACTAATCGATGGCAAAGGGCTCTACTGTTCTATTACTAATCTATGACAAAGGGCTCCTGTAGCAGGACAGAGCATGTATGTCCTTTTCATTCATTGTATATGTTGTTCAATGTGTTCCCTGAGTTGCTTTGGTAAACTTCCCCCACAAAGATGATGCCCCTCACAATTGAAAGGAAGGAAGAATCCTCAAAGGGGTTATATAACTTTCTTTACCTGTGATTTCTCCAGTATCCAGACTCTGGTGTGAAAAACATAGCTACAAGACAGGGGTCTCTTCCTTAGCTTCAGCCTCATATGAATGATATCATTTTTATTATGTAACAACCTATGATTAGCAGTGATTTTATATACATATCAACATGCCACACATTCTTCACTTTTGAGATATGAATGTGATTATTACAAAAAGTTTTGGAAAAGCCCTTTCAAAATGTTAACATAACCATTTTTAAGTAGCTTGTTTTGTGTCACTGATCACTTATAAAGCTATGAATATGCTACACTCACCTTCATTGACTTCATCGCTCTCCTTATCTATCTGAGCTTTAAGGACGTATCTTTTAATGAGACGCTTCATTATTTTCTAGGGAACGGAAATAGAAAAGAGTCAGAATTTTCAAAACTGGACCTGCTTGTATTGATTCTGAAATCCGAAGGCATATACTCAGTTAATTTTTACTCCCCAAAGTCTAGTCATGCAGTCAACTAGTTCCTCCAGTTCATAGTTAAAGGCCTATTACTTATAAGAAAAAGGTGACAGCAGTAGTGTAATGAACGGAGGGTGACCAGCATACCACCCTTGGGAAGCCAACAACACTGCTCCATGCTCCACTGCCTTCTGGGTGCTCAGGCATCCTGTTACACCTCTGCATGATAGTTGCAAACAAGGCTAATGGCATTTTGGTTGCATTAGTAAGAGTGTTGCCAGCAGATTGAGGGAAGTGATTCTTCCCCTCTATTCAGCATTGGTGAGGCCACATCTGGAACTGAATCTCCATCCTTGGAGATTTTTACGATGAAGCTAGACAAAGCCTTGGCTGGGATAATATAGTTGCAGATGGTCCTGTTTTAGGCAGGGAATTAGGCTAGATGACCTCCAGAGGTCCCTTCTAATTCTAATTTTCCATGATTCTATGATAACAGACTAGTTGCTAGTGCACTTGCTCAATAGATGGAACACCTGGGTTTTAGGTCCTCCATGGTTTGATGGGTTCAAAGCCTCTTACTAGGAAAGATCCCTTACTACCAGTCCAGGATATGTTTTGTATGGGAGATGGATGTTATCCTCCATCCTTCCTGACAAAGCCAGGCTACTGTCTTTCTAAGAATGCGTAAGTTACAGGGACCGAAGAAGAATAAGCAAAAGGGAGCTCAACTTCGTAGTCTAGTAGTTAGGGAACCACAGTGGGGAAATTCTATGTTTTGCTTGCTGTGCTCCAAGGGATTTCTGTCTTTTATGCAAATATAGAAATACTTTTGAGAGCATTACTCTCCCAAACATGTGACAATTAGGTATCTACCCTTAGAAGAGCATCTAGTGCTCTAAATCCCAATTGAATGGAGGTACCTAATGTGCAGCTCTGAATGAGAGGAATGGGAATTCAGACATACCTGTATGTTTAGTGTTTCCTATCGACTAGCTCTCCCCCTCAGTAGCTGACTGTTTTCAGTCACACTTCAGAACTGCCTAATTTTTAGGCATTACATCATCTAGGTTGGAGGTACCTAACTGTACTGCTTCTCTGGATCTTGCTTTCTATGATCAGTGAAAGTTACTAAATAACTGTGCACACAATTTATTATCTAACTTGACACTACAGAAAAGTTTCTATGCTTCCATGACTGAAGACCTAGAGAATTCCCTAATGCATTTGGGCCCAGATACTCGAAGGCCACTAGCTCCTTTCATACATTTCATTAATGTAATTCATGTAACCCCTGCTAACACAGTATGGTGTTGTCTTTCTCTCTCAGCTAGACCATGTTTTCAGGTTCTGCTGTGTCTCTCCACTCACAGATGTGGATGGTTAGCTCAAGCAATAGAAGCTCCTGCAGAGATGGTGTTCCTGCCCCATACACGAGTGGATCTAGTATTCCATTACTAATTGTGTTGTCAGTGTGGATAACACAATTTATTTTAAAGGTCTGGTACAATTCCAAAAGCAAGCCACAATGCCTACTGTTTACAGAATGATTTTCTTATCTTAATCCGTCATGACTTGATTGGTCATGAAAAAGCCAGGGAGTTTTAAATTATACTGTGTTAATTAAATGCTGCATATAATAAAAGACTGCACAAAGCTAGACTGCCCCAGGGGGTGCACTTGGTGTCACACTGTCCCATGGAGAAGAGATGCTGAATATTTGATCTCCACATGCTTGCTCTTGTGGGATATGGCTGCTGGAGGCTGATGTTGGATGCACATCTTTTTGTGGGATGTGGATTTTCCTTCTCACTTTGCCAGACAATTCTTGAATGTCCCTTACCAATCCCACTTTATGGCACTATAGGAAGGAAGCAAGGTGTGGAGAGATTTCACAAACAAAACTTTTCAAGCACCTCTGAAGCATTTCAGAAGTTCTTTTACAAAGCTGTAAGTGATTCAGTCACTGAGTTTAATTTAGTGTTTACTTCAGTTTTTTATAAGAGCTTTGTTACACATTAATTTTAGACAGCTCCTAGAGCTCTTAACTCCTATGACCACACATTTACATCTGAAACTAGTTTTAAGCACCCTTTAGGCAGATTAAAGTTACACCACTGCAGGGAAGGTTTATCTCTGGGCTTTGTTACATAGTAATTTTGGGTGGTTCCTGCAGCTCTTAGCCCCCAGATTGTCTGCACATTAATACCTGAAACTGGTTTTAAGAACACTTTATGCAGCTTAATGTGATACCACTCTAGGGCAGGATTATCTCTGATCGGTGCTGCCCAGTTTGTGATACACTAAGGTGCAACCATGCTAGGCTACACCCTAGTGTAAACACTTCAGCTGACCCTTCCCTACATTGGGCCCACTGCAGCACCCCCCCCCAGCCCCCCCAGATCTCTGCTCATTGCCTAATTACGTGTGGCTTTCTGTGCCATCTGTCCAAGGGAGCAGGAAGGAAAGGGTTAAACTGCCTGCCCAGCTACTGCTGCTGATGCTGCTCTCTGAAGCAGAGCAGCAGCTTGATAACAGCTGCAGCTGGGCAGGCCATTTAACTCTTCCTTGCCTGCTCCCTCGGGACAGACAGCACAGGCAGCTTGTCCCAGCTAGACCATGTATTCAGTAAGTACATGGAAAATAATGCTCCAGGGGTAAGGGTGGCAAGGGGGAGGCCTGGGGGCAGGGGGTGGGGAGGAACCAGGGGAGTGCCAGGGGGAAGGGGTGAAGCCCAGAATGGGAGGCGGGAGATTCTTAACTTTCAGTCTCCCAGGCTGCTGCTGGCCTTCAGTGACTGCTGCAAACTCAAGGCAGCACTAACACCCATTGATTCACATTACCCAGATCCTGTTCCATTAATGTGTGGCTACTCCCCACAGATAAGCTGCCCAAGTTGCAGTCCTCCAGCATCCCAGGTTGCAGTGTCCCCTACCTCACCATTCTGTTCTGTGTAGACACACTTTCCACCCCTTCAACTCTATTGCCTAGGGTGCAGTTCTGAGACCAAGTCACCTCTCCCCTCTCACCCCTGGATATCTGACCTTCCCACTCCCATGGGTGCAACCCTGTGCAAACAGCCTGCAGAGCACATGCCAGCAAGCCAGGTCAGGGAGTTGGGTCTGGATGGGTCTGGGAGTTGGGTCTAGGGTGGTTGGGGGTGGCAAGGTAGGTGGATGGATCAAGTTCCCATTAGCTGGGGCTTCCTTCCCAGGGCAGGGACAGTAGCTCCCCCAAAAGCACCTTCTCTTATCATTCCCACCTCCCAGCCACCCTAGGAAGCACAACCAAGCACCCCCACAACCCAATACCAAATCCCAGTTTATGTGACCTTCTCTAATTTACTTTCTCTATTTTTTTTTAAATTCTTTTTTCCCTTCTTTTTATTTTATCCCTCAGTGGCTGACTGCTTTCATTTCACCATCTTTGTCCCATCCCCATTTTCTTTCCACCTCCCATTACCCATCCCCATCCAATTAACTCTCCATCTCCCAGTGTCATGTTCCCATCCCTCTCAACCCATCTCCTGCACACCCGCACCTGAAGCAGGGGTAGAAGCCTGTGTTGGCATACCAGCCCTGTAATGGCAACTCCAGGTTGTAGCTCCTTATCAGGACAGTGCTCACCAGCCCTCTAGTGGCACATCACAGTTGTGCAGGAGGGGGATAGTCAGAGAAGGTTTTTAACTTTAAGTTGTGACTGCTCCAAACTCAAGCTAGCACTAATACTGCTCAATATTTGAGGAATTCAAAGTGCAAAGTGTAACAAGGCACTAAAACTTCACGAACGCCTAGCATTTAGACAGCAAAGAAGGAGCCAAATTCTTCCAGTCACTGCAATTATTCAGACTGTCCATATCAGTAGACTTATTCTGGATTCATATTGCACAACTTAGAGAAAATCTTGCCTTTGCCTTTGTATTATTAATCTAATCAGTCCCACTTCTTTTTGAAACACACACACACACACACACACACACACACACACACACGCTTTCTTAAACTGCATTTTACCTGGTATTGTCTTGGAGGATTGTTCAAGCTATTTAAATGGAGACCATCTGAGCTTCTTATACTAGATTGCTTACTCTGGCCAAGCTGAAATTAAAACAAATAAATCATCAAAATTCATAATAAATGTAAGAATTATTTGGTTATGCTTTTTCATTTTTTTTTTTTCAGTAAAACATTAACTGTCAGACTTAATTTTAGGAACAGTGCTAACTTTAGTGGTGAAATCCCCTCACTTCATTGACGTCAACAGCACAATTCCAATTGTGGATTTTATTAAATTAACTAATATTAATCCATTCAGACTCCTATTCAGGAAAATGGCTCTATTTAAAAAAAGAAATAACTGAAAAAGGACTAAGAGTACAATCAAAATCAAAATCATATGCTGTGCTTAATGTGTCCTGAAACAGGGCCCAAAATATGTGTACCAACTAAACTATCAAAGCCCCCCAAAATCTCCAAATCTAAACAAAAGGAACAGAAAGCAGAGTTGCAAAATAGAACAGATCCTCCTGAGTTCTAGGACATATTATACTCTTGTATGTTGGGTCAGTAATAGCATTCCAGAGTCCAGTTCTCTTAGAGCAGTTTTAAATACTTGTTTAACTCTTCTGACTTCAGATCTTATGCAGCACTATCTTGTATTTTATAGATATTTTGAACAAAGTGAAAAATGGAAAAAACTCAGTGTCTTCATAAGTAATTTTCATAGTTTATATTAAAGACTCCATTCTTCCCTCACTTTAATGAACATCTGAATGTAAAACAATTATGAAATGGGAGTAGGTAGTCTAAAGAAGTTTCTATTTAAGATTTCTAAAGAATATTTTCACTGTTAAAAAATGAACTGGAAGGCCATTATTTCAAAATAGATACTAATTACTAATGGATATTTTCGGATTTAAATTACTAAGCTAAATTAGAATTTTTTCTTTGAGAAGGACCAAAATCACTACCTTATGAAATGAAAAATTTGGTTCCATGGCTGAACAAATAGATTGTTATGTATGTGAATTATAGGTATCAAAAGAATATGAACTGTGTATAACTACTGACTGAAATGGAGCCAGGTCTATGAGAAGTAAGGCAAGATATAAGGGCTGTGAAATATAAGATCAGACTGGCTTAGATAAGCAGTTATAGATGTTGTCATCTAAAAAACCATCAATTTCTTACAGTTTCACCTGATATAATAAAATATTTGCCTCTTCCAAATACACAGATGTATAAATGCAGTCTTAGGGCATGTGTACATGAAACGGGGATTTACTTTACCTGAAATTGAAGTGGTGGGTTTTTAAAAACACTGCTTCCATTTAGTGCAAAGTAAACCCCCGTGTCATGTACATCCGTGTCTTACCTGCCTCTCTGGTGGCAGAGAGGGGAGAGCGAGTTGTTGGTGGGTAGAATGGTCCCTGGGCTGTGGGGGGACTGGTGCTTCCCTCTGTGGCAGCAGCGCTCCCCTCTGCCTCCCCCTCAGCAGCACCTGCCTGGAGCCACCAGGCTCAGGTGGTCCTGGGGGGCACTGCAGCCATGGAGGGAAGGTCCAGTTTCCTGTGCAGCACACACAGGCAGGCAGGCTCCACAGAAAAAAAAAAACAGATCAGGCTTGCCGCTTTTTTATTTTTTTCTTCGGTGGAGCCTGCTTTCCCGGGCTGCTGCCAGGCTGCCTGTACAGCCCCTCAGCCACATGGAGCCCGGTGCTTTGTTCCGCAGCTGTAGAGCAGCAAACTAAAACTCTTCGGAAGTGTTTTAGTTTGCTGTTCCCCAAAGTCATTTAAGGCGCATTACGCTGCTGAATGTGCTACAGTGGCTGGAATTAATGTGCAATACACTGCCAACATGTGCAAACACCAACACCCCTAAGGTGGTGTAGAAGCATTTAACTCACTTTAAAGTGTCATGCACGCGTGCCCCTTGTTTCATGTACACACACCCTTAAATGCCAATATATGGTCAATTGTGGGTACGTGTTATATTTTTGGTAGGATCTTGATGACAGTCAGCTTTGTGTTTACTGAGTTGAGTGCTTGGCTATAGAGAAGCTGGAAAGCCTAGAAAACTGGCACATAGTGCACTTAGTTATGCTGGGCACTAGCCTGTATGTGAATTGAAAAAGAAACATAAAGGAATAATGTGCAATAAATTTGACTCCCCTCAAGATAATATAACCATTAGGCTCCCCAGGCAAGCTTCCTTTGCCTCTTGTCTCTGTCTCCACAATTCCTGAGGGATGCTTACATTGGCTAAGTACAGACAGTCAAAAAACCAGAGGCTGAATCAATTCAGTCTTTGCAGGTCAGTCTAAACCGAAGAAATTGAACCAGCAAGCAAGTGAATGGCTATTTACTTCTGACTCAGGAAATGAAAGTACATGTCTTCAGTGGCTCAAGCCAGAAGCTGGGAGGTGCTAGAGCACCTGTACCAGCCTGCCAGTTCCAAGGCTTTTCCCCCTTCCCTGATTCAGTTGATGGGGCATAGCTAATCCCCAGCCCAGAGCTAGCTGGAGGGTCTGCCTGGGAGACAAGAGCGGGTACCACCTACCAGGCTGAGGAGGGGGTGGATGGGGGAAAAGGTAATAGCATTGATTTAATAAAAGCTTGAACAAGAATAGTCCTTTCTCTGAAGTGAGCATGTATTGAACAGAAGGGAACTACCCTGTAGAGTCCTGCTGGCTGTGATCATGGACTACAAATCCCAGAGGCACCTGGAAGCAGGAAGAGGAAGTGATGAGCAACCCTGCAGAGTCCTGCTCCTGTGGGTCTGAACTGCAAATCCCAGAGACCTCAGAGACAATAGGAAGAGGAAGTAAACACACAGTCTATGCCAGGATGCTAGAGGACTCTGATTTAACTTCTTGGGAGTCCAAGAAGAGCGGTCGTTCCTTAAGGAGATGATCCTCCAAGCTCAAAGGGTGACAATTCCAACAAGGGTCAAAGGAAGAAAGAGTGCTCAAAAGCCCCCTTGGCTAACAAAAAGCTTCCAGGAATGTCTCAAGGCTAAAAGGAGGCATACACCCAATGGAAGGGAGGGTCCATCACCAGGGAGGACTATACAGTCATCGCTCGGGTGTGTGGGGGGGCTGTTAGGAAGGGTAAGGCAAAGATGGAACTGGGACTAGCAACCCACATGAAGGACAATAAGAAATCCTTTCTTAAATACATAGGGAGGTAAAAAGAAGGTTCTGGGTAATGTAGGGCCTCTGCAGGACATGCTAGGAAGTCTGGTGGTCACACCAGACGTCAAAGCTAACTTATTTAACAACTTCTTTGCCTCCATTTTTCTGAGCAGGGACCAGATCATCCCCCCATCATGATCCCTGACAGTCCTAGGAGAGGTGCAGCCAGGCCCAGGGTCGGAGTGGACCTAGTCAGGGACCTCTTGGTGGGACTGGACATGTCCAAATCAGCAGGTCCTGATGATCTCCACCCCAAAGTGCTGAGAGAATTAGCAGAGGTCACTGCGAGTCCCCTGGCACTGCTTTACGAGCACTCGTGGTGCTCTGGCAAGGTGCCAGTGGACTGGAAGAGGGCCAATGTGGTCCCCATTTTCAAAAAAGGGAGGAGGGCGGACCCAGGAAACTATAGGCCTGTTAGTCTTACTTCAGTCCTGGGGAAGCTCTTCAAGAAAATTATCCAGGAGCACATCTGCGAGGGACCAGCAGGGGAGTGTATGCTTAGGGGCAACCAACATGGGTTCATCAGAGGCAGGTCCTGTCAGACCAACCTGGTGGCCTTCTATGATCAGGTCACTAAATCCTTGGACGAAAGGCATCACGGTGGATGTAGTCTTTCTGGATTTTAGAAAAACCTGTCTCTCACCCCATTCTCTTAAAAAAAATTAGGTGACTGTGGTGTTGATCCCTACATGGTCAGATGGGTCGCCAATTGGCTGCAGGGCCATACCCAGAGAGTGGTGGTGGACGGGTCTTTTTCAACCTGGAAGGATGTGGGCAGTGGGGTTCCACAGGGCTCGGTCCTCAGGCCTGCACTGTTCAGTATCTTCATCAGTGACTTGGACGAGGGGGTGAATAGCACCTTGTTTAAATTCGCAAATGACACTAAGATGTGGGGGGAGGTGGGCATGCTAGAGGGGAGGAATAAGCTGCAATCAGATCTGAACAGGTTACAGAGGTGGGCGGATGAG
>NW_017729032.1:27753523-27760142 GCF_001723915.1 Gavialis gangeticus
GCCAGGGTCATCTGACCCCAGCATCCTTTCCTGCCTGTGGCAGGGGGTCGGACTTGATGATCTGCTCAGGTCCCTTCTGACCCTACTAACTATGAAACTATGAAATTTGAACCAGGAAGGGGTCTGGGACAGTAGTTTCATAAACCAGTTTGACCCAAATCACATAAGTCTGACACAGTGGATTCCAATTTAGAGAATTGCTGGTTAATAGAATTAGCCTCTTACTTAAATCAATGTGGGAAAACCAAAACCATTTGTATATTATTACATGTAAAAATCACTCATATTAGAATTACAATTTTTGGTTTTTGGAATCATTTTACTGGAGAAAGCCACGGATTTTGCAGTTTTGTGAGGAGCCCTCTGCAGAGTGGCAAAATTCCAGGCTGCAGGGGGCTGGGAGGGAGCAGGAGGAGGATGGTCAGGTAAGGGGCACCATGTACATGTATTATACATGCACATGGCCCCAGGCAGCCTGGAGAGCAGAGTGTGTGTGTGTGTGCCTGTGTGTGTGCATGTGCGTGTGGAAATTGAGCCCCTGTAGGGAGAGAGAGAATTGGCAGGGCTGGGACCCCAGTGGGGAGTGGGATGAGGCCATGGGCAGCTCGTCCAGAGTTTGGGGGACAGGGCCTGGGCTCCCTCGCAATGTGCCCCCTGCATACACAGTGGCTATAAGGGGCGCAACCCCATGCTGCTGCCCTTACTGCCTGTGCCTGCCTCACCCCCACCCCATGCACAGATCTAGGGAGCATGGGTCCTACTCTGCCCCTCCAGGAGTGCATACCACACAAGGGAACTGATACTACCCCCTCCACCTGAGTCCACAGTAGGCAGCAGCAGGTGGGGAGCCAGACTCTGCTCTACTGCAGTAGAGACAAGGCTTGGATGTTTCCCAAGCACACCCATCCCATTTATTCCCACATACATGCTCCAAACCCAGAAATACCACTCAGGGAGCATGCCACTCAGGGAGCATGCTCAATGGCCATTCTCAAGCATGCCAGAAGCAGCGGTTTGGACAGCAGCATCAGAGGAATACCACCAAGTGGGTGCTGGGGCATATTTCTGGAGAAAGCTAGTGGGAATGGATGAGCAAGGCTTGCTGTAAAACATCCTAACTAAGGCAAACTGCCAAGCTGGCACAGAGGGAAGGTTGCATTTTCAACTCCCAGTGGTTAGGGAAGCAAGAGATGTGGATTCAAATCCCTTTGTGGTCTAATGGTTTGGGTCCCTCTTGGGGTTTAGGCATCTCCCCACCACCAAACTGGATTGTAGTTGGCAGCTTAGGCAGGATTTAGGCAGGACTTAGGTGATCATACTGTATGGCATCTGTGTATACCAAGTTTAGGTAGCAAGATAACTTGCAATCTGAAGTGGAGGCACTACCAAAGCCTAGAAGCTGCCTCCATTTTGTGGCTTGTGAAGCTGAGACAAGCTGGATTAATCAATGAAACACAGGCACATTAATTCATTAAGTCTCATTTAGATATGTCAAACCAAATTAGACCTGACCCATGTCCTTAAAAATGTCAGAGCTAGTAGATCTCAGATCTCATCCATTCACATAAATGTTTCATTCCTAGAATGAAGGAGAAAAACAATTTTTGAAATTTGTTCTTGAGCTTTCAATGAGCTATTCATTGAACCCAACTGATTAAATGAACTGAAGTGAAGAAAATATTCTCTCTGCATCTGCAGAAAAGACTACAATCAATCAAAAGCTGGTTTAGCATGTCATCCAACTCTGCTTCTGAATGTTTAGCTAATGACTTCCACCAGTACAGCACTCAGGCTTTCTTTAAAACTGCAGGAACAAAAATGTACAGTGCTTATTATTACTATTTTTATTAAATTTAAACATTTTTAGTAGATTATAATAAATGTAGGCCTTCATATAGGTTGTCAATTTCAAATTTATTTTGATAGGATTATTTTTTAAAGAAAACTACTTGATTTAAATAAAAAGATCATATAAAGAAGCATGTAATAAAAAATGTGTTTAATCCAATCTGCTTCCATGTATCTTTAGTGAAATTTGCATAATTCCACTTATGAGTGGTGGAAATGAATGGCATTTCGTACTACCTTTTCTCTCATTGGCATTTTAAGTATTTGCAAACAATAGTAAATGTGTTGCAATATAATCACAATGGACTTTTTAGTAAAGGTAGGAAGGTAAATCAAATAATATAAAAATATGTTATTTTGTTACATCCAACCTATCTGTAAGAAAGATGGAAAAGGGGTATACACTGTTACACAATGTATAACCACATGGTGGCACTGAATGCTAAAATTTCATTTCTATTTCAGTCATAAAATTTCAGACATTCTCACTAAGCTTTTTGCTTTTGGCATTTTTGTTCCTGAAAATGCCTCAGAAAGTAAACTAAATTTGTTAAACTAAAGTAAGGAAAAACCTAATCCTAAACCTAGGATTCTATCACCAGCATATTTTCAGTCAGTCCATAAGAATCTGGGGAAAACAATAGATTCCCAGCACCCAAGTATCTGACAGAAATTCCCATGTTTAAGTGCAGCAATGCACTTAGACACACAGTACTTTTACACATAAACTTACATATTTTGCCAAAAAATTATAAAACATACAGTACTGCATAAGTAAGTCATACTATGTCTCACTTATCTGAATGAAAATGCACCTGTACAAGCAACAAGGTGAATGCTGGATAATAAAAGAAGTCTAGTGTCTTAAAGCTCTGATTCTAAAAAGTATTTCTTTATGCTACCTCTCATTATCATGTGTTATTGTTTTGCATCTTTTAAAAATTAATCCTGGCTTTTTAAAGTAATAGGCCAGGTCTACTATGCTCGTCGTTAATATCTTACAGCCAAATTTTCAAAAGTGGCTGCTGATTGTTCCTGTCTTAGCTTCTTGCTGATCAACCTGACAAGTTGAATGTGATTATCAGAACTAGTGAGACTTCAACGTTCCTATGGACTTCAGCTTGAGTTGTGGGGTGCCCAGAAGATCTGAAAATAAACCCCAAGTTGACTAGCTTGGGCACTCAAAATTCAGAGGGCATTTTTGAAAATGTTGGCCATAGTGCATAATATTGGTTGAGTAAAAATGATGTATGATGATATTTTACATTGTTTGAATCTAGAAAAAAATTTCTGATATTATGTAAATGTGTCTTATTTATTTTCTCATTTAAAATAGCCACCAGCTGCTTTGTATTTCTTTTTAGAAGGCCCATATTTGAGACCAACAGCTTGCTGACACTCTTGTCTCAATTTTTAGTTCAGGAAAATGAATGTTTCATGGTCCCTGACCTGAGTTTGTCAAGGACTTGAGCTCTAAATTTCTTTTATTTACTTTTCTCTTTTTCAGTTGTTTATTCATTAAGCCTGTGTAAAACACAACTCCAGGTTGGAGTGGTAGCCCTACCGGAGGCTGTAGAGAATGAAATGATATCCCAAACAGAACAAGTCCCAAGCCTTTTTGTTGAACATGAGTAAGGAAACTAGCTTATGGTATGATAACTTTTGAGTACCACTTGAGGCATTTTCAGGCAAATGTCTGGAATGTCTGACTTGGTTTCCTGCCTCTGGGAAACTAAGCAAGTTCACCACTAGTTGCAGACTTTCTTCTTTTTCTACAGCTTTTCTCTGTTTTACTGTTACTGATGTGACTTTCTGTACTGAGCACATTAGATCTATTTGTGGAATAACACATTAGCTTGTATCTGATCCTGCACAGCCATATACTGTTCAGTTGGTCAACTAGGATTACTCACAAGAGTATAGACAGATCAACTAAGTAAAGGATTGCAAGGTGAACCCCTTTATAATGGCAATTTACAGGGACTCTGACTGACAATGACATGCTGAGGAGGACATTAAAATAGTGAAATTCATAGCAACTCTAAATGGGAGATGGAATTAATTATTATACAGACTAGAAAGAAAAAACCCCCAACCTTTGGGGAAAAAAAATGGAGGAAGATGCCGTTCTTGTTTTTTAGGTCTTTTTTATTTAGGATTGAGGCAGGCTGGACTCTAAAGTGTATAGACCTCCAAAATCAAAACTATAACTACTTTCAGACTCAGTGGAGAAAAACATAAATAGCCAGCAAATGGGAGCTCAGAAGACTTTATGCCTTTTCAGTACAAGAAATGCATTTTATTTAGATTCAAAGTTTTATAGCTGCTTTGGCTGCAGAGGAAATCTTTATTTAGCATCTGATCATCTATAATCATTCTCCAGCTTATGGAAAACTGAATTTGACAAGTATTTAAATACTAATTCAGGGACGGAAAAAGCCCTGAGAGACAGGCCTTACATCCCCATAGCTGATGCTTTTCTAAGCTATCCATAAATCTTAACAAAAACTAAGCTGTCCTTCTAGGGCTTTGTCTATGATAAATTGAGGAAATAATGGTGGTTTGCACCTTTCTAAAAACAACTAGGTTTGAACATACTTAAGGGTAATGGTGAAAACTCAGTTTGGGGCCTATACAGAATGAATATGGAAGTTTTCAAGAGTACTGTAGTAAATACAGAGCACCTGTCTCATTGAAATCCATCCAAAAAATTCAAAGCCTCGGCTTTATTGTCTCTCAGCCCATTTTGACTGTATTTACATCTTCTGCCTTTCAGTTTGACACCCTTCTCACCCAAGAAAGCTGTAAAATCAATTTGCGTCTGGGCAATTTGCAACTTGTGGAAACTGGAAATAGTGAGGTCATTATAAACAAAAGCAAACTGCAGTGGCACTGATCATGGGTATGAAATATTTTCATTTCCCAAGTAAAATAAGGTGAACTTTGTATAAGGATAGTATAATTCCTAGATTTTCAGAATACACAGCTAAAAATCAGTTAAGAGGGAAACCACAAAACATTGATTTTCTTGATATTATTTGCAACATCCAAGTTAGATTTATAATCTGCTGTGTAATTGGTCAGAGGCAGGTTACAATGCAACTTAATAATGCTGCTCATATAGTTCTTTTCTCCTCTCCTACGATTACAACCAGATTTTCCTTGTTAATCTCTAATGGAAAATCTTATCTTTTAATACAAGTAAGAAGAGGAAAAGAACAGGGACACAGAAAGCACTTGGAGGGAAGAGGAGAGATCATTATCATGTAATGGTGCATGGAACTAGTAAAGACAAATCTCAAAGGAGTGACAAGAACAAAGCTCTAACTGCCATCGCAGAGGACTATGCTGTACTACTCTCTTCTTTTCAGTAATTCTGCCATCTCTGGTGTGCTCTGAACTGTGCGCACTTAAAAATCCATTTTTACTTCAGTAGTACAGGTATTGATTAGGTGGCCTAATTTTGAGGGAGGCTAAGAACATACAATTTCAACTCAAGTCAACGTAAGCAACGACAGGGTAAAATTATTTATACTTAAAAGTAATATAAAGTGTATATTTAAAATTACCGTATTCATTTCTGCATCTTCCTGAAAACCTTTCTGATGGCATAGGAACAGTTTTGATATCCATTTTTTAATTCTGAGTAAGAGATAAAGGAAAGATTTTGGACTTGGCACAAGGTTGAACGGTACTGGAAGAGTTCTCCCCTCCTCAAAGTAAGAAAACCAAAGCTTAGCCCTAGCAAACTTCCATTCCACATCAGCATCATCCTGCAAGACAGAAATATTACTCTCAAAACAGTGTTAACAACATCTTGATTATTATAACTATTTTAGCCAATGTCAGGTATGCTTTCATGACATTGACTGAAATGAAGCACAAGCAGATTAATTATTAGCTATGAAAAAATGAACAATAATGAACAAGTCCTATATTAATTCAATTATTAAAGTAACAGGATGAGATGGTATATTTCATCTGGCCTTTGGCTACCTCAGAGAGACACAATAGTTTGTAAAGCAGCATCTCAAAGGAAGTCCTATAATTTGGAATCAAACTGATTTAGCATAGAACCAACTTAATTCTAAGCTCAAAGTGATGTTAAATACATACCTAAATTCTTGTTTGACATGGACTTAGGCACATTTTTGCAACTGGTTATGTGTTTTGCTCAATCAAAAACTAAAAATACGAAGTTGAGAATAATTACAAAATGAAAAGAGGATACATTAAAAACTCCACATATCTCTTCTGTGACAACTGGTCACTCCAATTACCCTTGTTGTGAAGGATATATAGCATTAGAATGTTAAAAATTGACTATTAATTGGGTCATTGAAACAAAGCAAACAAAATTTTTCCTCTGTGTGCTAATACTATATTATACTAGTTATGTTATTATATAGGACTATTATTCTTGATGGTCCACATATGTGATGATGACTTCTCTCACTTTTCAATTTCCTTTCAAATTAATTGGGGCTTTCTGTAGAAAGAACTAAGGCCATTAGGACTTTGTTTAATATGACTACAGTTGGAAAATTATTATGTTCCTGAATTATACAACCTCATATGATTTTGGTTTACTCCTTAGTGTTTTATTGAATGGAGGCATGTGGGTGTGAGGGTGTGATTCCGCTGTAAATTCCATTTCTATCAGGAAATATTAAACTGTGGTCTTGATCACTTACAGTAATTAAAGACCACATGGGCCTTACTTCTAAGGCTCAAGAAGTCTATGGACCAACAAGAGGCAAAGCGCTGCTCG
>NW_017729032.1:27760650-27770370 GCF_001723915.1 Gavialis gangeticus
TCCCTTCCAGCCCTAATGTCTATGAAATCTATGAAAAAAATGTACTAATCATATTTTCTGACTAATTTCCAATTGGACACAATATCTTTTCTTACTTTCTATCCAACAAACAGCTGTTCATTGGCAGATGCCCCACATTTCCATACATTTTTCACTAGAGGTATCTAGAAGTTTAATTATTCCAGCTACAGTTAGGGAGTAGAATGTCATTAGACCCTCCCAAGTGCTTTTAGTATGGCCCATATAGCAAGTGACACATGCTCTTGACCATGAATTTCTTCAGAAAGCAAACTTTCAATTCATTTTAATTATATTAAACTTCAGAAAACTGATGTATGCATACAAAACTGCCATTCTCCCAAGATTGCAAGTTTTTATTATAGTGTGAAAAATACACATTCCTTAATGATTTCAAGAAATGAAGACAAAGTGGTCAGAAATTTAAAAAAATCTAAGTCTAGAATATGTTTCAGGGACTGTAACAATGCTTGAAAAAACAATTTTAATTTCTTTTTAAAGATATCTGTAATGATACTCAATGTAGTCAATAAAACACTAATTATATAATTGTATTTCAAAATATCCAGGATGTCTGAGAAGTTAAGAAATAGATTCCTAAACCAATAGAATATTAGATTATATTAGAATTGACTAGATTAGAATATGTCCTAAGAATGTATGTCTGTATAAGATTTAGGAAAATATATTTGCACTTTTCATCACTGTGCTGCAGGAGTGGGAATTTGATTGTCTATCTACCTTCTCTCAGTAGCCAGGCAGCAGTTTTCAACACACTCCAAAAATAATAGGTGATAGTCATCAAATTGTGGAGCTGGAGACAGGCCCACTTCTGAATCTGCTACCTGGCACGCTGGGCCAGCAAAGAGATAGCCTCGTTCCCTCTGCTTTCCTTCCAGAAACATCCTATAAGCTAGTCATGGAGAAAATATGGCTGCTTTGCAATAACTAGAGATTCTCTTCCTGAAAGTGATTAGATCAGTTTCTTGGAAATTTGGGGCCACTGGAGCTACATATAGCAGACAGACCAAACTCCATGAACGGATCTGATATAAATAAGCAGAAGTCTGAGCACAATGCTCTATGATGTTGTATCAGTATTAAAAATGGGAGCATCTCTTTTCTTTCCTCTGATAGCTTTGCAAAAGACACAAGATGGGCTAAGGTAGAGTAGAATTCAGATACTTTTCAGGATTTGCTTCAAACCATCATGTGAAATTGACAGTCTGCAAAGCATACAAAACCACGGTGGGGCTCCAGCTGTTAGCTTTAGCTTTTATTTTAACCTACACTCTGATCAGCTGTGCTTGACCACTGATGCGCTCAAGGTGAATGGAGAAACCCCCTTCAAAGTAAAAGTTGCAGTAAACAGATTCACAGATCATCCAAATTTGGCAGCCCACTGCAAATTAAGTGTGTTTTGAACCACCTAGATACAGATGACTCAAGTTCTACTGCATTATAGTTTGTGCACCATTTGCTATGGAATTATCTACAATAGATTTTTATGGACGTAATTATCTTATAGCCTGGTGATCTTTAAAATAGCTTACCTACACTCCTGTGGGACATGGAGGTGATAATTTTAAACCTGGAGAATGAAGGCATAAAAAAAAAGTCCCCACATCCACAAAGGGTCATAGATTTGCTAATGTTGGTTGTCACTATGCCTATCTTTTAGGAGATTGGGTCAAGAATGAATATACAACTCTGATGTAGGTGTCTGAATTCCCTATATTTTGTGAAGAAATGTAAAAGATATAATTCAAATATATTTAAGACTTTTGGCCATAGGTTTTGGGGAAGTTCTTTCTTGTAGGGGAGGGGCAGATTCTTTGACTGTGGAACTTCACTGTTGCATACAAATTATAGTGTGGGTGAGGGTGAAGATAAGTGTGCTTGCAATCACATTATATATAGTTTCATAGTGCTTAGGATCAGAAGGGACCTAAACAGATCATCAGGTCTGACCCCCTGCCCCAGGCAGGAACGAGTGTGGGGTCATAACACCCCAGCCAAATATCTGTCCAGCCTCCTCTTGAAGATCACCAAGATAGGAGAGAGCACCACCTCCCTTGGGAGTCCATTCCAGAGCCTGGCAGCCCTAACTGTAAAGTAATGTCTCCTGATGCCCAGCCTGAACCTTCTCTCTAACAATTTGTGGCTGTTAATCCTAGTAACCTCTGGTGGTGCCTGGGGGAACAGAGCCTCACCCACTTCCCGCTGGTCCCCCCTGGTGAGTTTATAAATATAATTTTATAACATGTATGACCTTACCAAAAAGAGACACATTTATTAAGTTGACAGAAAAGAAGGATGGTTCACTAGGTAAGATGCTGGCCTAGGATTTCTCATACTAAAGTTCAAGTTCCTGCTGCACCACAGAGGAAGTTGCTTAGGGACATAAGCAGAAAAGCAATTAGGTGCCAGTAGAATTTAGGTGCCCAAGTTTAAGTGAGCAAAGAACAAAACCTCCAAAACTCCCTTCATAGATGCTTAAGCAGCCAAAAATTTTCATCAGTAGAGTTACTTCATCTACTGTGCATGCCGGGATGTGCTACCACAGCAGCCATTTCACACCTGAACTACATACCAGCACATTTAGTCTATGGGAACTGGTTTTATTTATTTATTTATTTCTATATAAACTATATATATATAAACTAGTCCTCACATCCACAAAAAACCCCAGTGTGTGTGTGTGCGCGCGTGTGTGTGTGTGTGTGTGTATATAGGTTTTTATAATATTTTATATATATTATATGGGGGGGTGTACACACCTTACATTTTATATGTTTTTATAAGTATAAACACAATCACATTTATACATATGCATAAATATGTATGTGTTTATAATTATAAACACATTTATATATATAAACATATAAATATATAAAATGCACATATTTTCAATTAGTTGAACACTATATTCATTCTACATTTTTATTAAAGATATGACCCAGTGTTAATGTCTCATATATTAAAAGGGATCCTTTTTACCATTTGTAAAAACGTGTAATATGTATAAATAAATAAATAAAAGAAATAAATATATACACATACACCCCCCCCCCATACCCCTATATTTTATATGTTGATAAATAGATAAATGGATATAAACATATAAAATGTAGGAGGGTGTGCATATACACACACACACATACGTATATATTTACATGTATATATTTAATTATATGACAGTAAGAAATAGCTTATTATACTGTTTTCTTAGAAAAGAGGAAAAGGACAGAAAAGATATTGATCAATAGTTATATATACATACAAATAGATAACAATTAAAAAAATATTACCTCAATTTCCTGAAAAGAGCTGTTGATCATAGCAATGAGCATGTTCAACAGAACAATGACCATGGTAACATTATAGACTCCATAAAGGACATAACCAATATTCTCTATAAATTTGTGGTTATAATTGATGATAACTGATTTCACTTCTGAAAGTCCAAATATAGCCCAGAACAATGTCTTAAAACTTTCTTCAATTCTGAAAGAAAAACATGAACATGAGCATATGCTATTGTAAGAGTTATAACGTTTTAATTTAACCAATAACTAATTTTATATGCTGTATCAGTTTCTCCTAAACCAAACTGAAGAATTGTGAACTCATTAATTTAGAATGCATAGTACACATTATTTAATAAACACAGTCACTAGAGGCTACTTCATAACAACAGATTTTATATTTTAATACAAGAAATATAAGAAAGGCCAACTAGTGTAGTTAATGGTACCAGTAAATCTTTATAAATTCTGATTACTTGCACTAAACTATGACATACATACACATATATGTAAATAAATAGAAAATTACTAAAAAAGGATGCTTTAAATATTTTAAAGAATAACAAACAAAATATTAAACCTCAGATATGAATTATTTTACCATCAATATGAACATGACCCTAAAAAGAACTGGAATCCATGGAAACTAGAATTGCAGAGCACCACAAATAAGGCACTCAGGAACCTGCAGATTTGGTTTACAGTCCTGATAAAACAGCTAAGGGTTGCTGGCTCCCAGACAGAATGACAGGAATTCAACAGGCCTCTGTGTAAGAGTATCTGTCCAAACATTTTGAGCTAGTTCTCAGTCTAGAGGCCAAGGTTCATATATTATTCCATTTTTACGATATCTAAGTGACACTTATATTCTAATTAACACTTTTAGACTTTTACACCATTCAAAATGATCCTATTCCACCCTATGTATCAACTATAAAACTGCTAACTTGCCCAGATTCTTTAGTCAGCTACCTGAGGGTCATAGGAGTATAGGAAAATATGGCTGCTGAAGACAAGATCATCTCTGACAAAACCATCTCAGCCAAGTGTCTGCCTAATCTGCTCTTGAAATTTCCCAAGGATGGACAGTCCAAAACTTCCATTTTTCCAAGCTTCTCTTTCTCCAAGTCCAATTATAATTCAATTCTATTCTTGGAAGCACATAAACAACATCTAAATTCCAAGCTTTAGAAAGCCACATGGAAATGTCTGTTTGACGTTGATGTTGTGCTCCATATGTTTTGTCCCATAGACTGAGCAAACCAGTTTAGGTGCTTAGGTAACTGGAGCAGGAAGAGGGAAACTTGACCCACCTTATCCAGAAGGGATGGAAAAGTGATTTTACCATGAGGCTATGGACAAGACATAGCTAAAGGCATTTTTTCCAGTACTGTATCTATTTGATGTAAAGAAGAGCATTGGGGGCCGGACCAAAGGCTCTCTCCTCACTGGTCTGCAGAGTCAGACTCTCTTGCTTGAAGTTCTTGCAACATAACTCTTTTATTCCTTTCCACCCAGTGGGCTAGCTTCAAGAGGAAGGATGGGCACATATAGGACATTTTCTAGGATAGGAGACAGGAGATTCAAGCCCGCTTTGGGTGACCACTGTCTAGAACCCAGATCTCTCAATTTCTGAGTGAGCACTTTAGGGAATAAAGCAGGCATCTCATTACTGTAATGAATCTTTAATTTACAGTCTGAAGTTAATGCTTCCTGTTAAGTATATGTCTCCCTTCTAAATAATTTGGATCCTGACATTACAGGCATATAATATTGACCATTGAGGGAACAGGGGAGGTATGATTGTCTCCCTGGGTAGAACAGTATCTCTCACTGAGATCATATGAGGCTCTGTACATTGCCAGAATGGGAGAGTTGTACATCTCCCTTGGTGGAATAGGATCATTCTCCTGAGTCAAGATGCACATTTTTTGAACTAGTGGTAGCAATGACTTCAACATCTTAAAGGCGGACTAGGATCTTGGTTTAAGTTTGTATCTTTAGTCAAAACATTGCTATTTCTACAAAATCTATTATACATAGATCCAGCTGTGTGATATATTTCTACTAACTTCTACCTGCTTGAAGGCATATTTTCTGTTGCTTTGATGAATTCCAGTTCCCAGTGGCCCAGATGTAGCAATATTCAAAGATGCAAATTTTGCTTTCGATACATGAATAGCAAAGAAGTATGCTGCTAAGAGAACCTTTTGATTTACAGATGTGAATTCACAAATGTAAATATATTTTCATCATATTCACTCTAAGAACTATCTTTTTATTGTGGTTTATTAGGTGACATGGCCTCCAGACCACAAAGCTACCTTTCACTCCAAGAGCAAAATATTTTGTAAAAAGAGTCAAGTCTTAGACTATGCATTATAATTTAATAACTCCCTATAAGCAACTGTCCTTCCATATGAAAACCGGTATTTTTTAGGATTTAAAAAGGAGTAATACTTACGTTGTGAATGCTTCATTTTGTTTTGCCCCTCGATAGTAGGAATAGAGATTAAACATTCCTATCATGAAGGCCACAAACACCATGATAAATATCACCATGAACTTGAAGATGTCTTTCACGGTTCTGCCAAGTGATATCTGCAGTGGTCCAAAGCTTTCATTGGCTGGTAGAATGTAGGCTATTCTGGAGAAACTTAAAACTACAGCAATTGCGTACAGGCCTTCAGATATGATTTGAGGATCAGATGGATCCCAATTTATTCTGGCTAGAAATAGAAGATGAGAGTTTCTGGTAACTGTTTTGAAGTATACTTTAGTTTATATAGAAAGAGTTGTCCTTTTTTGTTAAACAAGAAAGAGTTGGACAAATCTTCAGCCAGTATAAATTGGCATTGAAGTCTATGGATCTATGACAATTTAAACCAGTGACAATGTAAACCAGTTGAGAATCTGTCTCTCTTTCTAATTTTTCTTTTATTATACTTTGCATGACATCTTGTGTTAAGCTATTTAAATAAATATAGGTCAATTTTCATATTTGGTTCCTAAATTAGAATACCAAATTCAGCAGACATGCACCTCAAGTGCATCTAAGATACCTATTGCCTTCTATAGGAAATTATTCATCCTGATCATTTTCAATAAATATTGAGAATTTTCAGTACTCAGTTCCTTTGTAACATGGTTCCAAACAAGTCAACTGGAGTTCTCAGACTACTGTGATTTTTAACAGTTCTCAGAAAGCGTCTTACACACTTGTTGCAATCAAATCAGGCTACAGAAAGAAAGAGAGCTCTCTCAGATCTAACATAGAAATGGGATAGTTACCTAAACTTATAAACTAGGGCTGGGCACATTATTTTCTATGAATAGCATTCAGCTAAATATTTTTAAGTTTTTATTTTGATATTTATCAAAAGAAACCCTGAGTTTTTGGACTAGATTCAGGCTGAGGATCTAAAGTGCCCCAGTGGTGTTCCCCTTTTTACCCAATAGTCTGTAGATTACAGCCCCATCCTAGTATGTGGGAGACCAGATTTAAATCTCCTCTCTACCTGATTCAGACCAAGTTTTCAAACAGGTCTTTCAGGAGAAGTCCCTAACCACTAAGCTCTAGGCTACTCTGTGTGGGTCTATCTTTCTCATTCCCTCTCCAGATGAGGCTGCTGCACTTTTGTAAAAAAAATACTATAATATTCACCTGCCAGAATGAGGCAGTTTGAATGATGCTACAGCTTGGCAGCAAAAGCATAGACTGAGGAGGATGGACTCCAGTCAATACTCAAAGTACTTTGTATAATAGGGCTGTGCAAAATTGCAATGGATGTTTTGCTTCAAAAATGTTTTGATGCATTTGGAGCTCGAAACACCGAAACGGAAACAAAATGCAAGGCTTCAAAACAAAACAAGGGCACTTGAAACGTTTCAAAAATTTCAAAGAGTTTTGAATTTAGAAGCCAGGCTTGCAGGGAAATACAAACTAAGGAGAGGGAGGGGGAAGAGCAGGGAAGGATTGCTCTAATACTGACTTTGTAGCTGGCCAGTGACTGTGATCCTTCCCTGAGGTCCCTTCCAATCCCAGTGCTCTGGGGGAGGGACAGAGAAGGAGCATAAAAGCATTGTTTGAAATGAGCTTTGTCAGCTGTGCCATTGTCAGCTTGCTGAGCTGTGTCCTCCAGCAGCATCAAGAAGGCTCTCACTTTTTACTTGCTAGTCTGTTCCTAGCAAGTGGGATTCAATCCATTCCAAAATACCCTTTCAATTCCTCCCCCAAAATCCTCCTTTTATTTTTGTTATTCTCTGTAATTCTTTCTCCACATAAAATAAATCTGTGTTTTCCCTGACCCTCATCATTGATTGTGCAGGAAAGCACAACACATATTACAGAACATATATTTTATATTACGTAAATACATACTTTTCATTACAGAACTACACACAGATTTTCCAGCACACCAGATATACAGCGTGCTGGAAAAGCAGGTGGCTGCTCCTCTGGCTGGGGTGGAAGAGGGGGCAGGGGGAGATCTCTAAGTCCCATACCCTCTCCAAAAAAAAATTAGACGCAGCCTCTTTCCAACAACTAGCTGCCATGCTGCTTCTGCTGCTAGTGACACCAAAGAGATGGGAGCAGTAGCTGCATCCCCTCCAATAACACCTGCCATAATAACCTTGAGCACCATCATCATGACAATAAGCAGCAGCAGCATGACAGTCTCCTCCACCCCAATTTCAATTCCCAGCCTGAGCACTTCAGTGCCAGAAGACCTAGGGCTGGAGCTGGAGGTGAGTACCCTAGCATGGGAATTCTCGGGAAGGGGGGGGAAACATCTGAGTTTGTACTCACACCCCTCAAGTTTCCCCTAGTGCCAGGTCTTCTTCCCTGGATAGCACTTTGGAGGAGGTTGAGGTAAAGGTTGTGGAGGCAAGTGGCTCAGCTGAGTGTGCTCCTCCTGTTGCTGTGCCTCTGCCTGCTGAGGAGGGGGAAAAGGCAGCATCTGCACATGCACCCGCACCCCAGAAGCAAGGGGGTAGTGTGGTCTGGGATCGTTTTGAGCTGGCAGATGATCCCACATATGGTATCTGCCTGCACTGCTGGGCCAGAACCAGCTGAGGCAAGGCAGTGAAACAAATGAGTACCACAGGGATGCTGACGCATCTCCGCAGGCACCACCCCCTTGCCCTTGCTCCTCCTCAGCCTGGTACCAGTGGGAGCATGGCCAAAAAGAAGTCCCCCTCACTCAAAAGCCCCCATCCCCCCAAAGCAGAGGCAGGCCACCGTGGAACAGTGTCGGAAAGGCAGGCACAGAGGGGGTGTGTTCCCAAAGCAAGGAAGGTCACTCAGAGCACTGGGGAGATGCTTGCTGTGGAAGGCCAGCTCTTCTCCTTTGTTGAGCAGACAGGGTTCAAGTGATTCATGGCACTCATGGCCCCATCATACAAAGTGCCTGCATGCACCACCTTCAACGGGACGGTGGCGCCCTCCCTGTATGAAGCATGCAGGGAGTACTTGGGGGAGAAGTGGCACAAGGCAGGTCTGCAGGTGGGCTTACTCTTCATCTCAGACATCTGGAGCAGTTTGGGTGGAGATCACGCATACTTCTGCCTCACAGGGCACTGGTGTGACCAGTCAGGCTGTCGGTGGGCTCTCCTTCAAGCTGAGGTGATGGATGAGTCCCACATGGCAACAGAGATCATGGAGGCCATGAACCGCATGGTGCAGGGATGGCTTGTTGGGCAAGGCGAGCTCACCTGTGAGTTCATGGTCACTGACAATGGAGCCAATATGGTCAAGGCCATCTGTGATGCCAACTTTATTGGCATCTGCTGTGTGGCACACAAGCTGCACTTCATAGTGAGGGATGCCTTGGAGGGGGACAGGGCTGCTGGTACCATCACAACCAGCCACCTGATTTTGAAATGCAGGAAGATGGTGGGTCACTTCCACCGCAGCATCAAGGGTAGCAAGATGCTGCAGGAAAAACAGGCAGAGCTGAGCATCCCACAGCACAAAATCATGTAGGATGTGGAGACTCGGTGGAACTCCACATACCTGATGCTCAAAAGGCTGATCGAGCAGCAGAAGGCCATCCATGAAATGGCCTTGCATGGAGAGATTGGGAACAAAGCTCAGTGGGTTACCATCTCCCAGATCTTGGTGGTCCTCCAGCCCTTCCTCAGCTGGGGCAAACCACTGTCACCAGAGGTGCAGGCACTGGTGAAGCAGCTGAAGGACGGCATCAAGAAATGGATAGCTACATTGTGGTTCAGTACAGTCCATGTACTGGCGGCTATGTGCGACCCAAGGGTGAAGGGGAGCATATGCGGCAGCAAAACCCTGGATCACTGGATGGAGGTCTTGGTGAACAGAGTCCAGGGGGAAGAAGGGCACAGGTAGGGAGATGTGGAAGAGCGGTATCCACAATCTCGT
>NW_017729032.1:27775370-27781133 GCF_001723915.1 Gavialis gangeticus
AACAGAGTCCAGGGGGAAGAAGGGCACAGGTAGGGAGATGTGGAAGAGGGGTATCCACAATCTCGTGCCAGCACACCATCCACCAGCCAGTCTCCTCCTCCACCACAGGTGCTGCCTATGTGAGCCAAGGGCATAGCCTCCATGGTGGGGTCCAGAGGCACCAGATCCACCATCAGGCAGGTAGCACTCAGGCCTTGGTGGCTGCCTATCTCAGTGAGGATATGGAGCGACTGCTGTGTGACCCTCTGGCTTACTGGGCAAGCCGCAGCCAGATGTGGCAGAATCTGACCACATTTGCCCAGGAACACCTGTCCTGTCCACCAACCAGTGTTCCAAACAAGTAGGTGTTCAGCATTGCTGGAGATTTTGTGACACCCCACCGCACCTCTTTGGATCCCAGTTTGCTGGAGCAGCTGGTGTTCTTTAAAGTGAACCTCCCGCTGCCGGGGTTTCCCAAGCTCCACTTGCAGACAGAGTGAGTGACCCTCCTCACTCCATCCAAACCTAGTTCCTTTTGGTTTCTGGTTTCTGAACCATTTAATGCCTTGCTTTCAGAGCTGGAGGTGGCACTCACTGCATCACCAGCCAGCAGGGGAAGAACTTATCCCTGCTGAGCTCCCGTGCCAGGATGAACTTGGAGGTATGGAATGGGGCTATGGGGAAGGAAGAGACCCCAGGTACTGGACATGACCTAAAACTGCACCCTGCCAGGGTTGGGAGGCCTGGTGGGACTGTCAGGGGTGCAGCAACCCCCAGGAAATGCCAGGACCAAGGACCTGCCTGGTGAAAGGCGGGTAGGAGGTGCCTTATAACCTCCAGCCACCACATGCATGCACAGTCCTGGCTGGGGAAAGCCCAGACCCCTATGATATTTGAGAGGCCCAAGTCTTGCTGGGTGCAGTGGAGTTGTGAGGCTCCAGGTGAGCTCAGCTTAGCTGCCTGGGATGCCATCTGCAAGGCATGGGCCGCAGTGTAGGGGACATATGGAGCTGTGGAATCACACACTAGGCAGTCAAGGTTCTTTGGATCAATCCGATACCTCTTAGTAAACCAACTGAACAGTTGGAGAAATATATCTTAGCAAGCTTTCAGGTTGAAAAATCTTCATCAGGCTGAGGAAGCATCTGCAGTTTGTGCGTCTTCTTCCTGGGTGGAAGGAATACTGAAGAAGCCAGAGGCTGGCATGCAATGCAGGCAAGATAGCTAGTCAGTAAAAATAGAAATGGAGGCATTAGGGGGTGAAGGATAGGCTGGGGTTGGGAGGGAAGGGGGATGTTGCAGAACAGGTAAACATGGAGAAGTACCTGGGGAGTCAGATGTCTGGCAGGTTGTAGTGTGTCATAATTCCAATGTCTATATTGAGTCCATGAGTTTCTGTATCCAGGAGGTTGATGAAGTGAAGCTCATAGGCTCATCTGTGAAAAGTGGTTTGTATATTTCCTTTGGGGATTACGCCTGAGAGTTTGGAGACAGGTAGTTGGATGTTCTTGTTTTTGATAGATTTTTGATGTGCACTCATTCTGGTGTGCAGTTATTGCTTGCTGTCTCCTACCAAATGTCCTGATGGAGATATGTATTGTGAAGATATCTCCATACTGGAGATACTGTTGGCAGGTTTTGCATGTCTTATCATGGCATGGTTTTGATCAATTTGGTGTGCTTTGGGCTGTAGGAAGTTGGCTTTTGGTCATGAGGTTAGTAAGGTTCAGTGCTTGTTTGAATTTACAAACCACTTTTCACAGATGAGAGTATGAACTGCACTTCATTAACCTCCTAGGTACAGAAACTCATGAACTCAATATAGACATTGGAATTATGACACACTACAACCTGCTGGACACTTGACTCCCCAGGTACCTCTCCACTTTTACCTGCTACATCCTCTTTCCCCTCTACCCTAGCCTGCCTCTCACCCCTGATGCCTCCGTTTTCATTTTCACTGACTGGCTTTCTTGCCTGCATTGCATGCCAGCCTCTGGCTTCTTTATTATTCCTTCCATCCAGGAAGAGCCTACACACAAACTCCAGGTGCTTCCTCAGACTGATGAAGGGTTTTCAACCTGAAAGCTTGCTAAGATACATCTCTCCAACTATTCAGTTGGTCTACTAAAACATATCAGATTGACCCAGATAACCTTTTCTGCCATGTCCATAGACCAACATAGCTACAACCTACACCCCTAGCATCTGTCCCCGGTCAGCTAACAAGAAGGAGGCAGAGCCCTGGGCACATATAAGCCCCAGGACTGGGGCTGGCACGGAGAGTTCTCTGGCAGCTTCTGGAGAAGAAGCTCCTGAGGGAACGGAAAGAAAGGCCCTGTGACAGTGTGGCTGCCTGAGATGCTGCTGGTGTTACTGTGCTGCTTACCTGTTGTTATTTAAAGTGGTGGACCGCACTGAGGCTGTAGGGGACCTCATTGGGGCACACTACCATGTCATGTAGAGGCCCCAGCACCAGTGAGGGCGCAGCGAGAGGGACATAGAGAGCCCAGCGACAACAGAAGGTAGAGTGAGACCGAGACCTCATTACAGGGACAATATTGATATACTATCTGCAAGGCATGGGGCATGGTAAGGGATGGTTGGAGCCACGCATCTAGCTCATAAGGTTTAGGGTATCCCCTTGAGGCACCTACCTAAAGCGGGTCCCAGCAAGGGGTCCAAGAACCTACAGGGTTTACTGGGGTCCATTAGGACAATGATTGAGCTGAAGCTTGAGGGCAGCCTCCCTATTACCTTTTCCAACAAGATGTGGCAGCAGGCGAGAAGAGAAGGTGCCCACAGGGCGGAGCTGGCACGGTCACAGGGCCCTAGGGGTATCACAGCCATCTCTAGGGACCCTACTCTGTGACAAAGTACAGTTTCCCAGAAACCCCTCCACCTATCTCTTTGATAGCTACCGCACCTACTTTGATAGCTACCACACCTACTTTTTTCATCCCTCTGTTCCTTCACACACATGCATGTCACAAGTTTTGCTCTGAACAGTCTGAGGGGAGGTTTCCCAGAAACCCATGAACTTATCTCCTTGACAGGTGGCAGGTTTCATGGCCTCAGAAGAGGCTACCTCCCTGCTGTTTTCATACGAATCAGGCAAGAAATGACAAAGTTAGAGACATTTTCGTGATTCCCCATTATAGCCTATGGGTGAAATGCATCGAAACAGCATCAAAACAGTGAAACAGTTTTGGGGAAATGAAATGGAACAGTGCATCAAAACTGCAAAATGAAACATTGTCCCTTAGAAACAGTGAATCCAAAATCAAAACAAAATGTTGCCGTTTTGCACAGCCCTATTGTATAAAGTAAAACCATTTCAACAGGAGAGATGTAGAATAATATGCTCTCCAATATGTTGCAATCTAGGTAGTGGGAGAATGTAGGTTAAATGGGGGCACCTGATCCAAAAAACAATTATTTGCACAGCCATAGAATAAAGCCATGCCTAATGCTATTGAATAATAGAACTTCAACATGGCCTTATACACAACAGAAAAAATAGTGTTCCTGCCCCAGTACTTTGCCACAGAACCAACATGCAAAAACAACAGATAAATGAATGATTCGGTGAGCTTAGACATGGTGCCAGACTTAATTAGTTGATGTACATGTCCTGATAGATAAGCCCCTTGTTAGATACAGTTCATTTCTCATAATTACCTGGTTGATCACCAGATTTTCAAGTTCTCCACTGTAAATCCCACTATGTGCTGAATTCAAAGAAACAAAGGGCCAGACCTAAAGAAAGACTCAAAGGTTTCCAAATACAGTATCACCTTTAGGCCCCTGCAAGACATGCAGGTAAAGGCATGATGGGATCTGATGTGGGATCCACACAATCATGCTTCCTGCCATACCACATGTGCATGGCAGGAGGCATGATTGTGAGATTGAGCATCAGATCCCATCACACTTTATTGCTGGTGCGGGAGGAGCCCAGGATCATGATTCCTGGGCTCCCTTGCACTGGTAAGTAGGAAGCTCCCACGGCTGAGAGCCCCCTCAGCTGGGCTGGCTCACACATTCAATTAATGGCATGATAGAAACCAGCCAGCAAGTTATTACACATTTTTTGTAGAATAACATTAATTCCTTGTTTTATAACGCCATTAATTGCTTTAACATGTGGCAGGGTCACAACTGAAGACATGATTAACTGGTTAATTAAGTCTTAAGTGTAATGAGTGTAATGGGCCTAAGTTACCCAATCCTCAGAATGGAATCTAGAGCCAAGAGTTGGGCATAAGGGTCTCCTATACTGGACAAAGTATGTCTACTTTATGTATGTTTACACTGACATTTCAGAGCAGTTTTAAGACCCCAGGTCTCCCCTCCACCAGCTGAATACCACAGGAATCTTGAATCCTTGAAGCACTGGGACAAAATGTCATCAAAAAGGGTGGAGTTGGGAGCGTCCACATGTGCATATTAATTCAATGCAATAAACTCCAGTGCTTATCACAGTCTGGCTAGGGACAGACATTCAAAAATCCTGAGCCTGAACTGATTCAACCTTGCAGGTTAGTCTAACCTGGCTAGGCTAAACCGGTTTGTAACTGTCAGACATCCCCTCTGGATTGAAAAAATGCTGGCACATGCCTGCAGTAGCTCAGTCTAGAAGCTGGGGAGTGCTAGAGCAGCCCTCCCTTCCTTTCCACAGTGCCCCAGCAGGATGTCCTGATTAGGGAGGGGTTCCGCCCATCCCTTACCCTCATTCCTGAGCAGCCCAGCGGGGAGTTGATAACACAGTGTTTATCACCCCTGACTCAGTGTTTATCAGCCTATTAACAGCCTCTCCATTAGTTCAAATTCTTCTTAAACATATTTTTCAAGGAAGGAGGGACATTACCAAGCTACATGTTGATTAGTTCTAAAAAGCCCTAAGCTGACACTGTCCTGTCTGCTCCTGTCCTGTCCCCCACAGCACAGACCGTAGCCAGCATGTGATATGCTAGCTAATGCTGAGAGATGTCTGTGTAAGGCAGGGGGGATGAGGAAATCCCTGCTTGAGCAGGCAATGGGAGGAGGGGAGAAGCAGGAGGAAGCCAAACAGACCCTGCTGTGGCTGCTCTCTCTGCTGGAGCTGCAACCAGGGAGCAGAGGGGTGGGGCCAGCTCAGCTCTCTGGAGCAGAGAGCCCAGCCCAGAGAGCATGCCAGGATGCTGGGGGACTCTGATTAACTTAAACCAGGAAGGGGTCTGGGACAGACATTGCATAAACCAGTTTGACCCAAATCAGTTAAGTCTGACACTACATTCAACCAGGTTTATCTTAAACTGGTTTCAGCCATTTTCAAACTGGTTTATGTGCATTAAACATCTGTTTTCTTACAGGCTTAAACCAGTTTCTGATCACTTAAACCAATTTGTGTGTAATGTCTATCCCTAGCCCCTGAGAGACTGAGTAACCAAAAACAAAAGATTCATGTGGTCAGAATGACAGCAAGAAAATGGGAACATGATTTTGTGGGCCAGTGAGAGAGAAACCTGGGTTCTGGGCTCTGTCTTCAGGAATGTTTGTGCATTTTATATTGTACACTCAGTAGCTAAAAAATGAACCATCTTAGGAGGGTACCTCTCCTTAGGTTTTTATATGGTAGTTGGGATACTCAGGGGATGAAGAGATACAAAAAAGAGTCCCTCCAGGGCAAAGGGAGCCCAGAACCCAGATTTTTCACTTCCTGGGCTCATGCTCGAACCACTAAACTACTGTGCCAAACATAAGCAGATTAGCTATAAGAAATGGATTTGAGGTGCTGCTAGA
>NW_017729032.1:27786133-27798506 GCF_001723915.1 Gavialis gangeticus
GGGGATGAAGAGATACAAAAAAGAGTCCCTCCAGGGCAAAGGGAGCCCAGAACCCAGATTTTTCACTTCCTGGGCTCATGCTCGAACCACTAAACTACTGTGCCAAACATAAGCAGATTAGCTATAAGAAATGGATTTGAGGTGCTGCTATAAACAAACATAATATAATGCCTATGAAAGAAGGCACAGTGTAATGATGAGTGTAAACATATGACTGAGGAAAAAACTAGTCCAGTCTGATGGAGAGTCTGTAAACAAAGAATTAGAAACCTATTAATATAGACAGAAATATTTCTGGCCCTAAAATTAAATCTTAAATTGTGTACATTCAACTCACCCAAAGTGTAGTATTTTATGCTGGGATCCAATGTTGCAGTTGCCAAATCCTTCACATTCACATCAAAACGGCTCTGGGCTCTGGAAGCATGCCAAAATGCCATAAACCTTGCAATGAATGAAGCTGTAAAAATGGCTAACATACCAAAGTCAAGCATATTCCATAACTCAAACAGGTATTCCTTGGGTCCTTGAGACCAGATTTCTTTACATTCAGACCATATCATGCCTGTGTATGACAGAACAGAGCAAACCCTGTATTAAATCATTAGCTTTGCGCTGAGCCCCTTCAATATTTTATTATGAATATGATGTGCTCTTAGCAGCAGTTGCATTATAAAGCATTTTGGCTTATATATTCTGAATCCCTTTTTGATGTGCAAATCTTATACTCATACAGAGACTGCAGGATAATTAATTATGTCTTCCCCACTGCAACACGTAAAGCCTAATTCTTCTCACATTCCACCTTTATACCGATACATCTTCACTTCAGCTGTTTAATTTTCAACAGTTAAGTGAATGCAAAATCAGTCATGCAATCCTTTTACATTTAGAGATCCCATTTTACCTTTACAGTATATCTAACTGAAAACCCCATATAGCTGATTTAAGAAAAACTTTACTTTAATTTTGACTTGGATTATGCATTCTAGTAACTCAAAGACTTCACAGAAAGTAATGAACAGATTAATTATGTGTGATGCCCAATTCAGACCTAATGGGAAGAACTGAACTACTGTAATCACAATAGAGTTGCTTCGAGCAAGATTTTTAAAGGTACATCAAAACCAATGTGAGTTAGGGAACTAAATACCTCCTAATATCTTGCCCATTTAGACTAGGACAAAACCTTGCTTACCTTACTTAAATGAGTTCCCTAGTGAATTCAATGGAAAAAAAAACCTCCTTACCACATGATATTTACTACTGTACAAAGTGCTAGCGCAAGATCTGTGCACAAATTGTCATACTTTAGTCCCACATATTTTAAAAGCATAACTGGCACTTAAGGGATACAAATTTTGGTTTATCTTAGTTACCAATCAAAGTTCTTTGAAACAATAATGAATATAAAAATGTCATTGTTCTGGCATATTAGCAGAAACTACATATGCTCAAGCTTGCATTTGTGAACAATGCAAACTTAAGAAAGATTTCAGAAATCCTTTCATTTATCTGGGTTCAGTTTAGTCCATGGTATTTCTCAGTCACATAGTCTTTGTATTTTTTAGAACTTTTGACCCTTGATTTACACTCATTAACTAACTGCAAAGTTCCCTTCTCTGATGTAACATGTTACTACCTTATAGTGAATTCACTGATATTTAAAATTGTAATTAGTGTCAGCTTCTCATTGTTCTTTCCAAGATAAATAAAAATCTTCTGTCAGAAGCAAGATCAGTAATAAACAAACAAATATATTTGCTGGTCACTATAAAAGAAGCCAGAAGACCTACATGAAATTGGTACAGTGGCATGAAAAGTTAAATGAATGTATTTGTGGTTCTCTCCATTCCACTGCCTGAAAGATATTTTTTGTTGGGTAAAATAAAATGGAAGGTGTGCTGCTCTCTATATCAAGAATGGTGTACACTTATTTCACCAAAATCTCTTTTTTCAAGCCATTTGAAAGGTAAATAAAAATTATTAAGAAAAGCAGGTCATGGGAGAATGACTTTGTTTTTCAGATGTGACAAATCTGTTTTACATGCTAGAAGATGATCTACTAGAAGAATAAATGCTATCTAGCATTCATGGAAGTCAGTAAGAGTTTTGGATTTAAACAGATCTGTACTAGTGTGAGTCTGATTCTGCAAATTGTTGTTATTCTTATAATAGTTCTTTCCAGTGTGAGTATTAATGACAATCTAATACGAATCTAATGGGTTTTATCTGCATATCTCAAAAAAGCGTACAAAAGGACATTATAATCGACATTATTTTCATTTTACAGAGGGCAAATGGAGGCACCAAGCAGTGTAGTCCTTTGCCTAATGTCAAGCAGCAGGCCTTGTCCAGAACTAATAACAGAACCTGACTTTCTCAGCCAAGTGGAAATGGTCTGCTTTCACTGAGACTATATACATTACTGAAAACTAATCCCAAATAAATAAGATTTAGGCCCAACATTTCTGAAATAAAACAAGGAAAAGTGTATTTAGTTGTTTACCAATTAACTATCAAATAATGTTTAACTACCATAGGTATTCAGTATATTAGTTTATTGTAGCCTTTATTACTAGGGATATGGAGGCTTGCAAACCTTTGAGGCAACTAATACACAAGGAGACAGTACAGCACTAGGTAGAAGTCCAGGAGCAAGCATTTGACAGGAGATGAGAAACATATGTTTAGCTAAAGCTAAAACTATAAAATAAGGTTCTAGAGTTCTAAAGAAATTAGTCAAAAATGCATGTTGGAATAATTTCCTAGTGTTTTCATTACAGTCATCTAATTTATATACATGTAAATTAGATAACACTAGTAAAATACTAGTGAATTATTCCAACATTCATTGGTGTGTGTATGTATGTCTGTATGTATATATAGACATACAACATACATTTTATACATACATACATACATACATACATACATACCTGCATACATAAAACCTTTTATATATAAAACTGTTCCGTTATTTTTCAGCTAGGGCTACTTCAAGTGTTATACAGAGTAATTAAAAATTTTATGCTCTATCTGTATATGGTCATGGCAGTTATCCATTTGTTATGAACACTTAACTATGTGCTTTATATATCACTTTAAAATATCATTCAGTCACTGTAGAGTTTTGCTTTTCAAATTATAATACATAAATATAATTAGTAAAATTAAAATTTATAGGTTAAATATTTAACATTTCTTCATTTGTCATCAATCAATATTTATACAATGCATTGAAACCAAAACCTATATAATTTACATGACCTCCTGTTATATTAATCCACCTGATAGAATTTTACAAAATAAAGATACTGATTGTGTTTTAAAAAGATACTGATTTGTTTTCTAAAGCTATAACAAATTACTTGATGCACTTGTGGCTCTGATTCCAATTACAGCATGCCCATAAGAAGCTAGATGCCTCAAATAACAAACTGTCAAAGAGAAGCAGATTTTTACTCTCGGTTTCCTTATTTAATAAGTAAAACAATTAAATTAATCTCTGCTGACTAGAAATTAACCCATAGACTGAAACCATAAGCCTGTGACTAATGCTGAATAGGATGTTGTGCTATACTGTATGCTTTTCATATGTAACACTGGTTTCAACATACGTGAAATTCAGCCCCATTGCCATCATGCAAGACAGATGTCTAACTGAAAATTAATATTTACCTATTACCCAAGAGATAATGAGCATTTCCATCCATGAGAAACAGGAAGTTTTCATTCTGAAAAGCTGTTTTACATTATCTGTAGTTTCATTAGGTGGGAGGTTAGTGCCAGTAAATCTGTCAGCTGCATTCATGACTAGTAGACCAAGAAAAATGGTGAAAGAGGCTGCATGTGCTACAAACTTCATAAATGGTCCACGCATTATCCTTCCCAGCTGCAACACAGGTTACAAAACACAAATGACATTGACTTATTTCAAAGCATATTTTTTTGTCAGAAATACAGTTAATACATGTGCGTGCAGGGTCGGCCCATCCTATCCTGTGAAACCTGTGGCCACAGGGGTTCCCTATGTACGGTCACTTGCCCCCTCCCTGCCACCACCATTGGCTTCTTCGCGTCAGGGGGCCCTCAAAAATTGTGGGCTGGCCCTGTGTGTGTGCACAGTGATATCATGATGAAATTGTAAAAATTTCAATTTACTGGCTGACTTCAAAAGCAAGAGGGACAACTTCAGTATTAAATATCAGCATTTTTGACATGGCAGTGTTTGAAAATATTACTATAATTCTTCTTTTAACTCTATATCTATTATCATAGATCAAGCAAACTATTTCTTACTACTGCCAACTCTCTTTTAGCTTACATTCCCTGAAATCTTTAAAAGGTGACAAAGAAAGTAGTAAAAATATGCTGCAGCTTGTTAGTAGAAGCACTGAATTAGCAAGAGTACAGTCGAGCTGAAGCAATCAGTTTTTGATTGTTGTGATATTCTACTTAGGAGACAGGTTCAGTTTAGCTTTTCCAATCTGTCTTCCCCTTTGCTTATCAAATATAAATAGGCCCCCAAAAGTTGTGTTTATAGTTTTCTAAGTTTCTTACATTATTTCTTCTTTCTTTTAATGGAAATATCTCTGCCTGGCCACCAAGACTAGTGACTAAACAGAACATCAGGATCTTGTTACATCTTATGCTGAAAGCTGCACACATTAACTGGCTTACTGTTGTTTGGCTTAGTAGAGCAGTCACACCTTAAGGCAAAAATCCTTCGCTAACTGTCCTTCACCTGCACAGATGTGACTTGCCATTAGAGGCTTGGTAAGCATGGGCAGGACTAGGAGCTAAGGACAAGACACTGCTCCCACCAGGCAGAGTTGCAGAAAAACCAGAGAGACCCAAGGAAGCAGCTTCCCTGATGCTCTCTGGTCTTGCTGATAGTGGTTCTGGACTGAAAGCAGGGCTGCCAGGCTTAAGCCCTGACGCTCAGTGTGGAGCTGCCACAGCTCTACAGGACCAAGTTGCGGCCCTGGGGCTCTCTGGTCTGGTCAAACTGTGGTGGCTCTGTGCTGAGAGCAGCAAGCCAGTCCAGGCAGTGCCAAAAGGCACCATGGGCACCAGACACTCCAGGGCAATGGTGTTTGCTCTGCCCAAGGTACCTGGGGGGGCACTGTGCCTGGCCCTGCTGCATCTCAGCATCCCAGGTCACCCTCACTCAGGAGAGGCTACTGCATTTTAGGATGCTGGAGGACTTTAAATTGGGTGGAATAGTTGTCTGGGCTGACCACATCTTAATGGAAGGAGCAGAATTAGGTGGATTAGAGATAATCCTGCCCTGGAATGGCATACCTTTAAGATCAACAATAAGTGCTTTAAGCCACATAAAAGGTGTTAACGTGCAGCCAATCCAGGGGTTATGAGCTCCAGAAGCTATGTAACAAGCAAAATTACTGTGTAGCAAGTAGGCCTGAGCGAATAGACAACTATTTGATTTGGATTCGAATTCAGCCAATTCAAATTCAGCCGATTTGATTTGGAGATTTGAATCGGTTTTCTGTTTTGATTTGGCCAAATTGATACGGAAAACATTTGGAGCCGATTTGGAGAGATTCGGAGAAACGGCCATAGGTTACAATGGGGAATCAATGAAATATCTACAACTTTGTTATTTTTGGCTGATTTGGATGAAACTTGCAGGGGTCGTACCTGCTCCTGAGGGCATGAAGCCTGCCAAGTTTCGAGGTGATAGGTGCAGAGGTTTCTGGGAAACTGCACCTCAAAATCCTGAAAGAAAAACTCATGTCGCATGTGTGTGTGTTAAGCCACAGAGGGGTGAAAACTACAGGGATGCTAGCCCTTGCTGAAGCCACAAAGCCTGCCATGTTTCAAGGAGATAGGTGCAGGGGTTTCTGGGAAACTGCACCTCCAACTGCTGACAAGCAAAACTCATGACATAAGTGACACTGTGTGTGTGTTAAGGCACGGGGTTGAAAACTGCAGGCCTGCTAGGGCCTGCTGTGGCCACAAAGCCTGCCAGCTGTCAAGCTCTGATAGCTCATCTTGTGTTTTTATGTTTATATGTTTATTATGAAAAAAAATGAAATAGTTAGAAAAATATATCTTGGGAAGTTTTTGGGTTAAAAAACCCTTTGTCAGGCTGAGGAAGTATGTGCAGTTGGTGTGTTTTCTGGTCCTGGATGGAACAAATAGTAAAGAAGCCAGAGGATGGCCTGGCATGCAATGCAGGCGAGAAAGCCAGTCAGGGAATATGGAAATAGAGGTGTCATAGGGTGAGGGACAGGTTGGTGGGGAGAAGGGGGATGTAGCAGCACAGGTAAAAGTGCATAGGTACCTGGGGAGTTAGATGTATCAAAGACAACAATACCCAACTACCTGTCGGGGCACATACCTCACCAAAAAAATACTCTGCCTCCAGTCTCTCAGGTCTGATCCTGAGAGGGAACAAATTACACGCCACTTTTCACAGCTGGGCCTATGAACTGCACTTCATCAGCCTCCTAGGTACAGAAAGTCATAGACTCAATATAGATTAGACAGTGGAATTCTGACACACTGCAACCTGCTGGACATCTGACTCCCCAGGCACCTCTCTACTTTTACCTGTGCTGTTACATCCCCCTTCCCCTCAACCTCCTTGATGCTGCTAGTGCTATTGGTGTTGAGCCAGCTAAGTTATTTTGACCTGCCATCATTTTTAATTGTGGACTGGACCGAGGCTGTAGGGGAGGAGGAGGCCTCATGGGGGCACACTGCCGTGTTGTGCAGAGGCCTCAGCACCAGGAAGGGTGCACCTGAACACACCCACAGTCCCACAAGCACCCATGTCACAGGTTTTGCCTGCCTGTGGCCAGAAGTGCAGGGCCCCAGAGCCCAGACTCCCCCTACACCTATCTCCTTGACAGCTGGCAGGCTTTGTGGCCACAGCAGCCCCTAGCAGGCCTCCAGTTCCCACCCCACTGTGGCTTAACACCCACATATAACATGAGTTTTGCTTTCAGGATTTTGAGGTGCAGTTTCCCAGAAACCCCTGCACCTTTCACCTTGAAACTTGGTGGGCTTCGTGCCCTCAGCAGCAGCTACCACTCCTGCAAGTGTCATCCAAATCAGCCGAAAAACAACAAAGTTATAGGTATTTCATTGATTCCCCATTATACCCTATGGCCAAATCTCTGAATTGCCTAATCTTTTCCGAATTGATTCAGAAGCTCCGAATTGATTCGGAAAGCCTAAAGCTTCTAGCGATTCAATTTGGATCCATAGATTTGGCCTCTGAATCACCTCAATCATTTCCGAATCCAAATCATGATCTAAAGCTTTGTACGTCTCTAGTGACAAGGCCTTTAGGCTGATTTTTGTGACATTTAACAGAACTTGAAAAATTCCCTTTAAATTTACACCAACTCAAACTATTTAAAATGATTTATTTTATAGGCCTATATACTTTTTGTTAATACTAGCTAAATAAACTGATTGCAAACTGAGAATATATGCTTCTCTGTTCTCTGAGTGATGGCAGCCACTGCATGTGCCAAAATATGAAGAATGCACTATTAAGAGCGAGGAGAGGCAGGGAGCATTCATTATAAAAAGGAGGGTTTCTTTTACAATTATGGATGAAAGGTCAAAATCAGACTCTGGCCTACATCAAAATCAAGTTTAGGTAAACATGGAACAAGTGGTTAGTAGAGGATACAGTAATAAGGTCTCAAACACAGATAATTTACTCAAAGAAATAAAAAAAGACTGTTAAAGGAACACTGTCAAGGTTAGCGGGCTCAAAATTTGACCTCAACTATTTTATATATCATTTGCAAATCCATGCAATTCATCCCAGAATAAATTTTTATCTTAATAAAATTAATTTGTCCTTTTCTAAAACCAAAGAATTCCCTCAGCCTCAAGAGGCAAAATAACAAATTATTTTGTATACACTATAAAATGAAAGGATATTAGTCAGAGGAAAATATTTCATTTTCAAGTATCCGTGGAGTGGTTATAAACAACTGTGAGTAAAAGAGTTTGAAAATGATAAACAGAATACCTTGACAGTGTCCTTTTAAATGCATTATCTTGTGTTCACAAACGAGGATAGGACTGGGAGACAGATGCCAGAAACAGACACCCAGGGAAGAAGAAGAAATATTGAAGGAAACCAGGTTAATACCAGTCAATAAAGAAATATTAAAAACAATATAAAGCCCCCCCAAAGAGACAGAAAAGTCTTTATTAGCTATAATTAAAAAATCACTGGCAATAAAGGATGACTACAGATAGGTTGAAATTTATTTTGACACCTATATTTGGGATGTGACCTGTGACGGTCTAGGAAGAGTGGCTTGTATGTACATTTGACTACCTGTGGAAAAGATTGTGAGAGGGAAAGCATTTATCAAGCACAGAATGGGGAAGCACACACTGGGTGCATCAACATGTTCATTAATGTGCCTTAGATACTGCACATTTAGTTTAGTGGTTCCTTAATAAAGCACTAACTAAATGCGCAGTACCTAAAGTTACTGCACAGTAGTGCTGGTGCACATTTAGGGCTGCTTACTGCACATTAGCTTAATAACACTGCGCTGTAGGCTATTAATTAGGTTTTTGCCATGACATGCTACTGTGCAGTGTTATTAGGCACAATGTGTAGTGTCTCATGTATACATGCCCACAGTGTTCAATGCTGCAAAAAGCTGAGAGTTTCCTGCTTAATTTTCATTGAGTTACAAATTAAATATGAGCTAAAGACAGAGAACCTTAGAGAAACATTCACTGTCATACAGGATAGGATCGTCTCCATTTTGGTAGATGAGATGGACACAGAATATGAAAATTATGATTTCTTGTAATGGCAAACATTTGTGAGGAAGGAAAAAATGAGGTGGTGAAAAGGTAGTTGGCATGTTTTCTAAGGAAAAATCCCTCCCTGCAAGTTCCTCTTGCAGTCATTATTTTTTCATTCATTTTGTTTGTTATATAAAACATCCATGTTGAGAGTTCCTATAATGTCATTTTTGGAAAACCACTCCCCCTCCACATTTAAGCCACCTGTGGCCTGGTCATGAGGAACCAAGATGGAATTTCACATTCATATCCCTCATTGTGGTGCCACGAGCCTACCTAAGTGGCTGAATAATTTCATTAAAAATGCCAACTTCTGTTTCTGGACAAAATGAGCCCCCTATAAGCTTTAATTACAGTTTTAATATTCTACAAGGATGGGGAAGATTCTGCTCAAAGTTACACTGATGTCAGTGAATTTGATCTTATGTAAATGAGAAAAAACCTTGATCTTTAATGAGGATGGTCTAAAAGTTAGACTATATGACTGCATAGAGAACTGACAAGATGCCTGGTGGATGATTGGCACTGGCAAGTCTATCAGTTTTTTTTAGTATATAGGCATAAAAATCCCAATATCTTGGCTAAACACTAGGTCATGTAATTCTATATTTTTCAGCTGAAATTCTTTTTATAATTTCAGTTAAATATACTTGATTCCTGTTATAAATTCTGTTTAGGGTTGTTATGCAGGGCTCCTATAATAGTCTATTTACTTTGTTGTGAGACTCAGTGGCTGGGATACTTTTTGATGACAATACTGTATAAAAGTGGTATTGTTGTCTCTCTTTGGAACTGAAAGATATCAGAAATGAAGATAAGTGAGATCTGGAATCTTATATAGATCAGTATATGGGCATATTTTGTCCAAGATAAATGACCCATGGAAAATTAAGAAGAAGGTATGTGTTTATAATAAAAAGAGCAAATGCATTTAGACATTGTTTAAATGACATGTAACAGGTAACACATTTTAGTGTGCAGCAAACGGGACATCAGCTTGCAGAATCAGAGCTAGGAGCTGGATGCCTACATGGCTACTGTCTAAGCTGCACACTTATTCTGATGGGAGAAAAGATAAAGCAGATTTAAGGGACACTGTTCTTATAATGAGTGCATGTTACCAAACAGCAAGAACCATGTTCATGCTTACAGTGAAAAAAACTCTGAAAGTTTTACCACAAGTTCTAGAATGCAGAGATAAGTGTATTGATTTTAGCCAAAAAAATGACTATATGTTCCTTTTAGGGCTGTGCTTCAATTGTGATTTGGATTTGGAGATTATTCGGATGATTCAGAGGCCAAATCTATTAATCCAAATTGAACTGCTAGAAGCTTTAGGCTTTCTGAATTGATTCAGAGCTTCTAAATTGATTTGGAAAAGATTCAGAACTGACTCGGCAATTTGGAGATTTGGCCATAGGGTATAACAGGGAATCAATGAAATATCTATAACTTTGTTGTTTTTCAGCTGATCCAGATGAAACTTGCAAGGGTGGTAGCCTCTGCTGAGGGCATGAAGCCTGCCAAGTTTCAAGTTAATAGGTTCAGAGCTGTCCCTGGTGCTGGGGCCTCTGCATGACATGGCAGTGTGCTCCCATGAGGCCTCCTCCTCCTCCCTTACAGCCTCGGTCCAGTCCACCACTGTAAATGATAGCAGGTCAAAATAACTTACATGGCTCAACACCAATAGCATCAGGAAACTCATGGACTCAGTATACATAATGGAACTCTGACACAGTGCAACCTGCCGGACATCTGACTCCCCAGGTACCTCTGCACTTTCACCTGCACTACTACATCCCTGGACAAGGGGGAAGAGATTGATGTCATATATGTTGACTTTAAAAAACCCTTCAATCTGGTATCCCATGATCACCTCTTGGCAAAACCGGCCAACTGTGGCCTCAGCTTCACCACGATCTGCTGGCTGGGGAATTGGCTCTGTGATCAGACCCAGAGGGTGGTAGTTCATAGAAGTCAATCATCGTGTGCACTGTGACCAGTGGGGTCCCCCAAAGCTCCATCCTTGGGCCTATTCTTTTCAGTGTCTTCAGTAATGATGTGGACATTGGTATCAGAAGCAGACTGGCCAAGTTCATTGATGACACCAAACCTGGGGTAAAGCGTCCACACCTGAGGAAGAGATGGTGATCCAAGCCAACCTTGACAGACTCGGAAAACAGGCAGAAGAAAACCTGATGGGGCCTTCAACACAGAAAAATGCAAGGTTCTCCACCTTGGGAGGAAAAACCTGCAGCATGCTTTTAGGCTCAGCAGTGCTACGCTGGTTAGCGCTACGGACAAAAGGGACTTGGGGGTCAAGATTGACCACAAAATGAACATGAGCCTTCAATGTGATGCTGTGGCTAGTAAAGTGAGTAAAACACTGGCTTGCATTCATAGATGTTTCTCAAGCAAATCTCAGAACGTCTTTCTCCCCTGGTACTCGGCCTTGGTGAGACCACAGCTGGAGTATTGTGTCCATTTTTGGGCTCCACAATTCAAAAACGATGTGTAGAAGCTTGAGAAAGTCCAGAGGAGAGCATGATCAGAGGTCAGGAAAACAGATCTTATGATGAGAGGCTGAGAGCTATGAGATTCTTCAGCCTAGAAAAGCACAGGCTCAGGGGTGATCTGGTGACTGCCTATAAGTTTATCGGGGCGCTCACCAGGATATGGGGGAACGTCTGTTCACCAGAGAGTCCTAAGGGATGACAAGATTGAATGGTCACAAACTCCTCCATGACTGTTTCAGGCTGGACATAAGGAAGAACTTCTTTACTGTCCGAGCCCACAAGGTTTGGAATAGACTGCCGCTGGAGGTGGTTCAAGCACCTACTTTGAACACCTTCAAGAGACATTTGGATGTTTATCTTGCTGGGATCATATGACCCCTGCTGACTTTCTGGCCCTGAGGCAGGTGGCTGGACTCAAAGATCTTCCGAGGTCCCTTCCAGCCCTAATGTCTATGAAATCCCCCTTCCACCACACCGCCCTACCCCAGCCTGTCCCTCACCCCATGATGCCTCCATTTCCATTTCCACTGGGTTTCTTGCCTGCATTGCATGCCAGACCAGCCTCTGCCTTCTTTACTATTCCTTCCATCTAGGACCAGGAGGCACACCAACTCCACGTACTTCCTCAGCCTGACAAAGGGATTTTCAACTTGAAAGCTTACTAAGATACATTTTTCTAACTATTTCAGTTTTTTTCATAATAAACACATAAACATAAAAACACAAGATAAGCCGTCACACACCACGAGTAACATATATCCAATACAACATCTTTACTTCTTGCTGTCAATTCCTTTATAACAAGAAAGGCTCTGTGACAGTTCCATCTGGGGACCTTTGATGCTGCTGGTGTTATTGGTGTTGAGCCAGCTAAGTTATTTTTACCTTCTGTCGTTTACAGTGGTGGACCGGACCGAGGCTGTAGGGGAGGAGGAGGAGGCCTCATGGGGGCATACTGTCATGTTGTGTAGAGGCCCCAGCACCAGGAAGGGTGCACCTGAACACACACACAGTCCCACAAGCACCCATGTCATGAG
>NW_017729032.1:27798737-27808061 GCF_001723915.1 Gavialis gangeticus
AGCAAGAACTAACACTGCTGCAGTTTTCACCCCACTGTGGCTTAACATACACACGTGACATGAGTTTTGCTTTCTAGACTTTGAGGTGCAGTTGCCCAGAAACCCCTACACCTCTTACCTTGGCAGACATCATGCCCTTAGCAGAGGCTACCATCCCTGCAAGTTTCATATGAATCAGGCAAGAAACAACAAAGTTATAGATATTTCATTGATTCCCCATTATACCCTATTGCCGAATCGCTGAATATCTCCGAATTGGCTCCAAATCTTTTCTGAATCGATTTGGCCAAATCGAATCAGAAAAGTGATTCCAATCTCCAAATCGAATCAGGCGAATCTGAATCAGCCAAATCCAAATCCGAATCAAATAGTTGCCTATTTGCACAGGTCTAGTTCCTTTCTAGTATAGCAACATACAGAAGGTCCAATCTGGACTCCACTACACTAGCCATTTCTAAACATACAGAAATACAAGATCTCTTCCCTAAACAGCTTACAAAACTAACACTAGAGTACCTCTAACTGTTGTATTGTGATGAGATCATTTATAAAGCTCATTATTCCCAGAAGTTATATACTCTGAGATGAAAGATGCAGATACAATGGGCATATTAAAAAAACTGATACTGAGCAATAACTATTCCCCAGAGGTCTCCACTTGCCAGGCACACTGGTATTTGGTAAAAGTTGAAGGTGGAAGGGCTCCCAACAATTTCTCTCACAGAAAAACTGGCTGAACCTCAAGAAAAGACACGGTATTTGTGTCCTTCAGGCAATCCTCAGCCTCCAGAGTCAGACCAAATTTATTTTACTTTATCCACAAAACAAAAAGAAATTTCATCACAAGACAGATTAACTAAAATGTCTATCCCTTGAAACAGATAAGAATTTCAGATACTGCCATTACTGCAATAGAGACAGAGCCATTATTTTGCCCCTCTCAAAACCATGGCATACATAGTATGAAAAAATCCTTCTTCCACAATCAATTAGATTCAAGTAGAATTATCACGCATCATACAAAAATAATTTCTTCTTTCTCTTCTGTGTTGTAATATCCATAAAACAAGGTAAAAACTGGTTAGGAGGATGACTTGATGGCTGAGAAGGACAGGGTTATAAAATTCAACTAATGCATCAAGAAAGTGAACTATTAAAATAATAATACTCTCTCTAATTTTATGATCCAATATAACATTTTCAAAAGAACAACAGACACTTCACTGCAGTTTTTGAAACCCAACCACTAAAGTACTGTGAATCCAAACCCTCAGCCCCCTATCCCCTCCACAAAAAACCTAAAAAAATAATTATTAGCAGGCTAGATTTTACTTTTAAAAATTGATGTTTTTAAAATAAACAGCTTTTGTTTATAAGATATAACTTGCAAGTTTTTCTTCTGTAAAAATAGAGTCCCTCTTACTTCTAAGGTAAAAACTTTAAATCAGTGATCATTTAAAACAGATATTAGCAACTAAAATAGATTTTTTTTTTAACCCAATGTTTCAGGGGATTGGTAGTTTGTATATCCAGCAGAATGTGCTCATCCTGTGCCATGGACTATTCATACTGAGATTCAGCTCTAAAATTTATGTCCAAATTAGAAGTCCAGAAAACATGCGGAAAAGACCATGTGGTTGATTTGAAAAAATCATGAGATGAAATAAGACTTAACATTATCTTGAGAAACCTGCAGATCGTAGTATAGAGAGATACAATGAGCAATACACTTAGGCACGGTTTTCTTGGTAACAGCAGAATTTATTGAGTTAATGGTAAATCTAAAGGTTATATAATTTTTCTATATTTTATTCAACCCAAGTATATTTGAGGCTGTGAAGGACAGTTTCACTGGGATACAGAATGAAATTCTAATCTTACTGAAGTCAACAAGAAACTCCTATTGATGTAAAACTCCCATTGACTTCTATGTGGCCAGTTTTTCACTAGGGTATGTAGCTTGTTGTTTAAGCCTCAGTTCCAGTCAATACATATCATATATATTCAGGCCTCAATTGTGCCAATGTGCCCACTGGCATAATTCACACAATTCACTTCAGTGGATTTACAACACATGTACCTAAGGAAAATCATTAAAATGAAAATCATTTTAACTTCTAACACAGGCATGTCTGTGTTGGATAAACATTTAAGTCACTTGTATTTTTTATTTATAGGCAGGAGATACAAACAAATGCTGTTGTACTTTGAAAATACCAAGCAGTTCAGCCTTTGATTCAATATCTGAATTCTGATAAATTCAGATGTTTAGGTTAGCTGATACAATGTGATATTATCTTATTTTATTTCAATGGAATTAGCTTATGGTCAGGTACAGACTTGTTAACTTGATACCTTAATGATACTTTTGGCATAATTTATGTGCCAAGGGTGGAGTCAGCCTGGCCACATAAGTGTCTACACTTAGGTGTTCCAACACCTAAAATGTAGGCACTTTTGCACAAAGAAGGCAATCCAATTTGACAGGGTTTAGATGCTGTAGAGAGCTTGATGATGCCAAGAGATTCTCCAGAAAGCCTAGAGATACTCATAGGCAGCCAATATGAAATATCAACCACAGGGGTCTGTCTTAATTCTGCTCTTCTCAAGAGTTTATGCACCTTCATTCATTTATGAACCAGAATGTCTACTCTGGCTTGAGGGTAGGCCTATTATTAGGCACTGGTAATTCTCTAACAGCCCATTCCTGGGAGAGGGAAGACTGGGGATAGATCTCCCATTACTTAGGTATGTGATCTAACCACTAGGCTACTGGGCAAAAGGTAGGCACTACTACTACTGATTTTTTAATATCAAATTCAATCTTGTGCATGTGTATAAATGCGATTCAAGCACACTAAGTGTACTGGGCCCCTTCAGTGTCTCTCTAGAGCCAAACTTGTTTACTGTGGAAAGGTAGAAATTAGTGGCTTCAGAGATCAAAGTGGATGACTTCTGGGAATGCTCAGTGTAAAAGCCTAAGATGCTTTTCAGTACAAAAGTGGAGGTGTTATGTAACTGGGTTCAGTATATAGACCAGGACTAGCCTTAATTACTTTTTTGGAGCACAGGTGCCTAAACTCTAAGCAAGTCCCATTTAGGTGTCTACAGTAAGAAAGAGGACCTAGTCTTAAGTTTCAGAAAAGATCAGTTATAACCCTGCTCTAAAAGCCACAACCCCCTACATTTTGGACAAAAAAGTTCCCTATGTGCCTGTATTTGGGTTCCTATGAATGCCTTGAAGAGATCCAACCTGAACACCTAGATGCCTAACTGTTGCCTAGCATCCCTTGCAATCAAGTTCACCATGTAGTTTGCTAGAGGAGCCCAGTCCAATAAGTGTCCTGAGAACACACCCAAGGCTGACACCAACAGCACTACATTCTGTATACACTGTGACAGTCACTTTTGCTCAAAAACATGCTTGTGGTAGTAGTGGCTGAGTAGTTAGAGCATTTGCCCAGGAAGTGGGAAACCTGAGTTCTAGATCTTTTCTGTCTAATGGGACTAACACCCATATGTCCTACCTTCCAAGAGAGTGATCTAACTACTAGACCAGTGATGCTCAACTAGGGTATCATGGCATCCTTGGGTGCCTTGAGATCCTTTCAAGGGTGCTGTAGGATGCCACACAATGTTAGCACTGTTAGGTTTACAAACATGATTCACAAGGTAAACCCAGAGGTTCCAAACATGAATCCATTGCCATGGTCTTTCTGAGTTCTTTGCAATAGAAAAAAAACACCTTATTACTTTTCTATAGGTGGAAAAAAATAGTGAAAACTAAGAGCTGGCATTTTCCAAGGGGTGCCTTATGTCGATCCAGGGGTGTCTCAAGTCTAAAAAGGTTGAGAACCACTGCACTAGACTATACAATACCCCTGTTGGGAGATGGAACACAGTGCAGCCAAGATTGAAAGAGCCATGAGATGTAAGCAGAGCAAGCAAAAAGGAGCCTGATGTTAGTGTCCAGTGATGAGAACACCTAGGAGAGAGTAGGGGGCATGGGTCCCATTCAAAAGGCAGGTGTTTGTATCACTACTATTATCAAGTAGTCTGGTGATTACCTTCAGAAGCACCTGACTGCCTAATATGAAGTCCCAAGTCAAGTGCTTAAGATCCAGATGGGGTGGAAGTTCAGATATGTCACTGTGCTTCATAATTCTTATTGACTAATTCCAGGTGTCTTTGGACTCTCTGAATTGTCCTTTGGAGGTAGCTAACCCTCTCCATTGACTGCATAGTGAGCTTAGTTAAGCATACAGATCTGCTTCTCTTGATCACTCTCCTGAGATCAGGTACCAAACTTGTAGGTACTGCAGTGCCTAAACAGAGGCACCAAGGAGTCAGTCTGAACCTGAGGGTCCCAGTCTCTATCAGGACGAGATCCATGTATTTTTCTGTTAACTATAAATGTATTCTCATTTTCCCACTAATTGAAGTATGTAATAACAGCACTATCTGAATTATCTGACAGGCAATTTATTTCTTACTGAAGGAATATTTGGGGGGGTGTAACAGTCTTCTCTCAAATCCCTTAAAATTGCTCATTTTTTTCTTGTTAAATAATCTCATTACGATATATTTATTTAACAGCACAGCAATACAATGAAGAGTTGCTTAATTCATTATTTCTAAATTACTATTTCTTTTAGCAACAGTTACCCACTCCTCATTATTTCATGTAATATTCATTGTATTTAACAGAATACATTTACTTGCTTTTATTGTCAACATCAGACTGTATTATCCTGCAGTCATTCCATTATGGCATTTAACATGCTACTGAAGCATTGCTAAGTGCATCACTAATTGTTTAGAGGCTTCATTTGAAACCTGCATGTACAGTAGAAACCTACAAGCAAACAGGACACAGAAGTTACTAAAAAGCCATTACAATATTGCACAGACTAACCTTGCTGCATGGAGCAATCCAGTAAGCCACTGACAGGAATGGCAGACCCACTGCAACAGCAAGGACAACTAGAAACTTCACTGCCATGGTCTGCTGCCGTAAACCTGATAGATTTTCATACCAGATTGAGAGAAGCTGTTGCTGGCAGTTTGGATGCGCTACAAACTAAAAAAAAGAAAAGAGAATACAACAAAAGACCATTATTACCAGCAGGGCCATCCCTAGCTGGGGGAGAATTGGTGCGACTGCTCCGGGCCCCGCAGACAGTGTTGTCAGCTCCACTGCAGCTGCGATGCACCACTGGCTATGCACACCAGCCACTTGCCACCCCCACATCCCACTCTCAGGCCACTTGCCATGCCCCACTCCCCGCTTTCCAGCTGCTCGCTACCCTCCTCCCTCTGACATGGGCTGATATGCCCCGGGCCAGCACACCCCTAGGGACAGCTCTGATTACCAGAATACCACTAATTAAAATTCTAGAGCATTTTTACAAGTTGGGAGGGAGGGGGTAGCTTTAGAGAGGCTCCAAGAGACACTCTAATTACAGTGCCCACAGCGTCTCGTGTATCAGCATCCCTGAGCTTCAGAATGCTGGTGGGAGCACTTTAACTAAAGCTTGTCAAACAAACTTTACTTAAAGCAACCCCAGCACCACTTTGAAGCATGGGGATACTGATATACAAGATGATGAAGCTAATTAGCACACTCCAGCAGACTTGATTGGGTTTGCTCCAATGTACTGTAATTACAGCACATCAGAGCAGCCTCCCTGCACGTGTACAGGTACCTCTAGATACCTGAAATGTAAGAAGAGCAAATTGGTTCATTTTCAGTGTACCATTAAAAAAAACAATGCAATAGGCTCTTCTTGATTAGTTCCTTAGTATGGAAGGAATAATTACTACATGGATCCTTGACATTTTTATTTCCTAAATATACAGTGGATGCAGTTTAGCTGGTTAAAATTCTTTTGGGGGAAAAAACCCAAAACAAAACATCTTTTGACTTGAAGCACAATAATTTTATTTTAAGTATACTCACCTAACATCAACTATATTTCAACAGTTAATTTGTCTATGCTTCTATCTTCATCCCAGATTTATTTTAATGGCTTATATAATTTAATAGCAATATGAAATAAAAAAAATGATAATAAATGACCTCCTAAAAGATTGCTCTAGTCACAGTTAAGTGTTTTTCTTACAAAGTGAGAATACTATGAAATTATTGCATTTTAATAGAGCACTTTTAATCTGATGTCTATTAACATCTATAGGAATGTTGCTCCAGACTTCATTGTATTCATCAGCATTTTTATCATCATTGTTGTATTCATCATCTGTTAATATATAGGTGAAGGACGGGGTAGCATGGGGCATTATGGAGTGTTTCCACATGAACAGGTCTTTGTGTCAATACGTTTAGGAAGTTGCCATCAGTATGTTGCAAAAGATTTCAGGAAATCACAATTTGTAGGGTTAATCCTGTGGTGCCAGTAACCATGATACTTTAGGTTTTCACATAGGACTTTTACCAGGAAAATCTGTTATGAAGATACAATTGAAAGAGGACTGGAGGACAATTTAAACTCTGTAAAAAGATGGCATGTCTCTTAGAAACATATAGATGTCAATTCCTATTCTCAAATGTATGTATGGAAATAGAATATGGAAATGGAAATAGTGTTAGAGGGAAATTGTAGCCACAATGGTCCAGGAAATGATCCAGTGGTAAGGATTTCTTAGGGTGATATCCTTTATTAGATCAGCTGCATAATTGGGATAGAATCAGACAAGATTTTCAATGCAAAATATCAGGTCTGTGGAAATCAGCACAGCGCAATAAAAAAACACCTACAAACCACCATATACAAAAAACCCCCATGGACCATCCTACTTATGTTCACAAGTCAGGCCCTCAGATACCACACCTGCTCTCAGGAGAACACTCACGATTAGAGACTTACTCAAATTGTGATTTCACAGTTTTCATGGAAACTCAAAAATGGCAGTTTCTACAATCTTGCATGGAATCATCCTAGAAAACTTACTAGAAGTGGGAGCCAGAAGCCACTGCAGCCTAGCCTCACAGTCCATCACTGGGAGGGAAGCCACTGGCATGAAGGGGAGCACCCAAGATGGCAGCCAGCCCCTCCTCCCTCTGTTTCTGACTGATGGGCAGGGCTGCCTTTCATATAGCCCTGCCCTCTCTGCCAATCAGCAGCAGGCGGGGGGGGGGGCACATGAAGGGCAGCCCTCTCCACCAATCAGCAGTGAGAGGCGGGGCTGCTGGGACACCTTGGTCAATCAGCAGTGCAGGGGGGCTCACTGCGAAAAGGCTGCAAAAAGGGCACTGGGTGCTGCAAGCAGCCCACAAGTTTTCCTTTGTTTTAGAGTGATTTAACTAGATCCCTGCTCATGATACCCACCTGGCCAACCTAAAATCTTCCTTTTTACAAAAACATTGAATAGAGAAGCAGACTATGCATATGAAAAAACTATCCAAATACCCCCAAGTAATCTATTACTATACAGAAGGAAAACCCAATGTGACTACACACTCCTGGTGTTCAACTACCATCCTTCTCTGGAACCAATCAAAAAAATAATCAAACAACTTAGGCATTTACCCAAACAACGTGCTCCAGGAGCTGGGGGAAAGGGCACTTTAATTAGAGCGGATCTCGGAGCCGCTCTAATTAAAGAGCCCAGTATTTCATGTGTTTCGGTGATTAATCAAGTCTACTCTGACGCACTGTAATTACAACACGTTGGAGCAGCCTCCATGCATGTGTGTAGGCACCCATTTAGTCTACATGTGACAAAGATCAGACCTTGAAAGAAATATTCCCAGCCTCTCCATTCCTAGCTTCCAAAAAAACTTCCTAACCTTGCCCAAATCATCATCACAAGCTGAACAGACATCAAGTGGGACACAGCCTTGCCTTAGCAAGAAATGCTTAACTCATTTAGACAGCTCAACTGCTACTACAATCAGCATCCTCCATAACAAAACCATCAAAATCCATGCCTTTCCCAGAATGTGATATATCCAATTCAATGCACCAAATTCCCTTTTGACTGAAAGTAAACAGCAGCTATGCACCACAGTGAAATCTCACAGAAAAGATAAAGGACAGGGAGACGCACACTCTTAATAGCACAGTTCTCACAGAACAACCACTCCCTCCCTGACCACACTATCATGCTCAAGAGAAACGTACCTAACACCTTTAAAAGGAGAAATTGGGAACAAAAATTCATAAGCTCACTGGATCCTAAGAACCAAGTATATATCACTGTTAACAGCAAGTACATATTGGTTTTATGGCACATTATAACCTACCTGATTCCTGAATTCTTCCCACACATGAAAGGTGATAATAACCGTTCTCCCTTTTGTAGGCCTTGATCTCTCAGTAATCAGCTTCTTTTCTTCTGCTAACTGTTTGCTACCCCTGGGAATGCCTCTCCCCCCTCTTCCAACTGTATTTTATTATGCTGTGCTGGTTTTCACTCCTCACACCTGATGAAAAATGTCTTGCATTAGAAAGCATGTCTAACTCTATCTCAACTATGCAGCTGGTCCAACAAAAGAAAGTACCCTAAGAAATCCTTGCTTCTTTACAGAGAAATGGCTTTTTCTACAGAAAGGGTATAATGATTAGAGTATGGAATAAAAGGATTTTTTAAACACCATAGTTTCTAAACACTAACGCTGATATCTAACCTTAAACTTCAAATTATACACCTATTATTTCAACACTTAAATTTCAAACAAGTACAGATATTCACACAGGGCTGCATGAGCCATCATCAAAATAACAACTTGAACAGTACACATTCTAAATACAAATTATTATAGACTATTTATAATTATGCTAAAGATACCACTGCTTGATAAGTCCAGTAATCAATGACAAAATCTTAGCTTCCTTCTGAGCTCAATGCACAGCACATGTCTGATTCATTATTTTGGGACAAGCTATACTGCCTGTTGCAGGAGCGGGCAATTATTTCCGCTGGAGGGCCGCTTAATGAGTTTTGGTGACTTGTCAAGGGCCACATGGGTAGCCCTGCCCCTTGACAGTTGCTACACCCCCTAGATGCCATCCTGGGACCAGAAGTCACACTACTAATCCCTGACCTTTGCCACCAGAAGTCCCTTCCCTTGGCCCCCAGAAATATTCCTTTTGGGAGGGGGGTGTTGCCATCTTAGAACCAGAAAAAATCCAAATCATACACTAAAATTGAAACTCCTACTATAACATATTTTAATTTTATTACAAAAAATATTTGTCATGATTTGTGTTTGCATAATTTATATAGAGGTGATTGCATAATAACTGTATATTGTGGGGGGGTGTCTGTGTGTGTATGGTGGGGTGTGTGTGTATGTAGGGGGGA
>NW_017729032.1:27813061-27825004 GCF_001723915.1 Gavialis gangeticus
ATCTCTTCAGCTCTCAATACATACCTGAACGTTTCTTACCTTTGTTTCCACTTTTCATTTGCTGAGCTTGCAGGCATGTGTAGGTGTGAGTGTGTATATGGTGGGGGGTGTATGGTAGAGTGTGGGGGGGTTGTGACGAGGAATGGGGAAGTGTATGGGGACATAGTTTATGTTGCGCGTTGTGTATATATGGGGGGTTGTGGGGGTCAGGTATGGGTGTGTGGCATTTGTGGGGTGTGAGAGAGGGTGGAGGGTGTGGGGATGCCCTTGCACTCCTGCCATGGTGCAGCAGCAGCAGAAGGTGAGGGCACTTACGGTGTTGGTGCCCGGCAGGCCACGGCTCTGGCTAGCACTGCATATTGTGGCAAGGGGTGCAGTTTCCATGGGGCAGTTGGTATTGCTGGTGCTCCCCACCATACAAGTGCACTTGCTCAATATGGGCCCCAGGTGCTGGAGCTGGCTGTCTTCCCCTCTGGAGCTGTGTGGCATGGGAGGGAGCCCCAGGTGCCTTCCCCTGGGAGGCGGAGAAGGCAGCTGACTCCAGAGCCTGGGGCTTCCCTCCTGTGCCAACTGTTCCATGGCAGGGACTGCCGTGATACAAACTGCCCAGCAGAGGCTGCACCCCTCACCGTGATGGGCAGCACTGCCGGAACTGAACCTCGCCCGGCACCAGTGCCCTGAGTGCCCTCTCCTGCAGCCACTGCCTATAAGGGCTGTGCACTACAATGCGGTTCCCATTTTCAAAAAAGGGAGGAAGGAGGACACAGGAAACTATAGGTCAGTTAGTCTTACCTCGATCCTGGGCAAGCTTTTTGAGAGAATTATCCTGGCGCATGTCCGCGAGGGGCCAGCAGGGGAGATTATGCTAGGGGCAACCAACATGGGATCACTAGAGGCAGGTCCTATCAGACCAACCTGGTGGCCTTCTATGACCAGGTCACAAAATCCTTAGATGCAGGTGTAGCAGCGGACGTAGTCTTTCTGGACTTTAGGAAGGCCTTCGATGCTCTCTCACCCCATTCTCATTAAAAAACTAGGAGACTCTGGCGTTGACACCTACACAGTCAAATGGGTCACTAACTACTTGGAGGGCCACACCCACAGAGTGGTGGTGGACAGGTCATATTCGACCTGAAGGGATGTGGGCCACGGGGTTCCACAGGGCTCGGTCCTCAGGCCTGCACTGTTCAACTTCTTCATTGGCGACTTGGACAAGGGGGTAAAAAGCACCTTGTTCAAATTTGCAGATGACACTAAGATGTGGGTGGAAGTGGGTATGCTAGAAGGGAGGAATAGGCTGCAATTGGACCAAGACAGATTACAGGGGTGGGTGGATGAGAACAGGATGGCTTTCAACACTGACAATTGCAAGGTGATGCACCTGGGGAGGAAGAACCAGCAGCATACCTACAGGCTGGGGAACTCCCTTCTCGTCAGTGCAGAGGCATAAAAGGATCTTGGAGTCATTATTGATGCCAAAATAACATAAACCGACCATGTGGGGACTTGGTCAGGAAGGCCAACCATACATGTGTGGATGCTTGTCCTGCTTCCACACATGCATCACAAGCAGGGCCAAGGAGGTGGTCCTCCCCCTCTATGCGACACTGGTCAGGCCGCAGCTGGAGTACTGTGTCCAGTTCTGGGCGCCGCACTTCAAGAGGGATGTGGACAGCATGGAGAGGGTCCAGAGGAGGGCCACTCGCATGATCAGGGGGCAGCAGGGCAGGCCCTATGAGGAGAGGCTAAGGGACCTGAACCTGTTCAGCCTCCACAAGAGAAGGCTGAGGAGACATCTAGTGGCCATTTACAAACTAGTCAGGGGGGACCAGCAGGCACTGGGGGAGTCCCTGTTCCTCTCAGCACTACCAGGAGTGACTAGAAATAATGGTCACAAGCTGGCAGAGGGTAGATTCAGACTAGACATCAGGAGGAGCTACTTCACTGTCAGGGTGGCTAGGATCTGGAACCAACTTCCAAGAGAAGTGGTGCTGGCTCCTACCCTAGGGGTCTTTAAGAGGAGGCTGGATAAACACCTTGCTGGGGTCATTTGACCCCAGCATTCTTTCCTGCCATGGCAGGGGGTCGGACTTGATGATCTGCTCAAGTCCCTTTCGACCCTACCAACTATGAAACTACGGAGGTAATGTAGGGAGGTCCCCATGGCCCCCCTCCCTCCCGCACACTCTGTCCAGCTGAGCTCTGTGCTGCCACTACCCACCTGGGTGTGGGCTCTGTGCTCCTGCCCAGCTGCAGCTTCACCCCCACTTCTTCTCTACCTGCTGCCAGTGGGAGACCAGGGAAGCAGAGCAGGTCCCTGGGGGCTGCAGAAGTGGCAGCAGCAGCCCACCCAGAAGCTGTGTGCTGAACAGGCTGGGCCCTTCTGCCTGCAATGGTGGAAGTGAGGCATAATAGTGTATATTTGGAGGGTGCATACATGTGGGTGCCTCACTCCCAGCCTTGTTGGCAGAAGGCCTGGGTGAGACGCAATTCCTTGGTGCATGCCGTGGGCTAGATGAAAGTGCCTGACGCACACGGTCTGTATTTTGCCTGCCCCTGGCCTATTGACATATAAATTCTTTATGCTCTTATTCTGATGTTCTAGAGCTTTACTCTCCCTGTCTTGCATATGATTTGCATTTATGAATCAAGGAATTCAACAAAATTTGCATTCAAGATCCAGACCAAGGCATTAAACTGGCAAGAAAATGAACTAGGAACTGGTAGAAGGACCAAATCATACAGGTGATATATTCAAAGCAATGTGGATCAATGAGCAAGCTAGTATCCACGGTTCTTGAAAAGTTGGCACATCTGCATTACCACAGATTGTGGCACAAACCAGCTGCAATGACAGATAAGGATATTCCATAAACTAGAAAATGTTACACATCTATTTGCCTTCCAAAATAGTCAAGGCTTGACAGTAAATATATTACTTATTAACCTACAGTCAGTATGACAACATACTACATTATTCTTTATAAATAAATATATACAATGATTTTAGAAGGCACATTAATTACCTCTCATTTCTCAAAATAAATAAATCAGCAAAACCTGTAAATTTTGTTAGTAGCTGACTAGCAATACAACACTGTTACTGTAATCTTTCAGTATGAGTGTAAGCAGCATTCAGCCTTCATATCTGTTCTTTATTTACGTGTCAGTTTCTCTGGCGAAGGGACTCTTCTACTGCTTGTCCCAGTTCACTTTTCAGTAGGACTCAGATAGCAGTTGGGGTGTCTGGAATGCTACCTTGCTACACGTAAGGAATAATAATATACCTTCATAGGAGTGACAATGTAAACTGCTATTTTATTAATACAGTGGCTTACTTTCTTGACTTCATATTTAATGGCAAGTTTTAAACGGCTGAGACTGGGGCGACCATGTTCACCATTATTATGGGTCATCTCCACATCTCCATTCAAAATAGCTTCCACTTCTTCAGTATTTCTGCATAAATCAAGAAGTCCAACTACAAAATCCTTGCACTGAACAGACAATTTCTTGTAGTCATTCTAGAGAGGTGGGGAAAGAAAAAAGAAATTAGCATCCCTTTCCAGACTACGCGGAAGAAAAAAAATTCAGTTGTTAAATGGCATAATATGATTTTGAATTATTTAGATAGTAATAGGTTTGTCATTATGGTCACATAAGAGAAACAAGAACACCCACAGTACATGCACATAGCCCCTGTCAAATAGCTGTTATTTTTCCACCTTTTTCATGACGTGAATCTGAAAGTACATACAGACAAATGCAGCCATTAAAAATCAGCAGAGTCATGCCAGTTTAATGAAGAAGCGAATTTCACTTACATCAATTTTAAGACGAGAAGAGAGCATTGACTATCTAGCAAGATCTTCCCCACAGTAAATATTACAGAATGTCATTAAGTTCCTACATCAAACCCTTAACAACTTCTTGAGCAATAGCATTTATTTTAGAAAGATACCCAGTCTTGATTTAAACACGAAATAAAAGAGAACCCGTTATATCCTTATGTAAATTATTCTAATGATTAATTCCTCTTAGTGTAAATCAACTGTTCCAGCTTTCTGTTTTGAATCTAACTTTTGCTGCAAACTACTTCATCTTTGTCTGCTAAACTGAACTGTGTTTTATCAGAAATTTTTGCTCCATGGACATATGCATAGCCTTCGAATTGGATAAGATAATACATGGAGCTCCTCTAATCTCTCACCAGAAGGCTGCTTTTTTCAGACCCTTAGTCATGCAGAGCCTTGTTGCACCTGAGGCTGTGAGACTCACAAGTGTTGTTTGGTGTTACTGCTGGCTTGGAATTTGGGGCAGTTACTCCAATAGTCTAGAAACCTTCTCTGTCTCCCACCTGCACAGCTGTGACTTGCCACTAGAGGCCTGGTGAGTAGGGGCAGGGCTAGAAGCTGTAGCGGTAAATTGCCACAAAAGGGCTGGTGAACCAGGACAGGCATCTTTCCGCGCTCTATGGGTGGGGGTCTGAGAGATCCTGGGATACTGGAGGACTTCAGCTTGGGTGGCATGTCTATGGGGAGTGGCCACACCTAAACAGAACAGGAGCTGGGTAGTCCAGATCAGAGGTAATCCTGCCTGAAGTGGCATAACTTTGAGCCACATAACAAGTGCTTAAAACCACTTTAAGGTGTTAATGTGTGGACAATCCAAGGGTTAAGAGTTCCAGGAGCTACCTAAAATTACAGTATAACAAGGCCTTTACACAGTTCTTTTCTGATCCTTTTCCAGTTGCTCATCATCCATGTTTAATAACACCAGAATACATCACAGTATTTCAGAAAGAGTCTCACTCGGATGCATAATGAGAATATTGATTAGTAGTAGGGAGGTCATATTACCCTTTTATTAATTTACATAAGTGGAAGGTTAATGACATGGTCATCTTACCCCCCCAAAAAGGGAAAGAAGGCAAAAAACAGAAACTCACAGAAGGATGTCTGATGTGTGTCAGCTCCTCCAGCTTGTCTACTATTGAAAGCTACCTCTCTGTGTACTAATAAAGTTATACCATATACATAGCTGCTTCCCAGAACCCCTTCCACAGGCACAGGATCCTTTTCAATGTATTCAGTCCTCAGTCCATCAACTTTGATGCTTCCAATAATTATATTACTACTAAAAATTAAGTCATAAAAGAATGAAACTTGGGACTTTGTCCAGAGAGGCGGGAGGACCTCTATGGCTTTTTATCCTGATCACTGCTTTTCATATCTGATTTAATTTTCTATGAGTACTTTATCACCATAACTCATTTTCACTCCTCTCTCCTCTCCTCAGTTAATAAACCCATTCTCAACCTTTTCTCTATTCCTTCCTTCTGAATCTCTCTCTCTCAGGTAGTCATCCTCTGGAAACAGGTGTATCCTGGGAACACCTCTGGGAATATCCCTGAAGGTAGATGACTACCATGGGAATGAAGAACTGGTCCAAGTTTACTTCCTGAGGACATGCCCTCGGATATGCTTGTTTTTCAAAAGCTGGGTACTCCCACACTCCACCACAAAACCAGCATGTTACTCCAATAGATTATCAGGATGATTGCATCCCAGTTTTGCACTGCATTCCAATCAGGTGATTACTCAAACAGCGTAAAAATAGTCACATATAAACTATCACGTCTGCATAAACCTACCTGTAATTCATTTTTTTAAATAATGTCATCTTAGTTTAGACATTGCAGATTTGTCACGAAGTTGCAAGGAATATTAATGCAGTTATCCTACAAAGAAGATGCCAGAAGCCAAGCACTGAAATGAACAATGTCATGACAAGTTGTAGTGCTATGGAAGTGGAAAGCAGATAAACCAATTTTCTCTCTCTCAAAAAAAGATACGAAGATAGTAACAACACTCCCCCCCCATGTTTCTTGCTATGAGATCAATTTTATATATTTGTTTGTTTGTTTGAACAGGATTAGAAATGGATGCTCTGTATTTTCCTTTTGCCTGGAAGTTCCAAGCTAATATTGAAAAAGCTCAGAATCAAAGCCACTTTACACATTTTATCTATCTTGCCTGGGCTAAGGTTATGTCTTTCTTTCTGTCTTAACAAGGCCTTGTGAATTACTCATACTTTGCAATGAAGATGTCAGCTACAGAGCAAAACTTTCTTGAAAAAAACTGAAGAAAAACCCCAATTCAGTACATCAATCAAAGGGATTATAGCATATGTCTGTATCTTCTGGCATTGGCAATGAGTAGGGGGTGCACACTGTTGCATGTGCACCCCGAGATTGGCGATGCACCTCCTGAAAGAAGTGCTGCCGACGCCAGCAGGTGGTTATTGCTCGCTACCCCCTCCCCTCGCTGCTGACACTGCCGGCAGCATCTGTGGGTGGTTGTCAGCTGCCAGTTAGTGCTCACACCCCCTCCCACTGCCGACAATACCATGGCTGCCTGAGGGAGCTCCCTGCTCACTGCTGCCATGTCCCTGCTGCTGACCACCGCCACCTACAGGTGGTCGCCGTGCCCTCCCCGCCACCCAGCCTCTGGGGGCATGTGTCATTCATGTCTTCTGGTGTGATCTATATATACTTTTTATATATCTAGTGATTAACAATTGGCAAAAAAAATTTAAAGTTGCATTTTACAAAGTCTACCATCTTTCGTTATTTTGAAAATTTTATTTTTATCAAAATGAAAATTATATATTCACCTTTAAAAAGCAGCTAGAGAACCACATGTATATTTTGGGGGATGATCTGCTCAGGTCCCTTCCAACCCTAGAAACTATGAAACTATGAAACTATACTACTTGAATTTAGGCTCTGGGTATGGCATTCTGGTGTATTTTAGCATCCAGAAGAGGCTAAGCTTATCTAAGCATTTTGCTTGTGGCAAACACAAAAGAATACCTATTGTCCTACAACACACAGCACCTTCAATCACTAGAGGTACCACCTAAACTGAAGCCCCTTCAGCATATGACAGAAGTAAATGGGTGCCAGTGAATGAGCTCTCTGTTATGGCCATGTGACTTTAGAATGGACACAATCTTAAAAAGCTGAAGTTTGTCAGGGACACTACCTTCTGCTCCCTGTAAGAGCAGGGAATACTGGAAATTAGGGCTGAGGGAATCTAAGGGGCTGGAGAGGATCTGCCTGTATGTATGAAAGAGAGAGAGGGAAAGAGAGAGAGTGAGAGAGCATGTCAGGAAGATGGTAGAGAGGGTTAATTGATTTTAATAATTTATGTTGTTACTTTGTATTTCAGTTGATCAGGAAAAACAACAGGGCTATTTATCTTACTTTATTTTAGAAAATCATCAACAGTGCAGTGTTGGATGCGCACTCTTTTATTACAGCTTGCAAAAACTGCAGATGGGAATAGGGAGCAGTGAGCTAAGATCTCTGTTTTTCTGGTTTAGGTTTCATCTTCTTTTTAATTCAACTTGAGTGCCCAGAAAAGAACTTAGTTCCCAATCATACAAACTGTAAGGTGCTTAACTTTAGTCATACAGGGCACCTATACAAGTGCTCTGGGGCATGGGGAGGTGTGTTTTAATTTAAGCGGCTCTCAGGAGTCGCTGCAGTTAAAACACCTGCAGCTTGTCATGTATTCAGAGCCCTGCATTTCAAAAAGGTGGTGGGGGTGCTTTAACCAAAGCTCATTCGATGAACTTTAGTTTCAGCTCCCCTGATGCCATTTTGAAATTCAGGAAAGCTGAATACATGAGATGCTGCAGCACGCTGGAGCATTCGGAGTAGAACACTCCAGCAGACTCGAATCTGTTGCGAGGCCTTCTATCGAGAACGTGTCAGAGCACGTGTAAAAGTTCCCATAGGTATTAACTTTGACTTCTAAGAGAAGAGTCATGTGTATAAAATTAACACATGAAATTGTGAAGTGTAGACTTTAGAAAGGAAAAGGGTTCTTCATTGTGGGGCTGGGCTTGCCAGAATAACTACCTGTCTGGGCCACTGGGTCTTCGATTCCTGCCTCATACATTTAAATTTTAAACCTTCTTTATTTTCACTAGTTAAAAGTTTGGGGGATTTTGTTCTGTTTTGTAAAATTCAATATTTATCGGAAGACAAAGAAGCTGGAGGTGATACTTCTAATGTAATAAATTAGCATTGTATTGAGTGAATAATACAGCTAGTGCTGTAGGCATGCTTTGGTTGTGGGAGGGGAAAGAATGGGAGCATAGGGGGCACTGTACCTTTGACTCTTTAGAACTGATACCATCCATCCCTCCTGTTACACTACGCAATAGCTATGGGGGGGTGATGAAACCCAAGTGTGTAAGGGCAGATCCCAAGTCATTATACTAGAGAGAATTTCTATGCTGATAGGAGTTTTCCTTTTAACAAACTCCCCAGGAAAAATGGCATGTCTTTCTCCAGGCTAAAGAGTTATTTTATGAGAATTTTAAGAACATTATTATTTATTAGTGGGTGGTAACTACAAGTCAATTATTAATGAAAGCTGAGTCAGGAGTTACTAAAAAGGATTGTCCAGGTGAGCGCTCAGCAACACTTCCTAAAGATAAGTCAAAATGGTCAAGCTTGGGTCTGACATGGGCCAGCACTAAGACCTGACCACTGCCTCTGGCACTGTCTGTGCTGCCCAGCTGTAGTGCAGCATGGGAAAGCTCACCCTCACCATAGAATCATAGAAAGTTAGGGGTGGAAGGGACCTCAGGAGGTCATCTAGTCCAACCTCCTGCTCAAAGCAGAACCAGCCCCAACTAGATCATCACAGTCAAAGCTTTATCTAGCCAGGTCTTAAAAACCTCAAAGGATGGAGCTTCCATCACCTCTCTGGGTAACCTGTTCCAATGTTTTCCTACCCTCCTAGTGAGAAAATTCTTCCTAATATGTAACCTAAACTTCCCTTGCTGCAACTTGAGACCATTATTCCTTGTTCTGTCATCTGCCATCACTGAGAACAGTCCAGCTCCATCCTTTTTCAATCACCCTTCAGGTAGATAAAAGCTGTTATTATATCCCCTCAGAGTCATGTCTTCTCTATACTAAATAAGCCCAGTTCACTCAGCCTTTCCTTAGAAGTCATGTCCCCCAGCCTCTCACCATTTTTGTTGCTCTCCACTGGACTCTCTCCAATTTGTCCACATATTTTCTGTAGTGGGGGGCCCAAAATGGGACACAGTATTCCAGATGTAGCTACACCAGTGCTGAATAGAGGGGGGAAATCACTTTCTTTGCCCTGCTGGCAATACACTCACCAATGCAGCCCAGTATGCCATCAGCCTTCTTGACAACAAGGGCACACTGCTGGCTCATATACAGCTTACTGTCTACTGTAACTCCCAGGTCCTTCCTGCAGAGCTCCTGCCCAGCCAGTCAGCCCCCAGCCTGTACCGATGCATGGGATTGTTCCGTCCTAAGTGAAGAACTTTGCACTTCTCCTTGTTGAACCTCATGAGATCCCTTTTGGCCCAATCCTCCAATTACCTAGGTCACCCTGAATCTTAGCTCTACTCTCCAGTGTATCTACTACTCCCCCCAGCTTGGTGTCATCTGCAAACATACTGAGGGAGCACTGCATGCCATCTTCCAATTTGTTAAAGAACATATTAAACAAAAAATGACTGGACCAAGAGCTGGGGCACTCCACTTGATACCAGCTGCCAACTAGACATCACACCATTGGATTACTACCCTCTGACCCCAAATATCCAGCCAGTTTTCTATCCACTTCACAGTCCATTCATTTATCCTGTACTTCCTTAGCTTCCTGAAAGAATGGTGTGGGAGACTCTATCAAAATCCTTGCTAAAAATCAAGGTACACCACATTCACTGGTTTCCCCACTTCCACAGAGCCAGTTATCTCATCATAGAAGATAATCAGGTTGGTAAGGGAATCAGGTTGTAGGGGACTCCCTGGGAATCCTGCTGTTGCCTGCTGGCAGCAGCTGTCTCCGCAGAGGTGCAAGGCCGCTGTTGCACCACTCCCTGGGGGCCCAGATTGAGGATGCTCAGGGACCTGCAGGCCTAGAGGCAGCTTGTGCCAGAGCTCCCAACCCACCCTGAGCACCCACATGGGGCCCAAGGGTGCCATGGAACCCCACTTCCACAGTGGGTCCGTGCAGGGACATGGCCTCCGGGCAGCTGCAGCAGGAAGGCAGGGAGGGTGCACCGACCCACCCTCAGCCTCTACCCAGAGCCCCAAGCAGCTGGGCTGGCAGAATTGGGGTTTACAGAAGTTGGCGCTAGGCCACAGTGGGGCTGCCTGGCATCCTCAGGCCCAGGGCAGATCAGGACCTCCTGGGACCCACTGAGCAAGTAAGTGGGGAAGTTTGGGCCTGGCCAGGGCTGAGGCCAGAGCAGCTGCTCCCAGCCTGGGTTGCCTGCGGCTGCCACTGAAATAAGCCCACTGCCGCTGGGGCTGTGCTTGGTTGGGGGGTGTGCCCCAGGCCCAAGGCAGCTCCATGGTGACCCTGCTCAGATTGGACATCTTGTGGGGGTCCCCCCTCCCCGGGCACCAGACCCGCTTGTGAGCAGCCTCCTTCCCTGGGCTCCAAACCCTGCACACACACCCACAGCCCCCAACACTTTCACAAATTCTCTCCCCAGACACACGCCACACCCACCCCCCCAACCATTCGAAGTACCTATATGATTTTGACTTTTTCTGCATACAATTCTGAGTTTTTAGCTGTGCGATTAAAACAGTGATTGTGACTAATTTTTTTAATCACGCAAATAATCATGATCACATTTTTAAGCTTGTCTGACAGCCCTGCAAGAATGTTGTGGGACACTGTACCAAAAGCCTTGCTAAAAATCAATGTATAGCACATCCACTGATCTCCCCACTTCTCCACTCCCCCCTATCCCTCCCACTCACAAAATGTAATATTTTTAGTCTTACAGGAGGTCACCATAACTTACCAAGGAGGAAGGATGCAGTAGCAAATATTACTACTTACAAGAAAAATAAAATTTCAATCCAATCACAAGAGCATGTGTGACAGCACCTTGCAATCTGCTGCAGGAGAGGCAGTGCATACATAGGACCAAACCATCAGAATTTAGCCCCTGCTTCCCCCTTGCTTCACAAGGGATGCCAAGTATATCAGCCTCTTTTCTGGAGTAGCTTATTCCCCCAGCTGCCTTGGCCATGGCATAGTTGTATGATAATGTTGCATGATATTACCATACAAGAAGCTGGGTGTGCCTGTTGTCATGGACAAAACAGGATGCCGAGAGACGACATTCCACCACAGAGTTTTACCAACTCCTGACAGAGGACCCTATGGCACAACATTACCATGAACTAAATAAACTCTTAATGAAACTACCTCTGGAAACAAAGGAGGGGATTACTGCTTCCACCTCCTAGGCCAGGCAACTTGGACTTATTATCCAAGATCCACACACCTGGAAACTCAGGATGTGCCACTGACTCTGGTATTAGCACCATCACAAAGGGAGTTTCTGGCTATGTTAACTCTCCCCATATGCCACTGCCAGCTATTTGAAACACACCACAAATTTCTTAAAGAAACTGGATTCCGTTGACAAGCTTCCAGCAAATGTTACATTAGCTACTATGGACGTCACATCTCTGTTTACCAACATCCCCCTCAGGGAGAGATTAAAGGCCATAAAGAACTTTATCCCTGACAGGAAAATTGCTTCAGTAGTTACAGTGCATCAGAGCAGCCTCCCTGCACGTGTATAGGTGTCCTAACATTCATTCACTCACCTGGAACTCCACCAGTGTCATATATCTCAACCCATGTTTACATTGCCCCTCTGCTGTCTATTAAACAAACAGGGTGATCTCTACATGTAAGAATGAATAAATGCCAATCTGATACCAACTGCAGAAAGACTCGAACGCTTTTGGCAGAACACTTTCAGGTTCCCTGGACCTGACCTCAGGATTGCTGTTCTCAGGCACAAACCCCCCCCCCCCCCCAACCCCCCCGTTTAAATGGGAAACTCCAGAAA
>NW_017729032.1:27825022-27829903 GCF_001723915.1 Gavialis gangeticus
GTCAAGTGCTGTCTCGTTCCCCCGTCTAAGCCCTTAGTTATCCTCTTTCCGGAAAAAACCCCCCCCCCCCCCCAAAGCCCCCAGTTTAAATGGGAAATTCCAGAACAAGCAATCATCTACAAACTGGACTGTGTTAAGTATGGTTTAAACAGGGACTATGGGTTCTTATTTCATTACCTGGATTAGCTTTTGTGACCCCTTTTGTTCCAATGGGTTTACAGCTCATTTGCTTTCCTCTCCTAGCACTGCACCCTCCCCTGCTCCCTTGTTTTTTGTATTCTAAAATTTCTCTCCTTTCTTTTACTTTGTTTTCTGCATGCCCTTTCACAGCATCTGATCAAGTGAACTTGGGTTTGTGGAGGTTTGTGCTCTCTCTCTCTACATATCCTATTTAGTTAGTCTATAAAGGTTCATATTTACCCTGCTAGTCAAGGGAAGCCATAGCTCTGTCCATTCCACTCCCCTCCCTGACCATTCTCTACCCACCTCTGTAGGAAGAGAAGTAGCAGTTAAATGCCATCCCCTCCCCATACTACAAGCAGTAATGTTGGTAATCCACACAAGGCAGTAAGGGGACTCCCAGAAATAAAAATATTCTATACACAGGACAGGTACAAGTTTCTCCACATTATCTGCTAATTGTGTGATGACGACCTAATTTAAGAAAGTCCCTAAGGCCAAGAAGGTGGCAGAATCTCTAGGTCCCTTTTGGTATTTGGCAACTGCCAACAAGGGTTTGAGCAATGCCTTTTTGAAAGCTATGCCCCACCTGCACTTATCAAACATGTACTGATTTTCCTGACAATCCTCATACAGGCAGTAGCAGGAGAACATTTAACCAGTTTCACTCACCTTGAACTCTTTTTCAATGTTTGCAAGCACAGCAAGCTCGTTGCTGAGTTCTAAAGCCGTCATTACTGGGTCTTCACTGGACAACGACAGGTAAGCAGGGCTTGCCAGACCTTTGTAAGCATTGATTCTGGACCTAGAATGGCTGAAAGAGTCATGTTTTTGCTTCTCATTGCACTCAGTGCATTTGCAGAAATAGTCATGTGGCCTTTCAATGCGAGCCCCTTTCCTCAAGAGAGTGTGAACAATTTCATATTCCTGGCAATGGGCAGCTAGAATGATTGGAGTAACATCATGGGAGAACCGAGTTCCATCTTCATCATATGCATAGAAATCATCATGCTGGAGTTCTGACTGGCTGGGACTTAGTGCCAACCTCTTGCCTTCAGCGAATGCAGGGTGGTTTAAGATGGCTTCAACTATCCGAACATACCCCTTACTAATAGCCAAGAGTAAGGCATCCCCAACCCGTGACAGGTTCTCCTTCTTCAGCAGAAGTTCTGTGATCTCCAGGTGCTCACTGGCAACTGCTAGCTGCAAAGCATTCTGCCCCATGAAGTCCACACAGTTCACATTGAGTGAAGTGCACTCTTCCAGCATTCTACGAATCACAGGAATATTACCGTATTCTGCCGCATCCAGAAAGCGCTCCTCCTCAAGTGACAGACTTGTTGACCGGTCATTAAACATGTATGCTGGCCCTCGATTGGCCAGCCTTCTGCCCTTCTCCCGGAGGACGGTCTGCCGTCGAAGCACTAGCCTATTCTCAGTACCCCGACTGTGTGGAAAAAGAGAAATCATTAATCCTCTTGTGCAAAGAACCCTGCAGTTCTAGCCTACCTTTCAGGAACACTAGAATTTAGCTGCAGTCAGTCAACCATTATACTTATAGTCTGAATTTGTTCTATGGTCTTTCATACTAATCAATATATTATGCCAGTTGCCTTGTATAAGGTAAAAAATTCCCGCTTCGTTGCCTTACTTCATGCTTACTCAGTCACAGATCATATTCAGTCCAAACACATCAAACCTGCATATACTTCTTATACGGTATCTATTTGTAGACTATGCTGTTACAAGGCAGGGAAGAGTACTAAAAAATACTGGGCATCCAACTCAAAATGAGCTAAAATATTTCCCCCCCCAACCTCATCACTACATACAGGAACATTAGAAACATGAGCAGCAAACCAATTATTATTTGTCCTTTTCTCCAAAGTAACCCAAGTTAACTCTTGGTCAACGTTATCTGACTATTTCCATTACACCCTTTGATTTTCAGTCATTCATAAGAGGCCTGATTTTTTAAGCAATAAACTTCCCCCTTTTTTAGGAAAAAAATTGAACTTTTACAACAATTTGAATGCCAACACAGAGAGTAGAAAGTTGGTGCATAAACAATCCTTATAGAAGGAAAAAGCATTAGAGTGTTCTGGTGAAAATCAGCTGTAATTCAGGCAAATTTAATTCTTGGAAAAACAATCGGACTTTGTACATTTTGAGAAAGGCCCCTTGTATTTGGGGCCTTAGTGTGCATACTTAAAGCTATGAATGGCCGTGTTTTTTTATGAGTTGGAAGCCCATGAAGATAAACAGTATTTGGGCATATTTAGGAGCGTTTAAATTGAATGATTTGTGATCTATTTAAAATATTGTTTCTTCAAAGTGCTCTATCTGCACTATTAACACCCTGCCAGTTTCTTATGTCCACAACTGAGATGTTTAAATGTCTTTTCAAACTGTGAAGGTCTTCAAAATCCACAAGAGGGTGCTTTCAGCAGGAAGCTGCTTTTTAATTTGGCTTCCAAAATTAAGACTAGTCTGGCTTACCTTGTGTGATTGAAAAAATAATGCCTCCTGAATCTTGCCTTTATGAAAGGAGAAAATTCTCAGTATTTAATATTAGATTAGTGATAGCCATTCTTGATTTGTCCAGAAGCCTTCTTGCCCTCTCAAATTTCAGTTTACTCTCTTGGTGAAAACTAAAGCTCTACAAATCATTAATGTATCAGTTCAGCAACCCAGCTGAAAAATTGAAAAACTGGCTTAGACAAAAAAAAACATTTAGGGCACCTATACACATGCAGGGAGGCTGTGAATTGGAGCAGACTCAATATATCCCTCCCACTCCTGGAGAATGTCTATAAGGGTCCAATGCCACAGTCCATTTCTCTACACTTGGAGATTCAGAACTTCATTTCCTTTGCTTTTCTTACAGGTCTATGAAATGAAACTTTTCATGTCAAACCATTTTTCCTCGTTTCAATGAGAAAAAACCAAGAACCTAAGGGTGTTTATAGATGTGCTCCGGGAGTTGGGGGGAAGAGGGGCGAATCGAGTCTGCTTTGATGCTCTGTAATTACAGTGTGTCAGAGCAGCCTCCCTGCCAGACACCTGGGTTAAAATGCCATCCTCAGAGTGAGGGGAAGGCATGGGGGAGGAGGAGGGGGGTGGAGATGCTGGGACAGTAGGGAAAGGAGCACTTTTGTGGCTTCTTGTTGAAATTGTTTTACATTTTTTAAAACAAATTTGTTGGAGCAGAAATTTGAATCAAGCTGTCTCCAAGCTCCCTCGAGAAAGTCATAACTACTTGGCTAGAAAATCATTTCACTCACTTGGTCTCTGTCTCAATGGGAATTTAGTATCACATCTAGGGTAAGCTTTCTGAAAGGGGTCCAGTGCCATAGTCCATTTCTCTACATTTGGAGCACCAGAACTTCATTTCATTTGTTTTTCTTACAGGTCTATTAAATGAAACAGTTTGTGTCAAGCCATTTTTCCTCATTTCAATGAGAAATAAACATCTAAGGGTGTTTATAGATGTGATACTAAATTCCCAATTGAGGCAGAGACCAAGAGAGTGAAGTGATTTTCTGTTATGACTTTCTCGGGGGATGGTGGGGGGGGGGAGAGCGCACAGCTTGATTCAAATTTTTGGTGCAATATGGTTTGAAAGTGTTAAATCTTATTTTTAAAAGATTATAGATTTCACAGATTCATAGGTAACTCAAGACTTTCAAGGTTTGGATAGGTAGTGATATCCTCCTGTATCTGCAGATAGCCTGAAGCAACTGCTCTGAGACTACTCCAGGCACTTCAGCAGGTGGGGAAATGGAGTCCCACTGACTTCCAGCAAAAGACTATAACCTAATAGGGCCCCTTATTTCTATTATCCCCACTCAGTGCCTTTCATGTGAAGCAGATTGGTGAACCAAAAAAATGGTGGTGCAAGGCCTGGTGGATCCAGCAGCACAACAGATAACTCATGTAGAAAACCTTGGGATTAAATGCAAACAGAGGCAGAGACCCTTTGTGGGTATATGTAGAAGATATTTTGCTTCAACCCAGCACAGGATGGCTTCACTGGCTCCCACTGCTTTAATAACCACCAATACCTCAATAACTCCTTAACTTCCTTCTTTGATCTGATTTCTCCCCCTTCATCTGCAGTTGTTTTTTCTGACATCTAAATGTCAATGTCCAGCTACCAAAACTGTCAACATGGTAAATAGTCATTCCATTATTTACACTTCCATTAAACTTCATCACCTCCTACCTTTGCCTTTTAATAACTTCAGCTCATGAAGACTTGCTATAGCATATTAATCTCTCCAAAATCCAGCCTGTCATTAAATCATGTCAGTAATTTTATACTGCTCCAAAATCTGTATTTTTTCTTGTAGTTCAGATTATATAGCACTGCTATAACTTTGGACCCTCCCTTGCCAATCTCATCTTGATTACTGAAACATGCAGTGAAACATTGAAATCATAACTCTTGAATGCTTGGGACTGAAAATACTGAATTTGTTGGGAATAAATTAATAATTTTCAGTGCTTTTGTAGTATAAAATATGTCCCCGCCATTCTCATTAAAGAAAGACTGATATAATCTGGGAAAACTAATCTCCTAACCCCCTGCAGAAACTCACTGTCAAAATAAAACGGTTTTCCATTGCTGCAGTAAGCAATATTTACAATTTTATGCTATGTTCTATTTCTATTATAGTGCAATGATTCTGCATATATATA
>NW_017729032.1:27830157-27831062 GCF_001723915.1 Gavialis gangeticus
TTATAGTGCAATGATTCTGCATATATATATATATATATATATATATATATATATATATTTTATATATATACTTCCATAAAAATAATCCAGAATGCAATGCAGGAAGAAGTACTATTAATCAGATGCTGATTACTCATGGACATAAACTCAGATGTTAAATGAGGCAGAACGAATAAAAATGTTCTGCACTTAACCTAGGAAATAAATCATTAATGTGAACAAGAATGAAAGGATTTATAGATCAATTATACATATTTAACTCCAGTGTGCTTCGTCTAAAGACTCTCACCTGATTTATCTCATCCAAAAATATTAATGTTTTCTAGTATTGTAATTATTCCCATTTGTCCATGTCATGATTCTAGATAGAACAGTTTTCCAAAAGAGCCACAAAGGTTAAGAACCCCAGGCTCTTCCAAAAGAGCCTTACTAGTAGCTAAACATATGTCAAAACTAGACATCATGACAGTTTTTATTATCCAAACAATACAAACAACAGGATACAGTATCATTGATCTCATTTAGGACTATGGTGATAGGTTTATGCAAATGGAAAAACAAAGAAAAAAAACCTCAAGAACTTCTATGTCCCCATCTTTCACCTAGGATAGATGGATGCAGCTCAATAAAACAAAATATTTTTAAATACATAGGGAGTAGAAAGAAGGCCCCAGGAAATGTGGGGCCCTTGCAGGACAAGACGGGGAATCTGGTTGTCACGCCAGATTACAAAGCCAACATATTTAATAACTTCTTTGCCTCTGTCTTCCTCAGTAAGGACCAGAACTGCCACCTCCCTGCTGGGCCCCCTTCGGGCCCTGGGGGAGGCTCACCTGGGCCTAGGGTGAGTGAGGATTTAGTTAGGGAGCTTCTGGAGGGGCTGGACGTTTTTAAGTCAGCCGGCC
>NW_017729032.1:27831886-27833247 GCF_001723915.1 Gavialis gangeticus
TTTGACCCCAGTACTCTTTCCTGCCATGGCAGGGGGTCGGACTAGATGATCTGCTCAGGTCCCTTCCGACCCTAGAAACTATGAAACTATGAAAGCAGGGGTACTTATAGGTGGCTAATCTATATTGCTGGTTGGAAATTTTTCCAAAATATTTTTGTCATTAATGGCCTTTTTGTTGAATGGAAAACTAATTCCAACTAATTCCAACATTTTCAACTAATTTTGGGGGGCTTTCATAGAAAAAATAAAAGAATGTTTATGGCCAAAATATTTTGTTTTATCAACCAAAATGCTTGCAAGAAAAATGTTATTGAAATGTTGTTATTTGTGATGGTGGTAGTGATGATATTTGGGGGGGGCGAGGTCTGACATTTTTCATTGTGAGGGAAGGAGAATTTGTTTCCCAACCAGGAAGGACAAACATTAAGAAATCATAGCAACAGCAAGACGTGAGAGTGTTCAGCACAAATATGGATATTGACAGAATAAGGGAGTGAGTAGGAAATAGAAATAGTAGTACTAAAAAAAAAAAATTAGAACAACATTTTTACAGCCTCTGGGTTTTGTGACCTTAAGACAGGATGGTGGAGCTTGCTATTGTAGCAGGAAGTGAGTAAGGGGGAAAGATTAAAGTTTAGGATTAGATAACTTCTACTTGAGATGGCAGTGGAACATCTGAGGGTACAGGACTGGGCAAAAAAAAGAAAGGCCAAGGACAGAATTATCCAGCTACAAGTAATAGCTGTAGTTTTGGAAATTAGTAAGATTTCCAGGAGGAAGAGGAGAAGAAAGCTGAGACTATGTAGATTCCCAAGGGATGAGAGAGAGTGAGAGAGATCACATAAAATGCTGAAGAAAAGGAAAGCAAAGAGAGCAGAGTTTTAGATGAAACTCATCCAATCATAGGGTATCATAGACTTAGAGAAGCAGGGCTGGAAGGGACATTAAGAGGTCATCCAATCCAATCCCCTGTCAGAAGCAGAATCAGCCCTATCCAAACCATGCTTTACAAATCCATTGTCTAACTTCTTAGAAAAACTACACAATCAACCCAGACAACACTAGACACAACACCCTAATCTGCCATAGGTAAAGCAGGGTGACCATGGTGGCCAATGTTCTGCTACTGTAAAGGTTGTTAAAATACTCTCAAGAGATCCCAGGAAGAGGGCCATGCCCCCTGCTACAGAGGAAGGCAAAAAACCCCACATCCGTACCAATGTGATCATTTCCTTCTTGACCCCAAAGACGGTTATTGGTCTGACCCTGAGTAGAAGGTCAGGACCCTCTAACCAGAACTTCCAGGTTTAAATGCCAGCAGAAGTATGGGAACTTCCCACTCAAAATCCCTGCCTTGGCTG
>NW_017729032.1:27838247-27839277 GCF_001723915.1 Gavialis gangeticus
GAACTTCCAGGTTTAAATGCCAGCAGAAGTATGGGAACTTCCCACTCAAAATCCCTGCCTTTGCTGCAACCAACACCCAATATTTCTAAGGAAAACATAGCAACAGGAAGGGAAAAAAATTCCCTCCCTGCCCCATGTAGCCCTACAACCAGCAAAGCCCAGAAGCATGGGAAATACTCGTAGCAGAACATAAGCATAGCTATGCCTAGATCAGGGGTGTTAAACACATGCAGTCTTGGAAGCTGAATGATGGTCACTGGGTTGATCTGTAGGTGGGAACCACCCTCTCCCTCCCCTGCAGCACCTATGTCACCAGGTCCAAACAGTGCACATGCTAGCCCTGAGGCTTGAGAATGGTGCATGGGGCTGGCACAGGGTACACACTGCCCATGGTGCACAGGCTGGACCAAGATGCCACATGTAGCCCACGTCTCATAACTCCCTGTGTTGTGGTCAGCACCAGCTTCAGCCTGCACACAGAAGGCAACATGCATCCCGTGCTGGCCCTGCATATCACAACCACAGTAAACCTCGGGGCTGGCTCATTCTACATGTGGCATAAGTGGCCAGCATGGGGCACATACTGCATGAAGCACCCTGCTGGACCAAACTGGTGTGTTGGCTTCAACACTGCCCAATCCAGATTATCCAGATTGGCTCACATGCAACACACACCCTGAGCCAAACCTCTGCATGCAGAGCATGGCACTGCAGGCAATGTGTGGATTGGGTCCAAAGACCCATGGGCCAGGTCATATGGCTCAATGGGCTGGATATGGCCCACAGGCCATGCGTTTGATACCCCTAGCCTAGATCATCTCTGACCAATGCCTTTCCAATTTCTACTTAAACACCTCTAGTGACAGAGAATCCACAACATCCCTAGGCAGTCTATTCCACTGCCTCACTATACTAACTGTGAAAAAGTTTTTCCTGATAGGCAATCTCAGCTTGCTTTGCTGTAACTTCAAGATTCTGATAATTATTAATACATCCTAATGGCAGGAGGTTCTAAACAGGGATCCCGGGG
>NW_017729032.1:27839392-27844523 GCF_001723915.1 Gavialis gangeticus
GGGGGGGGGGGGGAGTGGTCATTCCTGGGCCCAGTGCTGTTCAATGCATTTATTAATGATTTGGATGCTGGCATAGAAAGCTTCTTGAGGAAATTTGCAAATGACATAAAACTGAGAAGGACTGTGAACACGTTGGAAGACAGAAGCACAAATCAGAAGGATCCGGAAAGACTGGAAAGCTGGGCTGAAGACAGCAGGATGAAGTTCAATGCTGACTAATACAAGGTGCAACACTTCAGGAAGAATAATTTAAATTCAACTTTAAAATGAGTGACGCCTTGCTGGATGGCCACACTATGAAGAAGGATCTGGGAGTTTTGGAAGATTACAGACTCAACAGTCTGCTGTGTTGCAGCTGCACAAAAGGCCAATATAGTTTTGGGAAAGATACATCATTAGAAACATTAAATGCAAGACATGGAAAGTGATGGTGCCTTTTCACTCGGCACTGGTTAGGCTTCATCTAGAGTACTGTGTGAACTTTTGGGCTCAACATTTGAAAAAGGATGTGGAAAAGTTAGAGAGGGTCTGTGGCAGGTGACAAAAATGATAAATCATACGAGGAGAGGCTGAAGAAGTTAAGCATATTCAACTTGTAGACATGACAGCAGTATTCAAATACTTGAAGGGCTACCATCAAGAAGACTGAGAACATCTTTTCTCTCTTGTTGTAGAGGGTAGGACACAGAGCAATGACCTGGGGTAGCAGCAAGGTAAATTTAGGTTGGATATCAGTAAAAACTTGTTCATTTTTAGGACAGTGAGGCAGTGGAACATACTGCCTAGGTATGTTGTGGTCTATCCATCACTGGAGGTGCTCAAGAAGAAGTTGGATAGCCACTGGTGGTGAACAATATAGGATAGCCACTGGTGGTGGACCTATGCCTATGGTCCACTATGTGTATGTCACATGTTACCGAGATTTGCTGGTTGCTGCATGGCACTGGAAGGGAATTCTGCCCCCCCACCCTTTCTGCTACGTGTGTCAGGATTTTTTTTTTCAAGCCTTCCTCAGAAACATTGGGTATTAGCTGCAGCCAAAGCTAGAAATTTTGAATGGGGTGTGCCAATCTTCCTGTTGAGACCAAAGCCAGAGGTTCCAGGATAAGACCGATTACCATAATTGGGGTCAGAAAGGAATTTTACCCCATGGTCAGATTGGTACAGATTGTAGGGGTTTTTGGCTTGCTCTGTAGTGGGGGGCATGACCCTCTACCTGGGATCTCTTGATAGTATTTTAACAACCTTTTCCAGAAGCACAACATTGGCTGCCATGGTCCCCCTGTTTTTCCTGTGACAGGTTAGTGTGTTATGTCTTGTGTGTGTCTGGGTTGATGGTAATTTTACAAAGAAGTTAGATTATGTATTTGTATAGGATGGTCTGGACAGGGAGGATCCTGCCTTAGGCAGGGAGTTGGACTAAATGACCTATGGAGATACTTTCCAGTCCTGCTTCTCTATGACTCTATAATGCTATGTTCAAGCAATCAGAGACCAGACAGGGGAAGAGGATAATGTTCCTTGTAATTCCCAGCAGTTTTTAAGTGACTGTGGATAGTGCAGAGCCTTTAGTAGACACAGTCAAGACGAATGGAGAATGTGAGCAGAGTAAATAGATCACAATTACTACAATTTGAAGAGATGCATGGTAGGAGGTAGATACGACAGCTGGAAATACCTATTTCTTAGGGATACGAAACACAGGAACATGCTGGTAGACTGAAAAGAGGTCTGGGAGAGAAAGAGACAGGTTAAAGAGTAAGAGAAAACAGAAATGAAGGACAAGGAAAAGGAGGGCATGGAGAGAGAATTTCTTCTATAATCTTACCTCGACTACCCTATGACCATATGGTATCTTGCAAGAATTTAATGACTGAATTATAAAAAGTTTTCTACTGAGAATGTGTGAATTAAGGCTTAGAAAAGTTGACCAAATATAGGCAAATGTTCATATATATCCCCTGACACGAGGGCAACCTCCCTGGCAAAATTCAAGACCCTGCTCTACAAAATATGGAGGCACTAGTTATTTTCAAGAAAACAGTTAAGACAGACAAAGTTTTCCGCAGTGATTTTTAACAAAAGAAACTGTTTCTAGAATTATTTTTTTAAAGGAATCATTCAGTTTTTTAAAGAATTTTTAAAAGAATTTTATATGATAGAGACTTGCAAACAATGACCATTAGACACATTCTGAATGAAGAAAAACTAGGAGATAGACAATCCTAAAGTATATATACTATAACTTGCATTCTGAGTGACAGACCTGGAATATGGTCAATTTACATATCACCAATAAATGACAAATAATGCCAACATGCCAAATAAATATACTTCCTGGGGTATTATTATCCTTACAAGCACCTCTAGCTGTGCCCAGACTTCTTTTGATTGCTTTCATATCAAATAGTTAACAACATATTTCTTCCACCTCATTTTCCTGCTTTCATTGCTAGAGAAATAGTGCAATTCTGATTCCACATAGTGAAACATTCCAGGGTAGCAAGAAATGAAATCATTCATCTCCATTTGAAATGTCAGCAACAGTTTTGCTGATGAGTAGAATAAATTGTCTATTTTATTCCACCATAAATTGACTGCTCTGTTTCCTTTTAAATAAATGGTGCTATAGCAAATGCAAGCATTGTGACAGAAGCTAAACAAAAGCTTTATCTCCAAGATCCTTTTCCTATAGACTTTTCTTAAGACTTTCTAATTAAAATATTACACATTACATATATTTTGCAATTAACTGGTTAATCATTAGACCAGCCACACGTGCAAAGTAATTATCACATGACAAAAATGACTATCCAGCTATGACAAGAGCCAGCCAGCTATAAAGTTAGTGAGTAAAAATGTGTAACAACTCTATAGCTGGTTTCTACCCAGCTTTAATCTAAATGTGTAACAGAGCCCTAATAGCCACAGTAAACTGCAATGTGTTCTCATCAAAACACACCATGGATTTGAAAATATAAGAGTGTGAGAGTGATATTGCAAACCATGATGATCCAGAAATTATGCAAAAGTCAAATCATTGAGTGTGCTTTAAGGTAATTTGGCTAAAAGGTCAAGTATATTGTAGTCAAGTTCTTAAATTGTGCCACCTAATAGAGTATATTAGTCCCTTCATATCAAACTTTTTGAGTCTGACTCTGCCCAGGGGAAATCAATGGAACTATATCCATTTTCACAATGATAGAAAGCCTGCACCAGGTGGAGGGTGTGAGGCACAGGGCACAATCTTAGAAATGAGGCACAGAGCACAGGGCACAATGACACAAACATAAGAAATGAATTAAAGAAACTATGCATGACATGCTAGTCGCATTGTTTAAGGACTGTTCCTGCTACCAAATGAAATCTGATTTCAGTTGGTAGCAGGAACAATCCATAAACAATGTGACTAGCATATCACACAGTTTCTTTAATCCAGTTCTTATGTTTAGTAAAGGAAAGATTTTGCAGAATCATATTAATATAATAAGCCTACATACCCTATGGCCATGAGTAACTTGGGTGAAATCCTTACCTACACTTTCAGGTATTGTCATCTTGACTATGGCAACTCTCATCATCTATACAGTATCTCCAAGCCAAAACTCTTCAGATGCCAGGGCCGCATTGACCACCTTCTAACAAATGCAAATATCACCTTGTCATGGGGCAGTGTCCCCAGGGGTGGCCGTGATGCCCCGGCGGCTCCGCATCCATGCTAGCTCTGCCCCAAGGGTGCTTTCTTGTCTCACCTGCTATGTCTTGCTGGTAAAAATAAATTGATGGCTGTCCATGGGCCTTCACATGGCCCCGGTCTGCTGAAGCTCACCAGAACTCACTGGTCCTTGAGTCCTTCACCAGACCTCTCTTCCATACTCTGCTGCACAGGGCACCTCAAGCCTTATGGGCTGATTGCGTGGCTCCAAACCTCACCTATACTATGCCCCATACCTTGCAGGTGTTGTTCTCCCTGTTGGGGTCTCAGCCTACTTGGCCTCGACCCCTTTAATCTGACTACGCCTTCAAGCCTAGGACCACTGTGTTGGACCCGGCTCCAAGGCACTAGCTCTAATTGGTCTGTTTCTGTCACCGGGCCCACCAGACCCAGTCTCTGCTGCACCCCTCTGGCGCTGGGCCTTCTGGCCCTGTTTGCCCTGTGTCTCACACCCTCTGCTCATTGCAGGCTTTCTAACAGTTCAAGCCCTGCACCTGCTTCTGACAGGGCTTAAGATGACTGTGTGTCTTCTCTGAACACTAATGAGGCCTCCATACCTCCCCTTACAGCGTCATCCCAAACCTCCAGTACAAACAACACCGCAAACATAAGCCTCTGGACTATAACATAACCAGAGGTGGCGGTTTTCTCTGATTAAAAAAAAAAAAATCCCCAATTTTCAAATTATAAAAAGTAACCAAAAATCCACATTTTTCTATGATTAAAATGAAACACCACCTCAAACTTCAGGCATCTTCAGAGGACATGAGCAAAATTTATCCAAAATGTACGGCATACCTACATCCCTTTCTGCAGGGATGGTGGGCCTGGGCTTTGGTCATAAATAAAAGTGTCCAGCCAGTCCTACTGAGCTCAGTGCTCAGCTGTCATTATTGTCTTTGGTACAGGAGACATGGGAATGGTACTTTAAAATACCATTAATGGGGGGTTTTAGCCAAAAAACTTGGCTCATAGGAAACTATCCTACAGAGTTTAAATGTGCCTCTTTGTTACAGCCTAAAAGTAACAAGCAGGGTCCAGCTAAATTTGGCCAATGCCATGAAAGCATTCAGACATGCCCAAGGGAAAGATGTAACAACACTTAATAATGCCTTGCAAGCCTTATAGGGAAATGTTTCTAAAGCCATTATGTGTGTTCAGGTTCAACTCTGGTAACTGGAAGTTATAAGAAGCACTGCAGTGCAAGGAGTAATTTGGCATGTTCCAGTCAAATTACAGAACACAAATTAGCATTAAAACTGGGCAACCAGAGTGGCTTCAACCTTAAAACCAGTTGGTAGAATTTGAATTTAATCCTACCACCATGATGGTTAAAATACAGATTAATGCCATTAGTAGTGTTGAAAAAGTATTAATATTCCCTATATTTGGACTGGGAGTTCGTATCAATAAACC
>NW_017729032.1:27849523-27849809 GCF_001723915.1 Gavialis gangeticus
CCAACCCCACCCCCATCCCTTCCACACTGCAGGGTCCTCAATCTGCCCCCTCCCCCCATGCCCCTTCCCTTCTCCCTCCTCTTCCACCACAAGAGACTTATCAGCCAGACTCTGCTCTTCAAGCTGCCAGGCTGTGCATCAGAAATTGGATCAGTCTTGGCCAATATGCCTCCTTAAAAATCGGCTACCAGTATCAGCCCCAAAAATCTCTATTGGTGTACCCTTAGCTTTTAGAAATTGGTTTGTAGGTAAAGTAAATATTGCATTAGAATAATGGTCCAGAACA
>NW_017729032.1:27854809-27856470 GCF_001723915.1 Gavialis gangeticus
CCACTGTGTTGGACCCGGCTCCAAGGCACTAGCTCTAATTGGTCTGTTTCTGTCACCGGGCCCACCAGACCCAGTCTCTGCTGCACCCCTCTGGCGCTGGGCCTTCTGGCCCTGTTTGCCCTGTGTCTCACACCCTCTGCTCATTGCAGGCTTTCTAACAGTTCAAGCCCTGCACCTGCTTCTGACAGGGCTTAAGATGACTGTGTGTCTTCTCTGAACACTAATGAGGCCTCCATACCTCCCCTTACAGCGTCATCCCAAACCTCCAGTACAAACAACACCGCAAACATAAGCCTCTGGACTATAACATAACCAGAGGTGGCGGTTTTCTCTGATTAAAAAAAAAAAAATCCCCAATTTTCAAATTATAAAAAGTAACCAAAAATCCACATTTTTCTATGATTAAAATGAAACACCACCTCAAACTTCAGGCATCTTCAGAGGACATGAGCAAAATTTATCCAAAATGTACGGCATACCTACATCCCTTTCTGCAGGGATGGTGGGCCTGGGCTTTGGTCATAAATAAAAGTGTCCAGCCAGTCCTACTGAGCTCAGTGCTCAGCTGTCATTATTGTCTTTGGTACAGGAGACATGGGAATGGTACTTTAAAATACCATTAATGGGGGGTTTTAGCCAAAAAACTTGGCTCATAGGAAACTATCCTACAGAGTTTAAATGTGCCTCTTTGTTACAGCCTAAAAGTAACAAGCAGGGTCCAGCTAAATTTGGCCAATGCCATGAAAGCATTCAGACATGCCCAAGGGAAAGATGTAACAACACTTAATAATGCCTTGCAAGCCTTATAGGGAAATGTTTCTAAAGCCATTATGTGTGTTCAGGTTCAACTCTGGTAACTGGAAGTTATAAGAAGCACTGCAGTGCAAGGAGTAATTTGGCATGTTCCAGTCAAATTACAGAACACAAATTAGCATTAAAACTGGGCAACCAGAGTGGCTTCAACCTTAAAACCAGTTGGTAGAATTTGAATTTAATCCTACCACCATGATGGTTAAAATACAGATTAATGCCATTAGTAGTGTTGAAAAAGTATTAATATTCCCTATATTTGGACTGGGAGTTCGTATCAATAAACCATTGGTTGTTCCCTAAATGAATAGGCATTGAGCTAAAAAACACCCTTAGGATATAAGGCCATCTCAGTGCCCATGTGTAAATAAAGAACAGGCCTTGGATTTTTGTTTTATGAAAATATGCTCCTACTGCTGCATGCACCCTAGGAGGGCATGGGTGTGGGGCATGTGCACCCAGACCTGCATAGGAAGGGGCAGGGGGGTCTGGGTCTAGGGCTGCATGTGACTCTTCCCAGTAGGGGCTGAGCCGGGCTGTGCTCAGAGCAAGTGGTGGCAGCACTGGGAGGAGAGTTGGGGGGGCTACAGTGAATTTTGAGGTGGCTGAAGCCCCACCTTCATAACCCTCTCCCAGCACTGCTGCTATTCACCCTGAGCACAGCCCAGCCCAGCCCAGCCCCTGCTGGGAAAAGCCCCATGCAGACCTGGCCCCAGCCTGTCCCACACAGATCTGGTGGCACACACTCCCCATGCCTCCCAGGGTGCACGCAGCAGCGGGAGCCACCCCCTCCCTCCCTCCCCGCATCCTGTGCTGCCTCATCCCAGCTAGGCAGTGCCTACCCCAGCTCC
>NW_017729032.1:27856686-27863537 GCF_001723915.1 Gavialis gangeticus
CCAACCCCACCCCCATCCCTTCCACACTGCAGGGTCCTCAATCTGCCCCCTCCCCCCATGCCCCTTCCCTTCTCCCTCCTCTTCCACCACAAGAGACTTATCAGCCAGACTCTGCTCTTCAAGCTGCCAGGCTGTGCATCAGAAATTGGATCAGTCTTGGCCAATATGCCTCCTTAAAAATCGGCTACCAGTATCAGCCCCAAAAATCTCTATTGGTGTACCCTTAGCTTTTAGAAATTGGTTTGTAGGTAAAGTAAATATTGCATTAGAATAATGGTCCAGAACAATGGCAAGGATTAATTAATTTCTAAAAGCCTGCCTGTTCTAGTTTCACAGCCTTTAAGGCAGACGTGGCGTCTGAGGCCCATGGGTATACACGTCCTGGGAAATTAAAAACATCCAAACTTTATTTTCATAATAAAGATAGGCCTAGCTCAATGGTTATAGTGCCCAGTTGCAAAAACCCTTGGGATTTCCAGTTTGGAATCAATGACCAAATTAATGTGTATGCATGCGATGGTTTTATGAAAATAAAATTTTGACTGACAAAACAAAATGTGGACAGCATAATGGCCATAAGGAACCTAATCAATGGTACCTGAAAATTAAGAGCCAGACTTCAAAGAAAAAAGAATACAAAAGGAGGAGTCTTCAAAAGAATTTGGCATCAGTCCCTGACCTTCAAGGTTGCTAATGTCAGACATCCAAACAAAGAACCTTGGGGTGGTGTTTATGTACCAGCTGGATGCACTGCTTGCCTTGTGTACATTCTTGGCACTAGGGGATATTTTGGATAATGTATTTTGTAATTGTCTTGCTTGCTTTGCCTGCATTAATCTTATTCCTTATTACTGTGCATCAATAAAATTTGCCTATTATCAGCCAAAGAAGTTGTGGTCGTTCCAAAGGTTGTCCTTGCCCAAAACAGAGTATTAGAACCAGGTTGTAAACTAGTGCCAACATATACCACTAAGTTGTGTTATACCTATGGTATATGGATAACCTTTTCATCTCTGGGACCAACCACTTGGATTTGTTTGCTGGTTTCTATTACAACTACAAAAACAACCACCTCTCTGTCAAATCTCTCTGGAATACAATAACACTAATATAAGCTTTGTAAGTACTATGATCCACATCCAGAATGGAGTCCCATAAGCAACTGTATAGAAAAACCTCATGGACAACCAGACCTACTCCTTTCCAATTAGTAATCGTTTCAAACACACCAAGAAAGGTGTAATTTATAACCAGGCTATCTGATGCCACTGCCACTGCTCTGAGGAGAGCACTCAGTATACCCATCTCACCAATCTAAAAGCTACCTTTGCCAATCAAATACATTTCACCAGAGAAACAGATCACATTTTAATAAGCCATCCAAATACTATATACAAACATACTGCAATACACCATTAATATACTTAAACTTCCCAAAACAACCATAAGACTCCATGGATTTTACACATGTTTACAACACAGGATGATATGCCTATTCCAATGTATCAAATACCCTCATGGATCTCTGTTGGGGAAATTTACTGGTCACTAACCTCCAGAATGAGCGTTCATAGAAAAATGATAAAGAACAGAAACACCTGTTGGAGAGCATGTCTGGAATAACTAGCCTATCTCTGGATTCAAAGTCCTTGTTCTTAGAGGAAATCCACAATACTTAGAGAAGGTAGGCCTGTGATAAAAGGCTCAAAACTTTACTGAATATAATATGGACAATGTTTTATGGCTCATTTACAATTTACCTTCCCCCTCAGCTAACCTCTATGTGCTCACAAAAAATAATGGCCCTCTTTTTTAATAGTTTTCTTTCTTTTCTTTTTTTTACATAATCAGGTTTATCTATTGCAATTTTTATTTACTTGGTCTATAACTACCTCTGTTAACTTCTGTCCATAGACATACTGTCCAATTCCCTTCTTAAACAAGCACTGTCATTTATATAATGGGATTAAACAAGAGTCATTGTTCTACCTGGTATTTAGTTTAGGTTTTGCTCACGTTTTTCCTAGACCTCAGGAAAGGCATTTGATAACTAAAAGCTTGTCTAGTCTCTCTGTCAACTATATAGCTGGCCCAGTAAAAGGTATTTCTGCTTCTCACAAAAGCTAATTTACTATTTCACTAAGCACAGGTTTCAGGTTCTTACCCATGGTGACTTAGGATAGGAAACCAGGGCTGGATAGGACCTCAAAATTGGTGCATCTACACTTCGCCATGTTTAGTACTTCCTTTGGGAAGTACTAAAGCACAGCGTAGTATGGGTGGTTACTATGCAGTGTGCACAATGCATGGATAAATTTTGCACCTACCTTGCTGTAGTGGTGCACTATAAGTGTGAGGCACAGCACTACAGCAACGTAGCTGGCAATCGCATGTAGACCGGTGTAATTGCTGCATCACCATAGCACACTGTACGGCGATGCAGTGAGTCACTACATTGCCATACAGCGAGGTATAGAAGCGCCCAAAGTCATCTAGTCCAGCCCCCTGCTCAGGGCAGGATCTTCCCTGACTAACCGTTCCCAGCCAAGTGTCTGTTTACCCTGCTCTTAAAAATTATTAAGGACAGAGATTCCATATCTTCTTCAAGTAGCCTGTTCTGGTGTTTAACTACCCTCATAATCAGAAAATTCATCCTAATCTTGAACCTAAAGTCCCTCAGATGCAGTTTGAAGCCATTCCTCCTAATCCTGTCCCCTACAACCATAGTAAAAAGCCCATCTCTATATTTGGTCCTCAGTTATTTGAAGATTGCTATCCAATCCTCCCTTAGTTTTCTTTTCCCAGGACTAAATATCCTTAGTTCTTTCAGCTTTTCTTCATAAATCATGTCTCCCAGGCTTATAATGTTTTTTCATTGTTTGCCAGCCTCTTTCCAGTCTGTCCACATTTTCTTGAATATGGACACAGTATAGACACAGTACTCCAGGTGATGCTTCACCAATGCCAAATAGAGTAGAAGAATAACTTCCCTTGATTTGTGAGACATTCCTGTTAATACAATGCAGTATGCTGTTGGCTTTTTTTCACAAGAGCACACTGTTGCCTCACATTTAGCTTATGGTCCACTGTAACATCCAGGTCTTTCTCTGCAGTCATTCCAGTCTGTATTTGTGCAGCATTTCTATTTAATTAAATACATGTAATAAATATTCATTAGATAGAAAGTGTTCAGTCCCATATTATGTAGGGTCTTTCAATTCTTGAGCAAGAGATTCATGTTAGCAGCTGGTGTCACCAGATCTGTCTATGACTTCACACTTGTAGCACCTGTATTCTCCATCAGCAAACACAGAAATCATAGAAAATTAGGGCTGGAAGAGACCCCAGGTGGTCATCTAGTCCACCCCGCTGCTCAGAGCAGGACCATCCCCAACTGGATCATCCCAGCCAAAGCTTTGTCTAGCCGGTGTTAAAAACCTCCAAGGATGGAGCTTGCACCACCTCTCTAGGTAACCTGTTCCAGTGTTTTCCTACCCTCCTAGTGAGAAAATTCTTCCTCATATGTAACCTAAACATCCCTTGCTGCAACCTTAGACCATTATTCCTTGTTCTGTCATCTGCCACCACTGAGAACAGTCCAGCTCAATCCTCTTCTGAACCCCCCTTCAAGTAGTTCAGGTATTAAATCCCCTCTCAGCCTTCTTTTCTCTAGACTAAATAAGCCCAGTTCCCTCAGCCTCTCCTCAGAAGTTATGTCCCTCATCCCCCTCACCATTTTTATTGCCCTCCACTGGACTCTCTCCAATTTGTCCACATCCTTTTTGTAGTGGGGGGGTCCCAAAACTGAACACAGTACTCCAGATGTGGCTTCAACAGTGCGGAATAGAGGAGAACAATCACTTCCTTTGCCCCGCTGGTGACACACCTACAAATGCAGCCCAGTATGCCGTTAGCCTTCTTGGCATCAAGGGCACACTGTTGGCTCATATTCAGCTTATTGTCCACTTTAACCCTCAGGTCCTTTTCTGTACTAGTGCATGGGATCATTCTGTCCTAAGTGCAGGGCTTTGCACTTGTTCTTGTTGAACCCCAGGAGATTTCTTTTGGCCCAATCCTCCAATTTGTCTAGGTTATTCTGAATCATAGCTCTACTCCTCTGGTGTATCTACTAATCCCCGCAACTTGAGTGTCATCTGCAGACTTGCAGAGTATGCACTCTATGCCATCTTCCAGGTCACTGATGAAGACAGGGAACAAAACCGGCCCCAGGACCAACCCCTAGAGCACTCCACTTGATACTGGCTGCCAACTAGACATTGAGCCATTGATTATTACCCTCTGAGCCCAAAGCTCAAGCCAGTTTTCTATCCAACTAATAGTCCCTTCATCCAGCCAATACTTCCTTAGCTTGCCTGCAAGAATGTTGTGGGAGACCGTATCAAAAGCCTTGCTAAAATTGAGGTATACCACATCCACTGGTCTCCCCACATCTACAGAGCCAGTCATCTCATCATAGAAGGCAATCAAGTTGTTAAGGCATGACTTGCCCTTAATGAATCCATGCTGACTGTTCCTAATCATCTTCTTCTCTCCCAAGTGCTTCATGCTGGATTCCTTGAGGGACTTTTTCCAGGGATGGAGGTGAGGCTGACTGGTCTGTAGTTCCCTGGATCCTCCTTTTCCCCTTTTTTAAATATGGGCACTATATTTGCCCATTTCCAATCATCTGGGACCTCTCCCAATTGCCAGATATTTTCAAAGATGATAGCCAGTAGCTCTGCTATCATATCAGCCAACTTCTTCACCCTTGAGTGCATCCTGTCCAGCCCCATGGACTTGTATGTGTCCAGTTTTTCTAAATAGTCCCTAACCTGTTCTTTTGCCACTGTTGGCTGCTCACCTCCTCCCCAAACTGTGCTGCCTGATGCAATAGTCAGGGAGCTGACCTTGCCTGTGAAGACTGAAGTGAAATAGGTATTGAGTACATCAGCCTCTTCTGCATCCTCTGTCATGAGGTTGCCTTCCCCATTCAGTAATGGACCCACACTTTCTCTGATCCTCCTCTTGCCACTGACATACTTGTAGAAACACTTCGTGTTACCATTCACATCCTTTGCTCGCTGCAACTCCAATTGTGCTTTGGCCTTCCTGACTTCATCCCTGAGCAATGCTCTTATATTCTTCCCTAGTTTTTTTCCAAGTTTACACTTCTTATAAGCTTCCTTTTTGTGATTTAGTTTACTGAAGAGTTCCCTGCTAAGGCAAGCTGGTTTTCTGCCATACTTGCGAGTCTTCCTGCAAAGTAATCCGCTCCCCTACAAAGACATCAGGACTATGACAGATTCCTGAATAAAGAGTTTGCTTTTTTGTCTGGGATTCACTTGCTGCTTTGAAGAAGGAATCTAAAATAGAAACACTATTATTATAAACTGTGATATTCTGACTGAAAAATCCATGATCTATTGACTTGTTTTACATGATACCTAATAGTGTTAAACTTCAGGCTAGTTTATTGGTGTTGTGATGTGCTAATTCACTGCCACACAGGAAACTATAAACAAATTTTCCTAGGATGGATGTCTGAGCCCTTCCAAATCACTACAGGTGGACGCTCTTCAGAAGCCATTGGTTGTGTTGCTATCCATCTACAGAAATCTTTCAGAGTTGAGACATACTTTTGAGAGACTCTGGAGTGCATAAACAGTCAGTAGGCCTGTGCAAATAAGGAAGCATTTGATTAGGATTTGGATGATTCAGAGGACAGTGATTCAATTCAGAGATTCAGATCACTGTCCTGAATCAATTTGGCCAAATCAGCTTCATTGAATCATAGAAGCAGGGTCGGAAGGGACCTTGTAGATCTTCAAGTCCAACCCCCTGCCTGAGCAGGAGAAAAACTGGGCTCAGATGACTCCAGCCACGTAGGCATCAAGCCTCTTCTTAAAGACCCCCAGGGTAGGAGCCAGCGCTCTATTTTTCAGGAATAGAAAAAAATAACCAAAAATGTGCTCACTGGCAGTAGCAGGGTCTGTGGGAGCTCTGAGGCCACGTGGCAGAGACCTCCCCCACAGCCCCCACTCACTGATCTCCCCCCCGCAGCACCACTCACCCCCAATGGATGCCCCCATCTGGCCCCAGTATCCCAGCCATTTAAAAAAAAAAAAGCCCCGCACTCACCGGCTGCAGCAGCGACGACTGGGGTCTCTGGGTGCTTGTGGCAGAGCCTGCCTGTGCCATATTGGGGAGTGAGGATCATCCCCCCTGCCTGGCACCCATGTGGCAGCTGCCCCATCGCATGGGTGCAGCATGGCTCAGCAGGGAGCAGGAGTCACTGAGGTTGAGTGCTGCTGGGCTCTGGCTGACACATGGAGCTGTCCCAGCTCCCAGACAGTGTGTGGCACCCTGTTGAACCACACTGCACTCGTTGCATGGGGCAGCTGCACGTGGGTGCCAACTGGCAGGGGGGGTAATCTCTGCTGCCCCCGCTACTCCATGCTGTGGAGGGGGGCTCTGCCATAAGTCCCAATTGCCACTGCCAGAGCCGGTGAGTGCAGGCTATTTTTTTGTTTTTAAGTGCCAGGGGCTGGGGCCGAACTGGGCAGGTGATGGGGCCAGACAGAATAGCCATGGGGGCTTTTCCCATGGCTTCTCCAGCTGTGCCTGTCTCTGCCCCAGTGGGGGGAGCCACGGGGACTCTGCCCTGCTGCCACTTTCCCAGCTAGCGTGGGCGGGGAGGTGTGATAAAGGCATGACTCACTCTGGGTGGCAGCAGGGCTGGCTGGGCATGTGGCAGCCCCCGCTCCCAGTGCTGCTGCGCCCGCACCCCCCCTTCCCAAGTAATGCGCCCCCCTGCCCCAGATGGGCAGCTTGTCCCAGCCCCAGCCCTAATT
>NW_017729032.1:27868537-27874205 GCF_001723915.1 Gavialis gangeticus
CTAGCTGGAGGCAGCTGTCATCTGCCTGTTTAGTCTATGGACGAATCTCCAAATCGGCCCAATCTTTTCTGAAACTTCTCTGAATTGATTCGGATGCTTCAAATCAATTTGGAGCTTTTACTTGGTCTCCCAATTCAATATGGATTCAGAGATTTTTGAATTTCCTCCTAATCAAATCAGCTACTGAAGCTTTGCACAGCCCTAACAGTCAGCATAAAAAGGCGAGTCTATTGCAGCATCATGAAGACAAATAAAAAAATTAAGGTAAATGTGTTGCATGACCAAATTCTTAGGACTCTAAAAGATGCCCAGAAGCCCAAAGGTGGTGGTGGCAAAGAAGAATCACAAATCCGTTGTAATCTATGAACAAAACTTCATTTAATTCAATCAGTACTTGTCACATTTCTTTTTAAATAAAATGTTTCTGAAAACAACTTACATATTCCAGTTAAATGGGTACCTTTGAGTAAATGGAACCTGAACTTTATATTTCTTCCTCTTTGTACACTGAAGTAAAGCTTCACAGGCACAGTAAATGCAAAGTATTATTGTTTGTTTTATTATAATACTGGAAATTATAGCAGCACAAAGTAGGGTTTTTTATTTTGTGGTGTTACTTGTTCTTTGGTCTCCCTCTCCCCTCCCCACCCTCACTCCCCACGTTTTGGAAAAAGTCCCCATCACAGCCTCTAAATGTAAAACCAATGTATAAGTCATACAACTACACACAGCTAATACAATGTTAATTCAAAGAAACCTCAATGAAACTCCAGCCTCCACCCTAGGTAAGTGAATAGATGAACCTTGAAACATATTATTGCCTTGCTTTTTGTGAATACAGCTATAGGGGTCATAATGGCTTAAGTATTAAGGGCTGGCAAAATAACATGGCATAAACTGAATCATTTTGAATGTCATGTTAGAAAAAGAAATTTAAAGAAGCAAATGATACAGGAGAAGGCACAGGATTTATACAGTTTATAGGTAAGAGGGAGAAATTACGAAAGAAGACAGATCTCAACTGTGAAGAGAAGAGAAAATTAGTGCACTGTTTCAATAAATTACTTAGGCCACAAACAGGCATTCATATTTATCAGTGGAAATTTCTGAGAACTTTTCACTGGTGGATAATTTTCCAGATGAAGTACAGGTGTACAGCTTGCAGCTGCCCTTAGGGAAGTGGAGTTGTGGGACTCCTTGCAGCTCCACGGACTCCTTGCTCCTTGTAAGGGGTAGACTCCTCTACTCCACTCCCAGTCTTGACAGTAAAGAGGAGGAAGTACTGGCGCAAAGCCACTAGACCCTTCCCCAATCCAGCAGTTCCTAGTTTGGAGAAGGAGCATGGAGCAGAAGCAGACCAGTCTGAGAAGGGACCGGAGGGCAGCAATCAAGCAAAGCCCCCTGCCTTTTCCCTAAACTGAGTACTCCAGTCTGTGGAGTGAGTGGGGAGCACTGGATAAGGGGCTGTTCCTCCACTCTGCTCCTGGTCTATGGGATGACTTGTCAGGGAAAGGTGTCAGAGTCTTTCCCTACCACTTGTTTCCTCCCAGGACTGGGAGGAGGTGAGCAGCAATTGCTTCCCCCACCTTCTCCCTACTCTCACAGGAGTGACCTCTACTGGGTCAGGGATGGGTTACTTTTCTCCAGGAACAGCCATTTTTGTTCTGGGAGAAACTGTATACTTCTGTACACTCATAGTTTCTATAGGGAGAGCTGTGATTTTTCTCATAGAAACACAGCGTCTGTATGTGGCCTTAGTGTGCATTATCCCTTGTCTTAAATGGGATCATTTGCAGGCCTAAGGTTAGGGATATGCTTAAGTACCTTGTTGAATCAACCCCTGAGACAGCACATGGCTGAGATGTGTAAAATTCTGAGGCATATGGAGAAGATAGATGACACAAGATTATTCAAGGGATACAAACACTTATTTAAAAAAGTGGAGAAAGAACTTAAGATAAAAATTAAGAAGGTATAGGCACAACAAAATATTTTTTAAAAACGCGTATTTATGGGGTAGATCTGAGCACAGTTCATCACTGAAGAGATGCACATTCCTATTAAACTGCACAAAGCACTTGAAGAATCCAGTTCATGCAGTGCATTTAAAAGAAGATATAAGAAATAAGAAGAGTGGATGCATTCTTAAAGAGTCAGTGAAGAACAAGTCAAACATTAAACTTAAGAATACATTAGCAGATACAAATACTAGACAGATATGGATCTAGAATGATGTTGCTGCTGGTAGGTTGTACAAAGATTTTATGTTAAAAAAATTAATAGTGCATGATTTATATTAGAGCACTTATGATGTACATGAAGTTACCAGTTCAGCTTGTTCAGTTTAATACTTAGCACCTTGTCTATCCAGCTAAATCTGTTAGGAAACTAAAATATTTCAGAGGGCATTAACCAAATCTGTAGAATATTCCTGAGTGCAAATGCTTGCATGAGGATGATTAATAATCAATATTTGTGTTAAAACCTCATATCTAACTATCTCCTCAGAGGCTTCACATCTGAGGAGCCTGCTAGGTATTAACATATCCACAGAAAGGCTGGGATAACTTTTTTATTTGCCTGGAACTTCATTTAAGTTGGAGTCTTGATGGAGGAGTCCAAAATAGTAATTCACTGTGCTTAAAGAACCCACTTTGCACAAGTCATTCTAGCATTCACAACAAAGGGTGGCTATGGAGTAGTATCTGATGTATAATGATTTCTATTACAGTAGCATCTACAGGCCCCAGTAAAGGTCAGACCACTATATAAATACAGCAAGAGACAGGCCTTTTCCTAGAATGCTTATAGACTAAAGAGCCCAGAAGGGGTGGGGAAACGGAGTCAGTGAGTTCTCAAGGGATTTACTCAAGTTACGCTGAAAGTCTGCAGCTAAGCCAGGAAGAGAACCCAGGTCTCTGGAGTCTCAGAGACAGAAAACAGAGATAAACTGGTATAAGTGATTGAAATTGTTCTAAACCTGTAACAGAACAGAAGTTCAGTGCACAGAGCTCCTATGCACATGCAGGGAGCCTGCTCCAATGCACTGCAATTACAGTGCATTGGAGTAGACTCGACTAATCAAGTCTGCTGGAGCATGGTAATTATCCCGTTCCAACAGACTCCAGCATCACATGTATCAGCATTCTCATGCTGAAAAATGGTGGCAGGGCCACTTTAACCAAAGCTCGTTTGACGACCTTTAATGAAAGTGTCCCTGCTGCTATTTTTCAGAGCAGGGAGAGCTGATACACACGATGCTCTGGGCACTTTAATTAGCTCGGCTCTCGGAGCTGCGCCAATTAAAGCGTGCCCCCCACACACACCTCCCCACCCTCTTGCAAGTCTATAAATGAAGCACATCTATAAATGCCCACATAGACCAATTTCAAAATGGCTGAACTTGGTTTAAGATGCACCTGGATGGATGGAGTATCCAACTAAATCAGTTTAAGTTAGACTGGTCTATTGAACTTGTTACAGATGCCCTCCTGACACAAATTACCTTATAGTTCCCCAGAATCCCAGGATGTCTTGTGGCCCCCAGCTAACCCCACTCCCTTGCAGGGTGGGTGGTCTAGCCTCGGTCTATGCTGTCTGCTCCAGCTGAGCAGGCCTGGCTTTGTGCCCAAGCTACCTGAGGCAGCAAAGCCTCCATTTACAGTTGGGCAGAGCAAGATTCAGGGGGACACTGGGCCAGGGCAAAGGAAGCCCCCTGGAAGTGTGGGACTCCCCCATGTGGGCAGATCCCAGGTCATCACTGGAACAAGGGGTTCCTTCCCCACCATGCTGTGGCAACAGCAGGAAATTGGGGACATGTGTCAGATAGCCAATACGGGATGACCCCCACTTGGCTGGAATCAGTAATGGCTGACAGACTGGGAGGCATCTTTGAGTGCCCTCTGCCTTCTGGCTGGGGTCACTGCAGCCAGAAAACTGAAATGTGAGTTCACTTCATTATTGGTTCAATCTACACAGCTTAGAGAAACCTGTGAAGATTAGATTAATTCTGTCTTGGGCTTTTTGATCGTCCTTACTTAGCCTCAGACTCTGGAGCCAGGCCTGTCTCATTCCCCACCAACAGTTTATCTAATGCAGGACTAAATGTTTTAAGATATTCCCACCCACAACTCCCCATTCACTGAGGTGCTTTTGACACTTTTGTTATGAAAGATGTGGCTTAGTTTGGCTTGGTCCCACTTTGGTACATGTGCACTGGGACCGGTGCTATTGACAGACACTGGGGTAAAAGCTCCACATGAGCAGGAGGAGGTTTCTGGCAAGGAGTCTTTTTTAAACGGGAGTATATCAAAATGTGTGTGTGCATGCATTCTGCTGACACTGGTCTGCCGGTATAGCTATGGTGGCAGAAAATCCACAGTGTAGATAAGGGTTAGAATTATAAGCTCCTCAAGGAAGAGCCTCCTCAAGAAAGCAGGGACAGTCTCTGTTAAGTTTTGTTTACAGTACCTAGCACACTGGGGCCTAATTCATGATGAATCAAGGCAGTAGCAGCAGGCACTACTAGGACAAATAGCAGAATGTTTTAAAGACCCATAGAAGATTTTTGGTGCTTTTTAAAAATTCTGATCATTTTGTTTCCATGACCCTGAGCAGACAGCTCTTTAAGGGCCCTCATTACCATTGAAGGACAGAAAGCTACATATGAGACAATGTGTTCAAATATATATTTTGGATTAATGGGAGAAGCAAGCCTAAGAAGAAACAGTTCTTGTACATTTCAGTTCCTGCAGTTATTGGACATTTGACATGGGCAACAAATCCCTTTCTTATTTGGAGTGCACTCCACAGTTTGTTAAAGGGTGCCCTTATCACAATCCATGGCCCCTAGGTTCTGTTTCTTATAACTGTTATGTCAATCAGAAGAATTGGATGATGGCTCAGGTCATCCTTCTTGCTGGCTAATATCCAGCATGCTGGCCCTGATGTTCTACTTTACAGCAGCCTCCCTGCATCTCTTCTCAGGGGACACGCTGATGCACAGGCAGACCAGTGTATTTAAAACCATCTGGCAGCTTGCAGTTGCACTCACATAATGCACTGCTTCCTTTACTCGCACCTTCTCTTATTCTGACCACACACATAGGTTTTTAAACATTGTTTGGAGCGAGAGCTGATGATTACTTCTGCTGCCCGCTGCACAATCTGTTAGACAAAAAGGAGGGTGATGCCTAAAGTTAGGAGTAATATAACTAACTCTTCCAAAAACAGGATGAAGCTTATAGCCTCTGTATGGCACACTGCACAGGGCAACAGGATCTCAATGAAAGAACTTTCACAAAGGTGGTGACCTTATATCCTGGATTGTCTGGGACAGTCCCAGATTTCAGAGGCTGTTTCACCCTCCCAGCTACTGGAGAAAATTGAAGCAAGAGTCCTGGATTGGCAGGAATCCACTTGCATGTGTGGTTCCTGAGTCAGAAGCTGGGCACATACAGGAGGGTCTGCATCAATCTGGGACTTTTGCTTCAGTTTTCTACAGGGAGCACAAACAATGGGCTGCTCCCTGGTCTGAACGCCACTGGGCTGCAAATGGAGTTGCTTACACGGAAGAGTTGGGTTTGGGGGAGGGGTGCGTGTGGGGAGCTACAGGTAGAGCTGTGTGTGTGTGTGTGTGTGTGTGTGTGTGTGTGTGTGTGTGTGTGTG
>NW_017729032.1:27874291-27876578 GCF_001723915.1 Gavialis gangeticus
GTGTGTGTGTGTGTGTGTGTGTGTGTGTGTGTGTGTGTGTGTGTGTGTGTGTGTGTGTGTGCGCGCGCGCGCGCACACACATGATGCACTGTCTGGCCAGCCCTTCTCCTGGGAGCTGCAGGGTTGGTGTGCGTGGGTGTGTGCACGTTTGCTTACATGCCACACTGTCTGGTCAACCCATATTGGGTGTGTCGGTGTTCGTGCACACATACACACATGCACATACTGGCACCTCCTGGCACCCTCTCATCCTAGATTCCCTTACCCCATCCCACATTTCCCTAAGGTTATTATGGTCACCCTATTCATTAACCCTTGAGGTACTAGGAGAGAGACACCAACCCACCTTTTGACCCATTTGGAGTCTGATGGCACAAACTCTCCTAAAAGTATCCTAAATGGACAGTGGGTAATTCCTCCATAATGATGGCATTATTAATTACTTTAGAGCCGATAACATGTTCTCTGACAATCTGTCCTGAGCCTCCTGGGGGGAGGGAGTTATGGTGTAGGGAGGTTTTCTCTGGCATCCCCTCAGAACCTCAAACTATGTAAGTACACAGGGAAGCTAAAGCAAACTGCTGGATACCCCAGGGATCAGGAGCACGGAGAGTGTTTGGGCAGCTTTAAGCTGCCATTGCTCCCTCTCTCCTTATCTGTGCTGAATATAACCCTGAGGCAAAAGGGAGCCACGTCAGTGGTGCTTTTCAATATGACCCATGTAGTGCTCAGGCTGTCATAGTGTAAACCAATACAATTGCATTTCTGTGTTGCATTTTGTCTTTATTTGTAAGATGAACTTGGCATTGGCTAATGATGATTACATTATTCTGGCGACAGAAAAGCAACACAGACAGTCTATGTACTGGAGAAAACTGCATTTGTTTCACTCCTCCAAGAAAAGTCACAGTCTATCAATTTCTAGTTTTTTCACATAGAAGCATGGAATTTGATTAATACTATGGCAATTGACAGTAAACAGACCTATGTTCATGAAATTACTTTATGTCTAAGAAGGGAAATGTGTCAAAGACTAATGCAAGAAAGTGTAAGGATTGAAGACTGGACTGAGTTGGAAATTTTGCTTTAGATGTCCTATCCCTATAGCATTCAGATACACATTTTTATTCAGACTCATGTCTAATAGTGACTGATGCATGAAATTAAATAAGACACTTTTAGACATATAAACAACTTAGAACACAGTAAATCAAACATTTCCCATATTCAAGAAAGAGAAGAAGGGGGATCCAGGAAATTACAGACCAGTCAGTCTAAGCCGATACCTGGAAAGATTATGGAGCAGGTCCTCAAGGAATCTATTGAGAAGTCCCTACAGAAGAACAAAGTGACTGATCAGGAACAGCCAACAGACCAAACAAATTCACTAAGAATACATTGTGCCTGATTTCCTTCTTAAACAAGGTGATAGGCTCTGTGGGAACGGGGAGAGCAGCAGTTCTGAATATACTTTGACTTTAGCAAAGCAAGGCTTTTAATATTGCCTCCCAAGGCATTTCCATTAATAAACTAAGGATGTACAGACTAGATGAAAGTCCTGTAAGCTGGATACATAAATGGTTGGATCATCATGGTCAACGAGTAGACATTAGGGGTAGCTGAAGCAGGCAGTATTCAATTCGGATTCAGCCCAATTCGGGGGATAGTGATTCGATTCACTGATTCAGATCACTGTCCCGGTTCAATTCAGCCTAATCTGAATCTGAAGATTCAATTCTGATTTGGAGAATCAGTGATTTGGCCATAGACGCAGCTTTATATGCTTTTTCTACATACCTCAAGACACCAGGCATGGCTCATGAATGCTGAGATGGTGGGATGGATGGAGCATCCCACAGAAGTGCGGGAGGGTCCCCCCACATATTTGGTGGTGGACCCAGAAATGGACCAAAAGTACTTCCGGTCTACTGCCAAAAACAGAGGGCGCCCCCCCTCATGCCTTAAGGAGACGATCCTCCAAGCCCAAAGGAAGGTAATCCCAACGAGGATCAAAGGGAGCAGGAGAGCACACAAGCCTCCATGGCTCACCAAAAGCACCCAGGAATATCTCCTTGCTAAAAAGGAGGCTCACACCCAATGGAAAGAAGGGGTCATCACCAGGGAGAGCTATTCTGCAGTTGCTCAGGGATGTAGGGGGGTAGTTAGGAAAGCCAAGGCAGAGATGGAACTGGGACTAGCTTCCCAGATTAAGGACAATAAGAAGTCCTTTTTTAAATACATAGGGGGTAAGAAGAAGGTCCTGGGTAATGTGGGGCCCTTGCAGGAC
>NW_017729032.1:27877126-27877886 GCF_001723915.1 Gavialis gangeticus
CGGCTAGGGTCTGGAACCAACTTCCAAGAGAGGTGGTGCAGGCTCCTACCCTGGGGGTTTTTAAGAGGAGGTTAGATGAACACCTTGCTGGGGTCGTTTGACCCCAGTACTCTTTCCTGCCATGCAGGGGGTCGGACTAGATGATCTGCTCAGGTCCCTTCGGACCCTAGAAACTATGCCTCCCCAACTCAGTGGTCATCCGTGAGGAGACCCTGGGTGCCCCCCCAGACTCAGGAGGCACCAGTTGTCAAGCCAGGGGGCGAGGGGAGGGTTCCCCACACGGTCTGCAGAGGACCTGGAAGTGGACCAGAAGTAGTTCCGGTCCACCTCCGAGTGCATGGGAGACCTCAGCCCCCACTTCCATGGGATGCTTCATCTGCCCCATCATCTCAGCATTCACAAGCTATGCCTGGTACCTGGAGGTATGTAGAAAAAAACATATAAAGCTGTGTCTATGGCTGAATCATCAAAACTCTGAATTTCTCCAAATCAAATCCGAGGCTCCCAATTCTATTCAGAGAGATTAATGAGTCTCCTGATTCAATTTGGATTCGGAAATTTGGCCTCCGAGTCTCCTCCAAATCGAATCAGCGACCTAAGCTTCGCATAGCCCTAGTAGACATGACTGCATGCCCAAATACAGACTGGGGGATCATTGGTGAGGCTGCAGTATTTCAGAAAAGGACCTGGAAGTTGGAGAGGATCAAAAGCTGAATATGAGTCAACAGTGCTCTTGCTGCAAAAAAAAAAAAAAAAAAAA
>NW_017729032.1:27877921-27883884 GCF_001723915.1 Gavialis gangeticus
AAAAAAAAAAAAAAAAAAAAAGCTAACAGCAACCTGGGTTGTATGAAGAGGCGTGTTTCTCACAAATCAAGGGAAGTGATTCTTTTCCACTATTCAGCATTCGGGAGGCCTCACTGGGAGTACTGTGTCCAGTTCTGTCCCCCATATTCAAGAAAAATATGGACAGATTGGAAAGAGTCCAGCCAAGCCACAAAAAATATTGCATAACTTAAGAAGAAAAGCTGAAAGGAAAGCACTAGTCTGAAGAAGAGAAGACTGAGGTGGGATTTGATAACAATCTTTAAATATCTGAAGGCCAATTAGAGAGGACAGACTTTCCTCTGTGGCTGTAAGGGACAGGACTAAGTGCAGTGGTCTCAAACTGCAGAAGAGGAAATTCAAGTCAGAGATTCAGAAGACCTTTCTAACAATTGTTTGCATCTCCACCCCTAGAAATTTCAAGAGCAGGTTGGGTAGACATTTGGCTGAGATGGTTTAGTCAGGAAAGATCCCACCTTGGGCTTAGATGATTTTGTGAGGTCCTTTCCAGCCCTATTTTCCTATGAACCTCACAAACACAGAGCTGTGGAATACAGCTGGTATATTATTATTGGTACAAGTAATTTTTGAAAAATATTGTTAATACAGTTATTATTGAAGAAGGCTTTTTCCCTTTGTCCTTCATGTATCCAGGCTTTGTACTTCAAGCCTTTGTTCCTGTGAGGTTGCCCAGGGGATCCTGCTCCAAACTTCATTCCCTACATGTGAATAAGGAAATGCAGGAGAAAGCACTGGTTTCTGAGGTTTGACTTCCTTGCCTCACTAAATAACAGCTTATTATTGTCTGGCTTATTAGTCTCCAATTTTGGTTTCCCACTTCCCATGGTTACACGCTGAATGATTAGGGAGCCTTCCAACTGCCTAGGTCCATGTAACAATGCAGGGGACAACCACTTTACTACTACTTTGGCTCTTTAGACAACAGCCGTAACAGAAAAGAACTATAGAAGCCCTGCTTAAGTAGCTCTGTTTAAATGCACAGATCCCATTACATACAGGTTGTTGCTCTGATAGGATTCTGGCTGGTTTGGAAACATAAAAGATAGTGAAGCCCACTAGAGGGCTCAGAAACTATTTAAACAGGATTCTTCTCAGTTTCTCTGTGCTTCTTATGGGGAAAGCTGGAGAAGCAAGAAGCTGCTGAAGGCACTCAAAACAAAGCTGCTTCACTGGTGGCAAAGATAAAGCTAATTTGGTGACATCTTGAGAACATGCCAAATTCAATGACTGTGCAATTGTAAGAGGTAGGAGGATTTCGGGAGTTTCTTGACGGAGGATAGAGAGAATGTAATGGTAAAGTTCATTCTTATGAAAACAAACACAGAAGTAGGAAGGAGAAAGAACAGAAATTCCAGATGACAGTGAAGAGTGAAACCATGAAAAGATGCCTAAAATATGGATTACATTTCCTTTTAGGGTCATAAAATATAAGTCCGCTTATAACAATGGAATTGGCTGTTTGAAGATTAGATACAGTGAAGCTTGTGAAGCTGCCAGCCCAGGAAGACATTTTAGGAATAGAGAAAGCTCATCGAGCTAATACTCCTATCCCTTTTTGGTTTATTTCAATTCCAATGGTCTAGTGGGGGTTTTTTGTTGTTGTTGTTCGTTTGGTTAGTTTTTTAATCATCTCTCTTTTTCTGTTGTTTTTCAAACCTGAATTCATGTGTACTGTTTGTTTGCTTATGGTCATCCTTCACTTCCAATGTAAAGTATTGCTGCTTACATCTCCTATTGACTCTTCATTTTATATTTTCTTATTAGCCCTCTGTTTTTTATATCTACAATGTGTGAGGGAAAAAGAACTCCTATTTTTACTATATTCCAAGCCTGCCAAAAGGCTTTGGGAACTGCCCACTGGTACCGATAACACAGCAACAAAATAAGCAAAACTGTGGTGGCCTTCAGTTTCTTTCCTTCTATCTTTCTATATATTTATACTAAAAGATCTTGGAGACAGGGACTATTTGTGTTTTAGTATCAGAGTTTAAAAGATAAGTAACTGTTGGAATGGACTATAACCAAACCCTGAAGAACATGAAAACCATATACAGTAGTTAGAGTTTCACTCCAGTGAAGAAAGTAAAAAAAATACAGTGAGAAGTGGCTTGAAAAACAGCATCCATATCACACTCATATCTGAGGAAACAAATCAAAATGACTTTGACTGGCCTCTTGAGCACGTTAAACTCAGCTTTAGAAGAAATGCCAAGTAACTCCAACTATGTGGCCAATCCCAATGACTTACATCAGAACTTAAAATGCACTGAAATAAAAATGCTCTCACAAGTTTCTTGATCATTCAAGGATTTATATGGCAGCAGTATAAAAACCTTCAGACTTTTTTTGTAATTCACACATGCAAAAATGAATGTGCATCTGTATGCCCCATTTCTTAATTCCTATGACTATGCATTAAAATAAGTTAACTGAAAGGTTAAATGTTTAACAGATTAATAAATTTAAAAACCACTGGAGACTGCCATGACTGTTCAGTCTGAACTCTCACATATCACATACTCCCACATATGGTTGTTTGTTCCCACCATTTCTCAGTTATTGTACAGTCATGGAAATGACACATCTCAATTAGCCATGTAACAGTATACAAAAAGTTTCTGAAAAAGCTGGTGCTCTGTGTTTGACTTTGATAAAACATTATGGTATGAAAAATGCTAAAGAAGGTCTACATTCTTGGTATTGCAGAGTTTATTTGTCTCAGTAAGATCAGACAGGAACCAATGGGGCAACCATCTTTATTGTATGAACAAAAAGGTTTAACTGAGACAATATACAGGAAGTAATAATCATGAAAATAATTTTTTTACTGATGGAAAATCCTGAATAAATTCTGTGGGAGTCTTCTAAATAGGATCTAAAATGCTCTTCAAACAAAATAGCATGCAGCAACCAACAGGAGATAAAAATAACAGGGAACGGTGCCGCCTTTGACAGAAGTGCATAGCATACGTACATTACACTTTACATAACGTGTTTAGGGGGTTGGACTAGATGATCTGTTTAGGTCCCTTCCGACTCATTGATTCTATGATTCCAAGATGTTGTTTAAGCCAGCAGAAACACAAGGAACAACTCTACTAAGAACAAAGCTCAAAGTTAAAATCTCTGCCATAGGTAAATTGTGTAGGCCTTGCGGTACCCAAGAGAGATGCATTAGTACAAGTTGAAGAGTGAGTTTAAACCACAGGCGACATGTAGCAGGGGCAGGGGGGGCATGTGCCACCTCTGACCCGCCCAAGAGTGCTGGTGCACCCCCCCAACAGCAAGCACTCTGGCTGGTAGAGGGGCACAGAGAACGCTAGTGCCTCCCCCCAGAAATCGGCTCTGCCGGTGGCATGTGTGCTATTCCGTCCCCCCCTCCCTAGTCAGTGACTGGCTGCTGGGACTCCCCCTCCCCACCCCCAAGTTCTACCCCACTGGTGCCCCCTCAGACTTGGGAGACACCAGTCACCCATGGTTTAAACCAGCAGTGTTTGATCAAATCAAACAGCTGTGTGGGGATTCATTCACTGCAGGAGTGATTTCTTTTGGTTTTGTTATGCCCATTCCTGACTGATGTAAGAAAAACTGAGGTAGGCTACTCTTGTACAGAAATAAGAGTGTCCCTTCAGCCTCTACACCAAATTAACTACATGGGTTTAAATTCACACTTCAGTTTATTCTCTCCTGGATGGAAGTACCAAATGGGAAAAGAAATCATCTGGGAGGAATACAGAGAAAAATACCCTTTTTCCCCTGGGAATGTGTACACTGCTTCTATGTCAGAACAGCAAAGACCACAGATAAACAGACAGACAGATATTAGCAGATTGGGCCAGTCAACCATTAAACTGGTCAGCTCACCTGGCATTTGCTAAGTTGTCCAGCACCCTAGCATTGGGCCTGTATTCATTTTGCTTGGAGCAAGCACATCTAGACTCTAAGTAACCTCCTTCAGCAACCTCCAACCACAATCACAAATACAAACATCACTAAAATAATACGTTGAGATAAAGATATAAACCTGGCCTGAAGTCACTAAGCCTGGGCTCTGGAAAGCAATATGGAGCCATCTACTGAGGATACCAAGCTGCCCTGAGAGTTTCAGTAGAAATGGAAGTTTTGGTGCCTAAAGAAGTGAGGTACCTAAATATCATGTTAGATTTGGCCCCAAGTGCTTAGAACTATAAAAATAAAAGTTTCCTTTCTGATTTCAGCTGTGGAAGGGGAATATGAAGTTAGGGCAACAGAATTTTATCTGAAAGGGAAGTAAATTACCTTTTCCATACTGAAATCTCTCTCATAGATTCCCAATTTTTAGTTATCCCAATGTGATAATTACCAGTAAATGACATATATTACAAATTTTGATGGCTAACTGACATTTACTAGTATGGGCAATCATCTACTTGACCACTATTCATGCACTGTTTATATATGCTGTACCCACGTTCCCTTTCTATTAATCTGTCTTTAGAGTGACAGGTCATTGGGCAGGGGCCATACCCTCTCTTTTTTGGCAAGCACCTTGCATATTTATTTATAAATGGGCACAAATTATTGGAATTAGTTAAGCTTTGCTCACAATGGCACTAGAGTCTAAGGGGCTGAGGACATTCATTTCACACTAACTCTAGCTTTGTAGTAGATTACTTGCATTTGAAAACGTCTTTTGTATTCCTCTAAGTGCTGCGATTCTTAGCATTAACAGACATAAAGCAATCCTTCAGGCACAGAGGGAGACTATCCCAGTATGAGGGAAAAGGAAGAAAGGAGCCAAAAAACTTCCTTGGCTAAACAGGGCAATCCAGGGGAGCCTAAGGGCAAAAAAGAAGACATATAGGCAGTGGAAGCAGGGGGAAGCTACCAAGGAAGAGTATACCTACTTGGCCTGCACTTGCAGGGAGGCAGTTAGAAAGGCCAAAGCAAATACAGAGCTGAGGTTGGCAACACAAATTAAAGACAACAAAAAGTCTTTTTTTTAGCTATGTAGGGAGTAAAAGGAAGGTGCAGGGCAGCATAGGACCCCTACTGAATAAGGAGGAGCAATTAGTGACAGACAGGGGGGAAAAAGCTGAGCTATTCAATGCGTTTTTTGCTGCAGTGTTCCTGAACAGGTCTCAAGATAAGTCTCCTAATGGGTTCTTAGATGGGCATCAGAGGGACACTAGCCTACCAACTATTGATCCTGACTTGGTGAGCCACTTAGATGGACTGGATGTGTTCAAGTCAGCAAGCCCGGATGAGCTGCATCCGAGGGTACTGAAGGAATTGGCTAGTGTCATAACAGAACCACTGGTATGGCTGTTTGAGCACTTGTGGCACACAGGTCAGGTCCCGGAGGACTGAAAAAGGGCCAATGTGGTACCTATTTTCAAGAAGGGGAGGAAGGAGGACCTGAGTAATTATAGGCTACTCAGTCTCACCTCCATCCTTGGAAAGGTCTTTGAAAAGCTTATCATAGAATCATAGAAGCAGGGTCGGAAGGGACCTTGTAGATCTTCAAGTCCGACACCCTGCCTGAGCAGGAGAAAAACTGGGCTCAGATGACGCCACCCAGGTAGGCATCAAGCCTCTTCTTAAAGACCCCCAGGGTAGGAGCCAGCACCACTTCCCTTGGAAGTTGATTCCAGATCCTAGCCACCCTGACCGTGAAGTAGTTCTTACAGATGTCTAATCTAAACCTACTCTCCAACAACTTGTGGCCATTATTCCTTGTTATGCCAGGGGGCGCTAGGGGAGACAAGGTCTCTCCCAAACCCTTCTGGTCCCCCCTAGTGAGTTTATAGACGGTCACCAGGTCCCCCCTCAGCCTTCTCTTGTGAAGGCTGAACAGGTTCAGGTCCCACAGTCTCTCATTGTAGGGTCTGCCCTTTTGTCCCTGGATCATGCGGGTGGCCCTCCTCTGGACCCTCTCCATATTG
>NW_017729032.1:27888884-27893759 GCF_001723915.1 Gavialis gangeticus
CCCATCACAGATGTGCTCCTTAATGATCTTCTCAAAGAGTTTCCCTGGGATTGAGGTAAGACTGATGGCCCTATAGTTGCCCGGGTCCTCCCTCCTCCTTTTAAAGATGAGGACCACGCTGGCTATCTTCCAATCATCTGGTACCTGACCCAAGCACCACGAGTGCTTGTAAAGCCGTGTCAAGGGTCCTGCAATAACCCCTGCTAGCTCCCTCAACACCCTGGGGTGGAGAGCATCTGGACCCGCTGATTTGAACACGTCCAGCCCCTCCAGAAGCTCTCTAACCCAGTCCTCCCCAACCTGAGGTCTGGAAGCGTTCCCCTCTAGTCCATCTTGCATCACGGTGGGGAAGTCCCGGTCCCTGCACAAGAAAACGGAGGTGAAGAATTGGTTAAAGGGGTCTGCTTTCTCCTCTGGCGCAACCACCAGATTGCCCAAAGTATCTTGCAGGGGCCCCATGTTTCCCGGTGCTTTCTTCATCCTCTCTATATATTTGAAAAAGGACTTTTTATTATCTTTGATCTTGGACACTAGTCCTAGCTCTATGTCCACCTTAGCTTTCCTTATGAAGGATCATATTTGTGGGAGTCCAGCAGGAAAAATAATGCATCAGGGAAACTAGCATGGATTTATAGCAGGTAGATCATGCCTAACCAATCTGGTTTCGTTTTATGAGAGGGTCACAAAATGTTTAGATGCAGGAGTAGAGGTGGATGTTGTTTTCTTGGACTTTAGAAAGCCTTTGATATGGCATCTCATCCTATTCTCATAAATAAATTAAGAGGCTGTGACATAGATGTTTACACAGTCTGGTGGGTGGCAAATTGGCTTAGCGGTCGCACCCAGAAAATGGTAGTTGATGGGTCAGTATTGACCTGGAAGGATGTGGGTAATGGGGTCCTGCAGGGTTCAGTACTTGAACCTGTGCTCTTCAATATCTTCATCAGTGACTTGGATGTGGGTGTGAAGTGTACTCTGTCCAAGTTTATGGATGATGCTCAATTGTGGGGTGAAGTGAGCAGTCTGAAGGGCAGGGAACAATTGAAGGGAGACCTGGACAGGTTAGAAAAGTGGGCAGTACACAAGATGATGCAGTACAACAAGGACAAGTGCAGAGTGCTACACCTAGGGTGCAGAAATATCCAGCACACCTACTGGCTGGGAAGTGACCCTCTCAGCAGCACAGAAGCAGAAAGGGATCTCGGAGTCATAGTGGACTCCAAGATGAACATGAGTCATCAGTGTGACAAAATCATCAGCAAAGCTAGCCGCACTTTATCATGCATCAGCAGATGCATGACAAATAGATCCAAGGAAGTGATACTTCCCCTCTATGCAGCATTAGTCAGACCGCAGTTGGAGTACTGCATCCAGTTTTGGGCGCCGTACTTCAAGAAGGATATTGATAGACTCAAGAGGGTCCAGAGGAGGGCCACTCGTATGGTTAGGGGCTTACAGGACAAGCCCTGTGAGGAGAGATTGAGGGACCTGGACCTCTTCAGCCTCCACAAGGGATCGGAGATCCTCTGTTCACCAGGGTGCCTCTTGGGGTAACAAGGAACAATGGTCACAAACTGACAGAGAGCAGATTTAAGCTAGATATCAGGAAAAACTTCTTCACGGTAAGGGTGGCCAAAATTTGGAGTGGGCTTCCAAGGGTGGAGGTACTCTCCCCTACCTTGGGGGTCTTTAAGAGAAGGCTGGATAGGCATCTGGCTAGGGTCATCTGACCCCAGCATTCTTTCCTACCTAGGCAGAGGGTCCGATGCAATGACCTGTTGAGGTCCCTTCTAACCCTATCATCTATGAAATTTATGTTACAGATGGACTTTGACCTCTTTTCTTCATTCTATTTACAGACTTTGTTAATACAAACTACAAAATATAGAAAGGTAACTGTGGGGCAAAGAGATAGACTGTGGAAAAAATCTAAAAAAAAAAAAAAATCTATAAAAAAAAAGAATGAACAGATTTTAAAATGAAAGATGTGTAAACAAGTGAATCACTGCAGAAACAAATCATTTATCCTTGTGGACAAAAATATAATGCACAACTAAAACTAAACTAAAAGAATATAAAGCTAAATAAACATTCTAAGAGTGAGAAAGGATAGAATGATGAAGAAATAAAGGATAAAACAAAGAAGTGTGTGTACAGTGGTTACAGTGACAATTCATACACTTTTAATTTTGTCTGATAAATGTACATCACTACTTTTAATACTGAGAAGATTACAGGAATCCTGATAATTTTATAAATATGAGATGTTTAGGCCCTGGCTTTCAGGTCCTTTACATTTGTGCTGTGCTATTTTCCCTTGTCGTTTAGTCATTTGTCATTAGATTGCATCTCCCGTTGACTTCATGGGGTTGTGAATCCAAAGATTTTACATGCATTCTTGTTGGTATTTTTCACTTAAGCCCAATGTAAGTAATAAACAAAGTCTCTTTATGCACTGTGTCAAGTACTTTTCTCTCAATAAAGTCCACGAGGTGACACTGGTACATAAAAACTGTTATCTGGCACTTTACCATCCAGAATGCTCTATTAACCAGCATCTGTCATCTTATGTACCACCTGCCAATTGACGTGGCAAAAGTGAAACCAGAAGACCCACTTCTTACTTGTGGACAATGGCCCAGGGCAAAGCAGCCTGTACAGTGCCCCGCGCTCTGTTCCCCGGCACATTGACCCCAGGGAGTGAAAGTCCTGGTGCACCGAATGTGGCCAAAAGGGGGGCCGCCCGAGCAGGCAAAGATGCCTCCAACCTGCCAGGCTGGAGATAAGTATAACTCTCAGATAACCAGTATATTTGATTAACTGGCACTCCCCATTCCCCATGGATGCCAAATAACAGAGCTTTTACTGTATAATTGGGAGGAGCTACATTTTATTTTCCTGCAGCAATAAACTTAAGACTTCCTGCTCACTGGCCTAACTTTGCAATGCCCTTTGGAAAAATTTTCATGTGTGATATGATTTTATTGAAACTATTGCTTGCTATAGTAATGATAGTAGTTTGATAGTAGTACTAATAGGAACAGAAGGATATTATTTCCAAATAATATGTGTTTTGCACTCAGGGCGTGTAGTACAGATGATATATTTTATTAGACTGACAAGATTTTTGCAAAAAAAATTCTTTAATTGCAAGCTTTTGGGCACAAATACTCTTCATCAGGCATCAGAGAAAAGACTGTAAAAGTTCTCTAAGGTAGAAATGAAAATTCATATTTCACAGGATTTCACAGAGGAGTCAATAAATGTGAAAGCCAATGATATATGAAATTGGATTTCTACCTACACTTCACACCCACATCTAAGTGTTTGTGCCCAAAAGCTTGCAATTAAAGAATTTTTTAAAAAATCTTTTGCGTCTAATAAAAGATATCACTTCTACTATGAGCCCTGATTACTTTTTCCTCTAGACCAATACAGCTACAACCTGGTACTTGTTTAGTACTAGGAATTTTAACTATTCAATTTTATTTGGGGGAAAAAAACGTTCCTAAACCAGGATATAAATATCTCATTTTGTTGCTGCTTTTGTTAAGAAAATATTTTTCAAAGGATAATCAAGGAGAACTATCCAATTCAAGGAACAACAAAAATACAACGCAAAATAAAAGAAAAAAGTCAAAATATTAAGCAAAGAAAAAATAGAATAAAAAACAGAAAAAGAAAGAAAAATAAGCACATGGTTCTTTGCAACACACAGAAAGTAATGATCATGAAAACAATTTGTTTACTGAGGGAAAATCCTGAATACATTCTGTGGAGTCTTCTAGATAGGATCTAAAAATACAACTGTAAAGAACCCAGCAAGTACAGAAGTTCCCCTCCCCAGAGCTATTTTACACCAAGTTTAAATTTTTCATTGATAGACATTTGATGTCAGCAGATGGATTTTTTATAGTACTTGAACAAATAGATGACTGCAGCTGGAAGTACCAGAAGAGAGGAAGTGCTCTACAAATTGGAACAAGACAGGAAAATGGATGGAGAAGCAAAAATATTGAGGCTTCAAGTCAGGAAATGACTCTATATCTTGAATTAAAATCTGAGGGAAAAAACCTCTCTCTCTTTGTAACCAGAATTTCCATCCTAAACCAGAGAAGACTTACTTTTAAACTCATATTTCTATGAAAATTTCAGTATTGATGAATTGGCATTTTGTGATTTTAAAAAATTAATAAAAATGTCCAGCTAACTTGGTTAATCCTAATACTCTTACTATTTTCAAACATTCCTGGGCCCCTACAAACCATGTGATTTTACTGGCAGTGAAACCACTTTTGTTGAAATCCTCAAGGACAAGAAGAAAGGATTCCTCACCTCACACTACAAATCTGCTCTACTGTCACCTAGCAGAAATGTTCAAACTCTATTACCCCATTTCATTGATACTAATTGTCATGGAGTGGGGCCTAGAAGCAGCCGTGATCCTGCTAGCGCCCCCCTATCGTGCCAAGTTAGCGATCCAGCACCCTCTATTCTCACCCGCCACGTCTTGTTGGTATAATAGCTTTATATGGGAGGCTGCTTTACGATCCCCTTGGACACAGTGCTCTGCTCATACTGCCCCCCCGTACCAGATGGGGTGACTTGGTGCAACCCCAACCTTATGGGCTATGTGTGCCTCCTACCTCCTGTTTAGCACACCCCAAGCCTCGCAGCTCTTCCAGATGTTATCTGGTCCTTTTCCTTTCTGCACCCTGCCAGGTGCCCTTGGGCTTGTCACGCAACCAGCGCCTCTCTCTAGCGCCCCTGGGCTTGTCACGCAACCGGCGCCCCTTCTCTAGCGCCTCTGGGCTTGTCACGCAACCGGCGCCCCTTCTCTAGCGCCTCTGGGCTTGTCACGCAACCGGCGCCCCT
>NW_017729032.1:27893793-27902929 GCF_001723915.1 Gavialis gangeticus
GTCCTCCGGTTTAACAATATCAAACAAGGAACACAAAACCATGAGCCAACCGGCTACAACACAACAATAAGCCTTCTGGCTATACCCTAAAGTCCAGGCCCCACCTGGCTTTCCAGTAAAACCTCCTAGTTAGGGTTCTTTCCACCCGCGCCATGGTGTAGCTACTCGTTCTATCAGTCTGCTCGCCTCTGCTTGGCTCCACTGCAGAGCTCTTGCTCCTCTGGCTGCCAGAAGGGAACTGCCAGCCAGGCTCCGGCCTGGGCTGTTTATAAGGGCCCGGCCCTGCCCCCTTCTGGTCACCTGACCAACATGGTTGCCCCAGCAACCAGCACCTGAGCTGCCCTGGCAATTAGCAGAGGCCCTAATTCCTACTTAGGAACGGGGCACCCGAGCGCCCCCGTGACACTAATGAATTATGAGTAGGCACACAAAGAACTAACATAAAGCATCAGTCTTGTTTCAAGGCTGAGTTCTTTCATTGCCTTATACTTTCTTATTGCTTTTCCATCAGAAAATGAAAGATTTCAGCACCTGCAAGCACGGAATAATCACTGCAGTTTCCTATATCACATGAGCAAGGAATGGAGTATGTGTGCGTATGGTATTATAAGGCAACATCTTGATCTTCATATTACTTTACTGGATGATAGATCCTTGTATACTGGTGCTGAATAAATGTGTTATGAGCCTGAAGGGCCTGTCTGGTACCATCAGGTAAACAATTGCACTGCAAGGACCACTGAAAAATAGAAAGAAAAATGGATAAAAATCTGCTGGTGAGAAAGAGTTGCAGGAAATGCACCTCCATGACATTCAGCTTCAATGAAAATTCCACACAATATTTAAGTGTCATACAATTATTCCTGTAACAAAAATATCATACCTTGAAAAGTATGGGGCTTGTGGGAATGGGACACACACATTTTTATTTACTTTAAGGGGCTATCAGTTCCTTCTTATTGCATAACTAGCTGAAATTCAGCAGAAATCATTGTCTGATGGATGACCATACACGTTTTGATTACCTCAGCTTCAAAAAGCTGTGTGCACCAGAAGCTATAAAAATAGAAAAAGCATAGAACAAACAATAGTCCCATTGAGTTCTGACCACATTATTTTAATCAGTGTATATCAGTACTTCCTGTAGTACAATTTTTGACATGATGGTAACCAGACAGACCCTTTAGGCTCAAAACACATTTATTCAGCACCAGTATGTGAGGATCTGTCATACATTTGTTGACTGATTTAGATATGGACCTGACTTCCTCAGGGTCTTATTGGAAGTCAGGGAATTGAAACCGAATTTTTTACTTCACAGGCTAGTAGCCTACACCACCACCATACCACTATGCCTTAAAACAATGGGGCAACCTTTTTGGCAAGCATGCCACAAATTAAACATGGAGTTTTCCCTAAATGCCACTCCATTTTCCTTCCCCTGCCTTTGCTGCTCTGCTTTCTGCTCCTTGCCATATCTGCAGCAGTGTTCATGGCATGAATGACACGTGCTGCCGGCAGCTGGTGGGGGCGTGGCGGCGGCAGGAGCACAGCAGCGGGAGCATGGTGGCAGTAAGAGCAGAGCTCCTGTAGATGCCCCCGGTGCTGTTGGTAGCAAAGGGAGGGAGGGGGTCACCGATCAGGGTTGGCAACTACCTGCAGGCACCGCCAGCAGCAGCAGTGGCGGCCAGCAGGGATCACTGACCACCCGCAGACACCACTGGCAGTGTCAGTGGCGGAGGTGGTGAACGGAGACCACTTGCAGGCACCGCCAACAGTGTCAGCGCTGCCTTTTCATAAGGGGTGCACCGCCATGCTCAGCGGGTGCACATGCATCCCCTACACATTGCCAGTGGTTCCTGGTTACCTCCCTGATCTGCTGTGTACCATACACAGAGGATGACTGTGTCACTTGTGGCACATTTGTCACAGGGTGGCCACCCCTACCTTAAAAGGAAAAAAAAATGTCTTTAAACTAACTTCATACCATGCTAGCTATTATAGGAACTAAAATACATGAATGTGCTTTGACTACTCTCCTGCCCGAAAGTAGTACCCAGTCTGTAAGCAATAATCTATTACACACCATTCTTCATTTGCAAATGCAATTATTGGAGGTGGCCTAAATTAATGTAATAAACCCAACTGGGGAAATGTTAAACTATTTCAGTCTATTCAATTTTAGGTTCCAGCTGTTCTCAGGTGGAATTTTTGCAATACCTTTTGTTGAACACTAAGGGGTCAGATAATTTTCATAAATCACCTGTTTCAGTCCAGAGTAAATAAGAACACACTTAGTGCTGCAGCACAGTTAAGATCTAATATGCCTTAGTAATAGTCACTTTGCACATTTTATTTCCTTTATTTTAATATTATGCCAATTCTAAACATTGTTATGGACAATCACAGGCAATTTGATGGAATTACAGTGGGAAATTTTGGTAGATTATGCCAAGTAAAGTTACTGTGGTCCTTAGAGTAGTAGGAAGATTCTCACTGGGTGAATCGACACAAGATGATTAGCTCTGCTGTAACATCTCAGCGTCTACACATGCCTGGTGGCAAGTCGCACACTGGAGCACCCTCATGCCCCAGACATCCCCTTCACAGCATGTTGAGCTGGGTTGGACCAGTCCCAGGCTGGCAGGCTGACCCCTCCAGGGCCTCCTGCCAACTGGGACTGCCCCAATCTGGCTCAATGTGCTGTGGTCCCAGGTGCACGTGTAAACGCGGTGCCTGGGAGCAATAAACTACAGCACAAATTGGACTGTAGTTTATTCAGTCACATTAATTGCACGTGTAGATGTGCCCACTGACTTGAATGAGCTTTGTATCAGGAACTTCACCAGCATGATGACAGGTACTTTAAAATACCATATGTAGATGGAAACTACCACTTATTTCTGCCAGCATGAAGGGCATTTATACACATACCTTTTCGTTCAGCAACACACCAGAGTCCTGCCACTTCTGAGTAGACTCACTTAATCGAGTTGTATAAGCAGTGAAATGCACACCAGCATGGAAAAGATGGCAGTGGTGCGCTTTTATTTCACTGACCTCCTATCACACTTTTAGCTTCTTTCATTCCTTGGTGATCTCAGAGCAACAACAGTGTTTTCCGATGCCTGAATAAGGGTACCTGTGCCCAAAAGCTTGCAAAGAATTTTGTTCCAACTTCTCAATTGGTTTGATAATAGATATCACATCTACCCAAAGAGCCTTCCCTGCCTATGTCCATAGACCAACATGGCTACAACCAAAAACCCTGAAACCTGGCTACTAAGAATGTCAGCAAAGAACCATCAGGACATTCATGACAGATCAGCACCATCATTCTAATTTATCATAAGCCCAACTGTAAAAGAAATAGCAGTGATAGAGATATAAATAATCCCTAAAATTTAACTACAATATTAACTCAAATCCAACATGAGGTTTCCCCTCCATCAACAGGGAAAAATAAACAAGCCTTGTCTCAGATTTGAGTACCAGCATTCTGTTTCTGACCCGACCCTGATCTCAGCCAGGGACCAACAGTGCCTGGGTGGCAGCTGCTGCTGCTATTTCTTGGAGCCATGGAGTCAGCAGCAATCTGGTGACCACAGGTCAGGGTCCAGGGCTAGGGTCTGGGAGGGAACTAAATCAGGCTAAGTCAGGATCTGGCAGGGGATGGGGTGACAGCACAGGTTGGGTATTGGGTGGAGGAGGCGGCCTGGGTCAGGGATCAGGTGAGGGATTGGCTGGGGGATAGGACAGCAGCACACTCATAGGCCAGAGTGTAACTATGAAAAGAGATCTCAAGCCCCCCTCACCAACAGGGTTACCATATTTCCAGTATCAAAAAAGAGGACACTTGTAGGAGGGAGAAGAAGGGGAGAGATATATGATTGTGGAGGGGGCCAGAGGGTAGTGATATGTCTATGCCCTATCTCTGCCCCTCACTCCTAAGCCCCTGTCCCCCTCAGCCCTGCCGGTGCCCCTCACTGCTGATCTGTAGCCCCCTGCCCCCCCCACCCTGCCAGTGCCCCTCACTCCTAACCCACAGCCCATGCCCCTCTAGCCCTGCTCCCCATGCAGCTCCTGCACAGTCATACGCACATACACTCTGTGTCTCTTACCTAGGAGCTTGCCAGAGCCCATGTGTACAGCACATGACCCACAACAGCCAATCACCTTTCCCACTGCTCCCAGCCCAAACAGTCCCAAGCTGCTAGTGCCTGGGAAAGCAGGCATTGACTTCAGGAGGAACTGAATGGGGCCCTTCAATGGTCAAATGGGTTTAAAGGTCCTTATCTGTTGACATGATATTATTTGTTTTGAAGAGATGCAGCATTATTACATCTCACTTTGTGTACCTCACTATATTATCACTTAATGTTAAAAAACCAAGGGTAAAAGCCTGTTTCTGTTAAAGTTAATGAGCATTTTGCTTTTGACTTCTATGTAGGGAAGAAGGAAATATTTTACTGTTATCCTTTCATAAGGACCAAAATTACAACTCTATCAGTGATATGTTATTTGCAAAAACCAGATTATCACATATTGTTTTACTATCTACACATGAGCAGAGGACTATTTCATGTTATATTTTGGTATAAATACAAATACGAATTTAGCCTCATAATTCATAAAGAAATACATCTCAACTAGTTTATTTCATTAGTTCAATACATTTAATTTTACTGGCATATACTTCTTAGATATGTAGAGGAGATATCTAAAACAAACTTAAGATACCTTCTTACTGTGACAGAGTCCAGCAAGTGTGGCATCTCAAAAGGCAGTCTGGATGAGGCCAAAAGAAACTTCTGGGTGGCTGAACAGAAACAGACTAGGCACATGATCCCTGCAAAGGGAGTAATATTAAAGGGTGCTCATAGATGTGCAGGGACACTGCTCCAATGTGCTGCAATTATAGCGTGTCAGAGCAGACTTAATTAATCAAGTCTGCTGGAGTGTGCTAATTAGTGTGTAACCTCCACGTCTTGTACATTCAGCATCCCTGCACTTCAAAATGGCAGCAGAGGTGCTTTAACTAAACTTCACACAGATTGATGAGCTTTAGTTAAAGTGTCCCTGCCACCATTTTGAAGCATGGGATGCTGAATACATGAGATGCTGCTAGCTTCTCCTGGAGCCACTCTAATTAAAGTACATTAAAGCACTACCAGAGCATGTGTAAAGATGCCCAAGAATGCCACCCCTTTACTGTAAATAGAGGTATATAAATTTCTGTACATAATTAAGAGTTGTTTCCATATCACAAGCCTGAAGATCCTAGATTAATTGCACTCCTGAAATGCAGGTTAAAATAGAGATCTGACACAGCTTTAGCAAGAACACAGCCTTTTCCAGAAAAATAAAATTAATAGAGAAAACAATCTTTTTAGAACTTTAAAATAATTATAACTCATTACAATACTATGGCTTAGTTTGAAAAGCTAGTTTTTTCATATTGTTCTTTTTCTCACATTGTATACAAAGCTTTTCAAAGTGTTTTGGAAAGCTTCATTTCTCAAATAAACATGATCTTTTTAAACTTTCCTTTCTTCCTGAAACTCTCTAATTGATGGATTCACATTATGTATTTATCTTTTTCACTAGTATCTGTGATTTAATAATACTCAATTCAGGGTTCTTTATTGACCAGTTTGGGAGTTTCAGTATCTTTTAGTTACTTTATAAACTTCCATTTTTCTCATTCCCTTCTTCCCTTACCATGTATAGAGATATTGTGTCATTTGATCCCTTCCTCCCATCTTTTATTAGACAGCCATAGTTTAATTCAAAATGTAACCCATACATCTTTAAAGTTTAAGTTGCAACTAGCATCGTAGCAGGTGTGGGGGGTGTCCCAAGATAGTCTGCCAGCCCTGGCAGTCATTCCTCGACTACCTATGCTCCCAACTTCCTGGTTATCTAGTTGTAATTTGGGAGGGGGGAGGAACAAAACATCTTGATGAAAGTAAATAGGAATAGGCCCTAAGTTCAGTCAGGTGGCAATCACAGGTACCCCCACTCTCAATGCTCATATCATTGGGGTACCTCCTGCCCAGGCCCCTGCAGTGAGACAGTGTAGATGGACCCCGCTCACTCCATTCTCAGTCTTATAGGCTTATCTACCCAGTCAGCCCTTCAAGATCATCAAGTTAAGCCAGTTTATCAGTTCCTCAGGGCTCTATGAAAACCACCACCAGCCTATGCACTCTGACTAGGAAAATTAGTGCTGCTTTTGCTCCCTCTTCCCTCGAGTCCATCAATAACATCACAACATTCTTTCCTCCTGTTTGTTTTGTTTCATAGCTTGTGTCAGGAAATATATGGAAAGAAAAATTCTTGTCCTTTAGCCTGCCATGTTACTTGGCATACTGAATAGCTTTGGAGACACAGCAGCTTGTAAAGAGTTATTCTTGGGCATTCTCCATTTGCTTGCATGCTTGCACACTCAAATGTATCACAAGAGATATTCAAGAGACCAACTGACAATTAGGTGTGCCCTGGGAGGGTGTCAGTGAGAGTTAGGCACCAAGACTAGGGACAGACATTACAAATAAACCAATTTAAGTGATCAGAAACTGATTTAAACCTGTAACCGAACAGATATTCAGTGCACATAAATCAGTTTGAAAATGGCTGAAACAGGGTTGAGTTATACCTGACTGAATGTAGTATTAGACTTAACTGATTTGGCTCAAACCGGTTTACGCAATGTCTGTCCTAGACCCCTTCTTGGTTTAAAATAAGCCAGACACCCCACACATCCTGGCATGCTGGGATTGGGCTGGGCAGGGCTTTCTAGTCCACAGCAGGGATGACCCTCCCTGGCTGGACCTTGGCACAGACTTTCAGGCACAGAGCATCTGCTGACTTTTCCCTACTAAACAGGGATTATTCCCCACTTCCCTGTGCCCTATGCAGACATATCAACATTAGCTAGCAGACCACATGCTGGCTACAGTCCATGGTGTGGGAGAGGACAGAGGCAGACAGGCTTTTAGGAGCTAATCAACAGGTAGCTTCATGTCCTTCCTTGGAAGAGCTGTTTAAGAAGAGCTCCATTAGTTAATGGGGAGAGGCTTTGTTTTCTTAATCTGTTGATAAACAGTTAAGGGTGATAAACATTCCCTGCTGGCCAGATGAGGGGGATAATTAGAGCATCCTGCTGGGGCCTGGCCACATCTCCCTCAGATCAGCCCTATGGAAGCAAAGGGAGGGCTGCTCTAGTACCCCCGGCTTCTAGCCTGAGCCACTACAGACTTGTGCCTTCATTTCTGGGATGTCTGTCTGGGTTACAAACTGATTTAGCCTAGCCAGGTTAGACTAACCTGCAAAGAGTGAATCAATTCAGGCTCAGGCTTTTTGAATGTCTGTCCCTAGCCCAAACTGTATTTCTGAAAATCATCTCCAACAGTAATGAATTACAAAGTTTATGATAATACCTTTCTCCTCTTCATCCATTGTCTTCTGTAACCTTCACTATTCTCAGGTTTGAGCCTTTCTGCTCTCCTGTTCTTCTATTTACCTCCTAACCTCATATCCCACTTCTGTGTCACTTGAAAATTTCTTAGAGTTATGATAATTTAGACCTGTAAGTCAGTGACTGCTCTTTTTGCACCTTTAATTCCTACATTTAAAACTATTTATTTATAGTTCAGCTTTTATTAGCTACTAGAATTTCTTCTCTTCTCAAGTTGATTTTCCACATTTCTTCCAGAAAAGCTTGCAAATTAACTTTCTTTCTCTTTTATGGTCTCTATCACCTGTCTCAATCTTGACTGTGATGCTAGAATGCCAATGTGATACAGAAAGCTAGTACCTTGATTTCAGCAACTTGTTTATAATTAAAGGAGTAGCCAGGGACACTCTCCTTATCATATTAAATAATTTTGGTAAATATTATATTTTAGTCAGTTTAACATGGCATTTTAGGAGGGCTACTTAAGACACAACCTTATTTAGTGGCCGCTCCCTAGAAACTATGGCTGTGCGAAGCTGTGGTCCCCGATTCAGTGGCCAAATGTCTGAAGCCGAATTGAATCAGGAGACCCTTTAATCTCTCCAAATCAAATTGGAACCCTCCAAATTGATTCGGAAAGATTCAGTGATTTGGACATAGACACAGCTTTAAATGTTTTTTCTATGTACCTCAAGGTACCAGGCAGCTCGTCAACACTGCGATGCTGGGGTGGAGGAAGTGTCCCAAATGAGCATGGGGGGCTCCCCAGTGTTCTCGGCAGCAGACCCGAAAGTGGGCCAGAAGCACTTTGCTGGGTATGATTTGCCTTAGCATTAAAGGCATTAAATGCTTTTTCATTTTGTTTTTATAAAAATGAAAAACGTTAATACGTTCCAGAAGAGTAACAATATAGTTTATTCACAAGAGTTCCAACAAACATGTTTTCTCCTAAGCACATTTTTCAAGCACAGACTGGAAATTAACGTCATGTGCCCTCAGAAACTTTCAAAATTCACCCTAATTCACAGCTCTAGTGCTGGGACTACCTGCTCCTCCAATACCAAGGGATCTTATCTTGGAACCCTGTAGAGGGAAGTGAATTTTATCTTCTGCATTTCATTATTTGCACAGTCAAATTACGCATCTGTATTTAACTGATTTATACTACAGGAATCTGATCCAATTTCCATTAAAGCCACAGCAGACATTCCACTGGTTTTAAAAGGGAAATGATTTTTAGGTATACTGGTTGTGCTTTGCTATCAAAGGCTAGGGACAGACATATAAAAAGCCTGAGCCTGAACCGATTCAATCTTTGCAGGTTAGTTTAACCTGCAAAGCTTGAACCAATTTGGAGGTGGATAGACATTGGCTTTTCATTCCAGAAATGTGGGCAGATGCCTGCAGTGGCTCAGGCTAGAAGCTGTGGGGCACTAGAGCAGCCCTTTCTTCCCTTCCAGAGTAGTGAGCTGAGCGGAGGCACAGGGCATGGCCAGGCCCCAGCAAAATGCTTTGATTAGCCCAGCAGGGAATTGATAACAATGTTTATCACCCACATTAAGAAAACAACAAAGGGACATTACCAGCTACCTGTTGATTCTGCCTTCGCCACAGCACAGACTGGAGCCAGCATGTAGTCTGCTAATACACTGATACCTCTCAGCAAGGTGGAGGGGG
>NW_017729032.1:27903212-27906349 GCF_001723915.1 Gavialis gangeticus
CTCAGCAAGGTGGAGGGGGGGTGGGGGGGAATTCCTGCTTAGCAGGTAGTGGTAAGGGGGAGGGTGGGGAGCAGCTGTAGCCAAGGAGCAGAGAGGAGGGGCCAACCCTGATACGGAGCAAAGAGCCCAGCCCAGTCCAGCTCAGAGAACATGCTGGGATCCTGGAGAAGTCTGGTTTACCTTAAACCAGCAAGGGTTCTGGGACAGACATTACAGAAACCAGTTTGAGCCAAATCAGTTAAGTCTGATACTACATTCAACCACGTATATCTCAAACTGGTTTCAGCCATTTTCAAACTGGTTTATGTGCAATGAACATCTGTTCTATTACAGGTTTAAACCAGTTTCTGATCTCTTAAGCTGGTTATATGTAATGTCTGTCCCTAGCAAAAATGTGTGTAACAATTGAATTTAGATCATAGGCATAAACTTTAAATCACTATTATCTTTTTTTCTCTATTTCATCCTTAACAGTAGTTAGAATGAAGTGGAAAACCTACTTCTTACAGTCAGCTTTGAAAAACAAAGTTCAATACTTTAATTCAACCATTAAATTGCATCTTTTCATACAATTTAATATTGAACTCATATTAAAGAAATACATTTAACCCTAAGAAAGTTAGATACATAGGCAATGCATAAGTGCTGCCAATGAGGAGGCACAACTCCATGACATTGCCACTGCAGTGCAGGGCGGGCAAAACTTTGCACTACTGTCACCACCCCCACTGCTGCCAGGCTGGACTGCAGCCCCACACCCTGCAGTTGGTGCAGAAGTCATGCTGCCACTGCTATCCCCACTGGTGCCAGGTCCTGGCTATGACCAGCCTGAAGCCTTGTGTGCCATGCCCTACAATCGGTGCAGAAATCTGGGGGGGGACATGCCCCACCATGCCTTCCTGACACATTGCCAATGGCTAGAAATATTTTCCTAATCAATAATAGCTTATTTTAAGGTTTTGCCTTCAGATTAAATTACCAGCATATCACAGATCTGTCCATTTTCATGATTTGTAAGTCTGATAGAACAGGAGGATGCTAAGGAAATATCATGTTTGACTTTACTATGCTTTCTTTTTTTCCTCCATGCTAGCTTCTTTTCTGAACCACAGGCCACAGCACTTTGTTTCTGGGATGTTTCAAAAAGCATTATACAGAGTTAGATAGGGTTACCATATGCTGGGATTTCCCAGACATGTCCTCTTTTCTGGACCCCTGTGCTGCATCTGAGTAGGTTGTTAAAAGAAGAGCAAATGCTCAGGTTTTCTGGCTGCTTGGCACTGGGAGCAGTGGGCAAAGTGATTGGCTGTGAGGGGTCATGTGCTCCCTGTGCGGGCTCCAGAAAGGTAAAGAGACAGAGAGAGAGAGAAAGTGTGTGTGAGGGAGAGAGAGCAGGCACACGCGTGATGTGGGAGCTGCTTGGGTAGCAGGGCTGGGGGGACCAGGGGTCTGCAGGTCAGGAGTGAGGGGCAGCGGGGATGGGATGGGTGACTGTGGGTTGGGTGTGCAGGGCCAGGGCCAGTGGCTTATGGGTCGGGAGTGAGGGGCACTGGCAGGCCTGGGGTCAGTGGGTCCAGAGTGATGGGCAGCAGCAGAGCTGGGGGGGGGTGGCTTATCAGTGAGGAGCAACAGATTGGGAGGGGTAGGGCACCGGCATGTCACTGCTCCTGCCGCACCATCATATTCCCCCTTCCCTCCCCCACAGGTGTCCTCTTTTTTGGACCTGAAAATATGGTAAGCCTAGAGTTAGACCTCAGAATTATTCCATGTAAAACCCTCATAAGTAGGTGTTAACAGTGCTGAGTCAGCTTTCAAAGCAGGAGTACCATTTAGTTTCTCAGTAAACAAATATTAACTATATATACAAAATACCATAAAAAATAGTAAAAGATATCAAGAAATATTAAATAAATTCACTTTTGTTCCTCACACTAACTTTTCCTCTTTCACTGAAAACTAAATATGTAACAACAGCAAAGATTCATCAATACATTTACTCTTTAGTCTGTGGGTAAAGAGCAAATAGCTAAATCAACCCAGCAACAATGTCACACAGATCCAGCTACAGAGCTTCTGGTTTAGGAGGCAACATGCCTGAAATGCTGTTGCATATGATGAAGCCAGAAATGGCTAACGTCCAGGTAGGGGCATGCAGGCAGAAGATCACAGCTCTGCCCTAGCTCTGGACCATGCTGTCACTGCTGCAAGACCAGGACACGTTTGGTGCATAGATAGAGCACATCAGCATTGCCTGGCGCTTGAATGAGTGCATAACACCCTGAAGGTTGTTGGTTGTACTCGTGTTGGTCTAAGGACATAGGCAGACAAAGTTCTTTGGGTATTCTGATATCTTTTATTAGACCAACTGAGTAGCTGGAAAAGTTGTTCTTTGCAACCTTTCGGGCACAAATACCCTTCTTCAGGCATAAAGATAGTCTTGTCTCACCGGTAGGAGGTATTACAGCCTGAGGGTGAGAAGTGGACTCCTGAGAGGTGTGGGACCATGGTATAAAACTACTAATACAGTTAAGCAGGGTTGTCAACCCAAGATTTTTTTTTTCTTACTGACTGTCAAAGGGAGGGGCCGTGCCGATCACTTTTCCCCGTGTCGAAGCCTCCGCCCCTCTTGGTAGGGGACCATCCCCAGGGTGCTCCTCTTCCCAATGCTCGTCTGTGGGCTGGTTACCTCCGAACCGCCTGCCACGACTTTGATGACCTCTTGGTTCAGTGATACAAAATCCGGAGTGTGTCAGTCCACAAATGAGACTTCTATATCCCCAGGGGTCCCACGCTGTCGAGGGCTCCGCCGCCCCTACACCCTCGCCCGTACCTCCAAGTGGTCTCTCGGCCGCCTTCTTTGCCCCCTCTTCGCGAGGGTACGTCCGAGGTCCAGAAATCAAAGAAAAAAAAACAACTGAACGCTACCAGCCAGGGATTCCCGGAGCCTGAAGGTTACCCGTACCTTTTACTGGCTTCCCCGGTCCTTCCCTGTCCACCATGGGGATACCACCCCTCCTCAGGCTTCACTTGCAATACCAGATTTGTTCCCGGGCTTGCAAAGTCCCCAGGTCCCTCTCTGGCACAGCGGCAGTGCTTCCCTAGCTGCGAGTGCCCCTCTATTCAAGGAAATACGGCTC
>NW_017729032.1:27906678-27907281 GCF_001723915.1 Gavialis gangeticus
CCCCTTTGTAGTGGCCGGAACTGCCTCGGGGCCTCTTCTCCGGACGCACCTGTGTAGGGTGAGTGTTCCCACCCCGGCAATTTGTGCCGCGGGGCATAACCTGGGTTGGTTAGCTCCGCGGAGTGGGGTTTCAGGGGCCTCCTGCTCCCTTCCTCCCCCACACTGACCATCTACAAACTTTTTATTTATCTGCAAACCAAATATTTTTATTATATTTGGTATTATACCCCTACATTTAAATTGGACCTTTGCCCAGGGTCTAGCAGAAGTATTACATTTAAATTATGTGAAATATGTCATTAAAGTGTGGTTGTCAGTAAAAAGTTTGCAGATTAACAGTTTAAAAAAAAAAAGGCCGTCAACCCTAATAGGTCTAGTCCCTTACTTCCACAGTTTTATATAATCTGTTCCATAAACTTACCATTTGCCATCTTTAAACTAGATAAGAGTTCTGTCTCCTAGTCCTAGCAGAAGGCCATTCCAGATCCTTATTCTGGTTATCATCGTTATTAACCTCATTCAAATTTCCAGCTTGAAGTTCCCATGGCTAGTTAAACCCATTTGTTCTTCAACCACATTTCTTTAAATAGCTCTTATTTCTCG
>NW_017729032.1:27912281-27913741 GCF_001723915.1 Gavialis gangeticus
TCCAGCTTGAAGTTCCCATGGCTAGTTAAACCCATTTGTTCTTCAACCACATTTCTTTAAATAGCTCTTATTTCTCACTAATGTTTAGCCCATGAGTTATTTAGAGAGAGCAGCTATGTCCCTTCTCACCCTTTTCTGCTAGTATAAACTTTTCATTTTTCTAAGACAGGTTCTCCATTTTCCTGATCATCCTAGCAGCCCTTCTTTACACCTCATCCAGTCCGTATTCATCTTTTTTGAACATGAATAACCAGAACCAGACACAGCAGAGTCTCACCAGTGCCTTGAACAATGGAATTAACTCTTCTTTATCTGTTATCTATTAGAAATACCTTGCCCCACACATTCTAGAACTGCATTTGTCCTTTTCATGGCAAGGCAACCCTAACAGCTATAGCCATCCTTTAACTAAATGATGCACAAAAGTCTTTTTTCCTTCTTAGTTAGAGGAGAGCAGAAATTCTCATTGTTAGTCACTCAGGGTGCCTATTTCCCTGTGTGTGCCTCAATATCAGTTTTCCAGCTGGGTGTTTTTGGAACTTACCCCTGTGCTCTGAGTGCATGAGCTGCTCTGAGTGCATAACTGTGACCACCTGAAACCCGAGAACCTGCTCCTGCCTTTGTTTCAAGGTAATTTGTATCACAGATCCTCACAGGAGGTGAGAGGCTCCATACCAGCTATGAACTGACTGCCCAGAGTTTTCCATCTATTGACTGCTCTGTGAAATCTTACGAAATATGAACTTTCATTTCTACCCAAGAGAACTTTTACAATCTTTTCTCCAGTGCCTGATAGCTTACAATTAAAGATTTTTTTTTGCAAAAATCTTGTTGGTCTAATAAAAGATATCATCTCTACTATGAGGCCTGACTGTATATACTGAACACACTTAGCCAGGTATGTACTAGCTGGGCACTTAGATACATGAGATATGGAAAAAGGTACTAAGACCTGTCACTCATTTAGTCCCCATGAACACATAGGAAAGAGCGCTCACTAGGGAAAGGAGGGACTTGGGTTCTAGGTCCCCTTGCAGAGTGGATTTGAGCCTGTATGTCTCTGACTTCCAAAGTACATTGCTCTAACCACTATACCTCATGTTAAGAGATCATCCAGTCTCATCTTCATAGCTCCTACTGTTTAACATGTATAAATGATTTGCATTGATTTTCATCTCCTATCATGCCTGCCTTAGGGTCATCCAAACCTTCTATTTAATGTTTGCAGTCCTCCTCTATGCTAGTAATTGCTCCCAGCTTTAAGTCGTCCACAAATATTTCACAAGCACACCGTTACACCCAGCTTATTAATGAAAATAACTTGACGAAATATACTGGTAACTTCTCACACTCCTGATACCTCTTTCAACACAACCTAGAATCATAAATTAATCATAGGGTTGGAAGGGACTTTAAAGGTCATCTTACTCCAACTCTGTACACAAAATGTGTTCTCTTTA
>NW_017729032.1:27918741-27922182 GCF_001723915.1 Gavialis gangeticus
CACCCAGCTTATTAATGAAAATAACTTGACGAAATATACTGGTAACTTCTCACACTCCTGATACCTCTTTCAACACAACCTAGAATCATAAATTAATCATAGGGTTGGAAGGGACTTTAAAGGTCATCTTACTCCAACTCTGTACACAAAATGTGTTATCTCTTTATTTCTATATCTGATTATTTCTTCTTTCAATATTTCTTCTAAAGCCTTGTATACTCTTTGGATCACACTAACTGGCCTGTAGTTGTTCATACCAGTTTTTCCATTCCTTTTTTAAAATACAGGTACTACTTTGGCTATTCTCAAATCACACAGGCTTGATAACTCCATTAAACACTGAAATGGCAAAAGAAAGAAAGAAGTTACTACTGGGAACTGACAGCTTTCAATAGCCTTGGAAAAAAATACTTCGATATCTATCCTTGGGGAAAAATTACTTCAATATCTATCCAAATTCTTTTTATAATGATATATTTTGAATCAACTCTACCTATATCAAATTTAATTGAGAGGCATTTTTATAATTATTGTGCTGTGCTTACCTCTGATTGAAATGTAGCTCATCTTTGCTCTTGACATTTAAAAATGTATCTAATTCAGCTATATACTCAAAAATACTTGCAAACAAAAAAACTAGGAAACTAATTTCAAATAACTTTTAGATGCAATGTTCATTCTATATTTTTCTAAAGTATGATTCGTTTTCTAAATGGCAGCATGTTGGCAATTACATTACCTAAGTGAAAAGAAATGGGAGTCATAGCAAGATAGAAAAATACAGGAACATACAACTGGAAAGGGCCTCTTTGTCCCCTGATTCCATTCCTCTATGTTTGCAGGCAATCATTTATCCAAAAGAGTCATAAAAACTGTCCACCCATGCCCTTAAGCACCACAGTCACACACCAACTTATGGAAATACTATCAAAAACATCCTAAAATATATCACAGGTAAAAAATGGGGGAAAATAGGGATTTAAAAACCCTGCCACTGATTAATACAAAAGATCATGCTCCACATATTAACAAGGAAAGCAGAAGCCTTGACAATCCTTGCTAATCAGACCAGGTGGAAAAATTCTTCCTGACCCCACATCTGACAGTCAGCTTGGCTGAAAAGGGCACAAGTGTTTAACCAGGTGCCTGAAAGGTTGCTAACTACCATCAGGAGTACTTCTAGTTACAGTTAGGGATCTACCCAAATTTACATGGCAGACAGGCAATTTCACAGGCTGATGTCGGTGCCAGCCGCCATTTTCATGGCCTTATTGTGGCAAGTTCCCCCTGAACCCCCCATCAATGCTGACTGGCCCAGGAGCCCCAGTGGCCCCTCACTGCTGATTGGCAGACAGCGATAAAGCCACAAAAAAGGCAGCCCTCTTGGCCAATGGGACAGCTGCAATCTTGACTGCTCCCCTTCATGCCGGGAGTTTCCTATTGCCCCCAGTGGGGTGAAAGGCTGAGCCACAACAGACACTGACTCACACTGGGGAACCAGCCTTTTATTTTTGTAAGATTTTTCTCTCACCCTTCAGTGTAAAATCGTGAAAACCGCCATTTTTGGTGGCGTTTCCAAAAACTGCTGATTGTCACGGTTTCCATCAAAATCACAAAAATCACAATTTGAGTGTATCCCTAGCTATAGTCTATGCCTAGTACTTCAGAGAAATGGAAGAGAAAAATTCCATATCTAAAGCCAACAAAGCATTCACAAGAGTAAGTGAAAAAAAAAAACAAAAAAAAAAACTTACCAGACACTTCAAGCAAGTAACATAAGCCTTGAAACTGGGGATAACCATACACAAGCTGTACAGAGATACTTACCTTTCAGTTCTAACATCAAAATGTCAAATACCTTAATTCATATATCATACACTGATTACTGATCCAAGAACATTCCTATCCTTATATACTAACCTGTCCACAAAATTTGAAATCATCCATTTTCTTTATGCCCCCTCAACTTTGTTTGGAAGGCTTTTCCAAAATTTCACTCCTATAATAGTTAAAAGCCTCAGACCATCAAAACTAAATCAGTTCATAACCTGTTTGTAGCTATTTGATTTCTTGTTCTTTAATTTAAATAGCTCTCTATTCTCCCTGGTATTTACTGCATGAATGTAGTTATAAAAAGTAACTATAACCCCTCTTTACTTTTATTTTGTTAAGATAAATGAGATTAAAGTTTATCTCATTTTGCAAAATAGGTTCTTCATTCTTTTAACCATCCTAGATCTCTTTGTACATGTTCCAGCTTAAATTAATCATTTTTAACATAAGTGACTAGGACTATACATAATATTCAAAATAGGTTCTTATAAATTTCGTGTTGGTGGTATTGGTGGTATTGGTATTCTCTTGTTTCAAATGAATATAATCTTAAATTAGCTTTTCCCATGAGTGTAATAAGCCAGTGGCAATGGTCATCCTATAATTGACCAGTATGTCTCATCTCTCTTCTTCAACAGCCTCCAATCTATGGGCCCCACTCTTATAGTGGAAGTTTGTTGTTTTTAGCCCCTAAGTCCAACACTTTGCAATTTGTACTATTATACTTCATATCATTTCTATTATTTCACTCCACAAAGTTAGCTAATATTTTTGTAACATAATCTGGTTCTCCTCTATATTACCAATATATCAGCTTTGTGTCACATGCAAATTTTGTAAACACACATCTAGTTTATACATCAAGGTAACTAATGAAAAGCATTGAAACTGAGCCCTGAGGAATACCATTAGAAATTATTTTCCTTTTTTAGCCAGCTCCAAATTCATCCTATAGTTCAAGCACGGATCCTCAAGCTCTCCACTCTGGCTAATATTTTCCCATGGCAGACATCAGAGAAATCTCTAACCTAACTCTTCCAAAAAATACATGTTTCTTATTTCTATTGGTAGTATTTGTTAGTATTTGTTAACTAGTCTTCTATAATTAGGCAAATTCTCCCAAGGCCTTAATAGATCTTATAGAGATCTTTATCTATTTTCAAGCATGAGACTATCAATCTATAACACACTACTAACAACAAGTCTTATGGACCTCTTTTTACTATCCAGTTCCAAGGTGACTTTCAAACAAGTCAACACATGCCATCACATTTTATTTCCTTAAAATCTACCACTTCATTAATATACAGTACAAATATACACTCTTACTTTCACCCTTCCTAATCAGTTTGTACACTTCAATATCTTTATTTTATCATGGGTACTAATTCACCATATTTCCAGTCTCCCTTTATTATCTGATTACATGTCCCACAATAAGAGCTTCAGTTCCTTTATTTTATTCCCCAACCCCCTTTTACTGGTGTAAAACCATTTCAGCTGTTTCCAGCTGACCTTTCCAAGTTCTCAGCTGGCATGAGCCCAGTCAATTTTCTGCCTGACTCCATTTTTAACAAAGAGGTTGAGGAATCTCTATTTCTGGAAGTG
>NW_017729032.1:27927182-27939567 GCF_001723915.1 Gavialis gangeticus
TCTCAGCTGGCATGAGCCCAGTCAATTTTCTGCCTGACTCCATTTTTAACAAAGAGGTTGAGGAATCTCTATTTCTGGAATTGTTTAAGACCAGATTAGACAAACACTTGTGTGGGATGGTTTCAGTAGAGAGGATCCAGGGTTGAGCAGGGGGTCATCCTCAATGATCTCCTGAGGTCCCTTTCAGTCCAATACAAGATGGACTGCCATTCTGTACAAAAACTATCTATTCCTATGTGCATAAATCTGAGGCAACAAATAAAAAAATGTTGAGGTAACAACTCCCTTTGGACAACAATTCTGGTGGCAGAATGGCTGGATAACATCATGTTCAAGTCCATATATTCAAGAGGATCATTGATAAACTTTGAGAAAATACAAAAGCAAGCCACAAAATGATGCACAGTGTAAAGTCCTCCTTTTAGGACAGAACAATCCCATGCACTGGTACAGACTGTGGACCAACTGGCTAAGCAGCAGCTCTGCAGAAAAGGACCTGGGGGCAATAAGCAGAATATGAGCCAACAGTATGCCTTTGTTGTGAAGAAGGTTAATGGCATACCGAGCTGCATTAGTAGGAGTGTTGCCAGCAGATTGAGGAAAATGATTATTCCCTCCTACTCAGCACTGTTAAGGCCCAATCTGGAATACTGTGTTCAGTTTTGGGCTCCCCACTGCAGAAAGGATGTGGACAAATTGGAGAGAGTCTAGTGAAGGATTTGGAATCTCCATCCTTGAAGGTTTTTAAGATCTGGCTAGATAAAGCCTTGGTTAAGATGATATAGTTGGGGGTGGTTTCACTTAGAGCAAGAGGTTAGACTAGATGACCTCCTGAGGTTCCTTCTAACCCTAATTTTCTCTGATTCTAAGACATAGGTGATAAGTAGGATAAGCATATTTACAATGGTTTAGAAAAGTGAAGACTTGGAAACATAATTGGAGCCCATAAATATATTTAAAATGCAACATCAAATAAACAAAGCAATAATTTACAACTTTTTCAATTGCAATCAGAATGTCTGTATAAAGCCACAAAAATGAAAACCTAAAGGAAGAAATGCATGGGCAAACACAAAGAAAGTTTGTGTAGCTAGGCAGTAAAAGAGGAGGAGTGAGGTACTATCACCACAAATATTCAAGATCTAATTAAATAAAACTTTAAAAAGAATGATGTGGAAACTATGAAAATGCAAGAAGGTACAGCTGATCTTTCTGTAAACAGAATAATTATATCTGCTTTTCTCTAACAGGAGGGGAAACTATTTTCTAACATCAGATTAATAATATAGTCAGAAAGTTTAAGAAAGATTTCAATGTTGATGACAAATCAATCACCATTAATATTATGCTGCTGTATCAGAAATCCCTGCTAGATCCCTAGTGCCAATTCCACTTCTCTGGTTTGGAGAATGACAAGAAAACATGATAAAGCTGAACCACAGCTGCCACTTTTATGTTGGTAAACAGCAATATCAAAAGTCAAGTTGTGGTACATACACTCAATTTCGGATGCACCAGAATCCAAGTCTTCACATCTCCTATCTTAGTCCTTTAACTACAAAGTTATAGAGTGAGGATCCTTCTTGGTTACTGTCCCACACAATGGTCCAATTTCAACAGGAAGTGAGGAGGGATCTCCAACCAAGCTATCCAATAGTCTGAGAATGGTCAGAGCATTGTCTCAGAACTGGGAGAGATAGGTTTGAATCTTTTGTCACTTCCTGGGTGAGTACTCTAGATCAGTGGTCTCCAAACTTTTTTGATCACGCACCCCTATCTATATAAACAGAAGTTCTAATATTTTCTTCCTACACCCCAATGGATCATCCTGCACACCCCACTTTGGACACCACTGCTCTAGACTATAAAGTAAAAAACTATTGAAGAATATTTGAAGGAAAGCATCCATGGCTGCTGGGCTCTGTACAGAGGTCAATGATTTTCACGCAAGTCAGGCATGTCAAGAGCTCACCTACCAGAATGAGGGTCCTTCAGACATACAGGTAGATTTTTTTTTATATTTCCACCCTGCCTGATATCTGCACCTTAAGGGAGCATAGGTAAGAGCCAGACATCCAGCTGCTGAGATACAGGCATCTAAGTGTAGGTATTAGGGATCTTTTCAGGACAACATGCAAGTGTTGGATGAATTTCAGGGTGAATACAAGGGTATTTTGGATAACATTTGGTACCTTAATTGCCTAATTTCTGCCCAAGTTCCATTTTACCTATTTTCTGTTTTGCTCATCTAGATCTGGCCCCAATAAATTAAGTGAAGTTGTTCCTGCAAGATATTTTACAGGAGAAACATATAAAATAATATTTTGTATGGGAAATTCTGAATTGACTGTATCTCTTAAAATGTTTTCTCCATTTTGTTTAGGTAAAACACTTTTTTCTGCAAGTCAACTAGAGAAGGAAAGGCTGATCACAAGAAGCTAGCAAAGATTTACTATGAACAAACTAGCTGGGTGGGTAAAGGGAATGCAATGAATTTAATGTATCTGGACTTGAGCCAGGCTTTGGACAAAGTCCCACATGAACTTCTCATAAACAAATTGGTAAAATTGGGCTAGCCAAAATAGTTATAAATGTGGCGAGGACATCTGGTTCAACAGATACAAGCAAAAGGTAATTATAAATGGATCCAAGTCAGAATGGAAGGAAGTTTAAAAGTCAGAGTCCCACAGGGGTCTGTTCTGGGTCCAGTGCTGTTCAAAAGGTTTATTTATTATTCAGGTGTTGGAATAGAGAGCTTCTTGAGCAAGTCTGCAGATAACACAACACTGGGAAGAATGGATAACACACAGGATGGACTTAGCAGATTAGAAAGCTGGCCTGAAGCTAACAAGATGAAGTTCAATATTGATACATGCAAGCTGCTACACCTTGGGAAAAATAATCAAAAACACAAATACAAAATGGGTGACAAATGGCTGAATGGCAGCTCTATGGAGAAGGATTGAGGAGTCATAGTAGGCCATAGACTCAATACAGGTTTGCAGCATGATGCAGCCACACCAAAGGCAAATACAGTTTTAGGATGCATTAATAGAAACATTATGTTCAAGACACAGGATAATCTCTCTTCTCAGCACTGGTTAGGCCTCAACTAGTGTTTTGTGTGCAGTTTTGGGTTTCACATTTTAAAAAAGGACACAGAGGGAGGGTCCAGAGGTGGGCAACAAGAATGAAAAAGGGCTTGGAAGGCAAGCCATATGAAAAAAGGTTGAAAGAAACAGTCATGTTTAGCTTGCAGTAAAGGCACTTAAGAGGAGACATGATATCAATTTTCAAATATTTGAATGTCTCCCATAAAGAAGAGGGAGATCACCTTTTTCTCTCTTGCTGCAGAGTTGGACACATACCAAACTTTGCAGCAAAGTAGACTAACGCTGGATATCAGAAAAAACTTATTTGCAGTTAGAGCAGTGAGGCAGTAGAATAGACTGCTTATGAAAGTTATGGAATCTCCATCACTGGAGGTGTTCAAGAAGAGGTTAAATAGGAACTGGTCAGGGATGATATAGGGATATTTATATTTATAAAGCTATACAATGGGTACTTCCCATACTTATAGACTCTGCAGCTTGCCAAATAGGACCAAGAATGATTTTTTTCCTCTTGTGTTCTTATAGGTGTTGGGATGAGGAGGGGGTCATCTGACATTGCAATGCCAGAGCCACTGCCACTGCCTCTGTTTGCACTGTGAGGTTTCTTTCCAGGAAGCACCATTCACCATTGACGCTTCAACCCAGGTCCAGGTTTGGCACTGTTGAGACTGCAGCTCGCAGGTTCTTTCCAATGATGGCCAAGTGGGGGAGTGCCTGCAGTGTGAACAGTGAACAGGCAAGAGAGCTACAGGAGGAAGTGGTGAGGCTCTGAAACATCCTCTGCCATAAGGAGTTTATTGATTCAATGCTAGAGAAGACCTTGGGGACTGTGGAGGAAGAATTGTCAGAGGCAGCGCTAGAGAAGGGAGAGGACATGGACTCCCGGGAAGGTGGAAGCTGGAAGCTTGTGACCTCTGGCAGCAAGCAGAAATCTTCATTTTCACCTGCAACAGTTTTTCTGAAGAATAGATATGGAGCTCTAGCAACAGAGGGCAGGGAACATGTTTCATTGGTGGAGGAAGACAGACCAGGCCTCCCTAAGGTGGAATGGATTGAGACCATCGCCACCAAGAAGAAGCGACGGGTGGTGGTGGTGGAGACACCCTTCTGCGGGGGATGGAGGGATCCAGCTGCCAACCTGACCCATTCTCTCAGAAGTTTGCTGCTTGCCTGGAGCCCAGATCCAAGATATCATGGATGTACTACTGAGATTCATCTGGCCCTCTGACTACTACCCCATGCGGCTTCTTCATGTGGGCATCAATGATACTACCAAGTGAGAGTATGAGCAGATCAAAAGTGACTATAGGGGTCTAGGTGCAAGGGTGAAGGGGATGGGGGCTCAGGTTGTATTTTCTTTGATCCTTCTGGTCAAGGGAAAGGACCTGGGCAGGAGCAGGTGCATCCTGGAGATCAATGCCTGGCTGCGCAGGTGGTATCATCAGCAGGGCTTTGGTTCCTTTAACCATGAGATAATGTTCCAAGAAGAAGGACTGCTGGAAAGAGACAGGATCCACCTGATGAAGAGAGGGAAAAGCATCTATGCAGACAGGCTTGCTAACCTAGTGAGGTGGGCTTTAAACGAGGTTTGCCAGAGGATGGATGCCAAAGTAAGTGGGGAAGTGGGAGGAAGAGCAAGCAGGAGGGGGCAGCAGGAGTGGAGCTCTCATTCTTCCTGAGAAATCAGGGCAATTGACTACTTATCTTAGGTGCCTGTAGATGAATGCACAAAATCTGGGAAACAAGCAGGAAGAATTGAAAGTCCCTGCACAGTCACAGAACTATGACATGATTGGAATAACAGAGACTGGTTGGGATGGCTCACATGATGGGAGCCCTGTTATGGATGGATACAAACTGTTCAAGGACAAGCAGGGGAGAAGAGGAGGAGCTACAGTTTATGTAAAAGAATCATATGATTGCTCAGAGCTCCACTATGAAACTGGAGATAGGCCTGTCAAAAGTCTATGGGTTAGGGTAAGAGGAGACAGCAGTAAGGGTGATGTTGGGCTAAGGGTCTGCTATAGACCACCAGACCAGGAGGAAGTGGTGGATGGGCTTTCTTCAAACAGCTGATTCCTGATCACAAGCCCTGGTTCTCATGGGGGACTTAAATCACCCTGGCATTTGCTGGGAGGGCAATACAGCAGTGTACAGGCAATCCAGGAAGTTTTTGGAGAGTGTTGGGGATAAGTTACTGGTACAAGTGCTGGAGCAGCCAACTAGGGGCTTTCTTGACCTGCTGCTCATGAACAGCGAAGAATTGGTGGGGAGTGTACTAGGAGATGGCAACTTGGGCAGCAGCAAAGACAAGATGATTGAGTTTAGGATCCTGAGGAAAGGAAGGATGGAGAGCAGCATAGTAAGGGCCCTGGACTTCAGAAAAGAAGACATCAACTCACTCAGGGAATTCATGGGCAGGACCCCCCTGAAAGCCAGTCTGAGGGGGAGAGGAGTCCAGGAGAGTTGGCTGTACTTTAAAGAAGCCTTAATGAGAGTGCAGGAACAAACCATCCTGATGTGCAGGAAGGCTAGCAAGTATGGCAGAAGACCAGCATGGCATAGCAGGGAACTCTTCAATGAGCTAAAACACAAAAAGGGAGCTTACAATAAGTAGTAACTTGGACAAACAACTTGGGAGGAGTATGAGAGTATTGCTTCAGCACATGTAGATGAATTCAGGAAGGCCAAAAAGCAATTGGAGTTGCAGCCAGCAAGGGATGTGAAGGACAATGAGAAAGGTTTCTAGAAGTATGTCAGTAACAAGAGGAAGATCAGGAAAATTGTGTGACATATACAAGTCCATGGGGCCAGATGGGATGCACCCAAGGGTGTTGTGGGAGTTGGCTGATGTAATTGCAGAGCCATTGGCCATCATCTTCAAAAACTCATGGCAATCAGGAGAGGTTCTGAATGACTGGAAAAGGACCACAGTGACCATATTTAAGAAGGGGATAAAGGAGGATCCAGGGAACTACAGACCAATCAGCCTTATCTCAGTCCCTAGAAAAACTCATGGAGCAAATTCTAAAGGAATCCATTTCTAAGCACTTGGAAAAGAAGATGGTGATTAGGAAGAGTTAACATGGATTCACAAAGGGCAAGTCATGCCTGACCACCCTGATTACCTTCTATGACGAAATGACTGGCTCTGTAGTTGCAGGAAGTGGATGCGATATACTTTCATTTTAGCAAGGCTTTTGATATGGTCCCCCACAACATTCTCACAGACAAGCTAAGGAAGTACAGGCTAGATGAACGGACTATACAGTGGATAGAAAACTGGCTGGAGCATTGGGCTCAGAGAGTAGTTATCGATAGCTCAATGTCTACTTGGCAGCCGGTATCAAGTGGAGTGGCCTGGGGGTCTGTTCTAGGGCTGGTTTTGTTCAATATCTTAATCAGTGACCTGGCAGATGGCATAGAGAGCACCCTCAGTAAGTTTTCAGATGACACCAAGCTGCAGGGGGGGTGGGGGGAGTAGTAGACACACTGGAGGATAGGGGTGGAATTCAGAGTGACCTAGACAAATTGGAGGACTGGACCAAAAAAAAAAAATCTCCTGAGGTTCAACAAGGACAAGTGCAAAGTCCTGCAAGCTGGGGGCTGACTGGCTGGGGAGCAGCTCTGCAGAAAAGGACCTGGGGGTTACAGTGAACAATAAGCTGAATGTGAGCCAGCTGTGTGCCCTTGGTGCCAAGAAGGCTAATGGCATACTGGGCTGCATTGGTAGGAGTGTTGCCAGCAGGGCAAAGAAAGTGATTTTCCCCTCTATTCGGCACTGGTGGGACCATATCTGGAGTACTGTGTTCAGTTTTGGACCCTCACCCCCACTACAGAAAGGACATGGACAAACTGGAGAGAGCTCAGTGGATGGCAACAAAAATCATGAGGGGGCTGGGAGACATGCTCATGAGGAGAGGCTGAGTGACCTGGGCTTATTTAGTGTGGAGAAGAGAAGACTGAGAAGGATTTAACAGCAGCCTTCAACTACTTAAAGTGCGGTTCCAAAGAGGAAGGAGCTGGACTGTTCTCAGTGGTGGTAGATGACAGAACAAGGAGAAATGGTCTCAAGTTGCAGCAAAGGCAGTTTATGTTTCCCTAGGAGGGTAGTAAAACACTGGAACAGGTTATCCAGAGAGGTTGTGGAATCTCCATCCTTTGAGGTTTTCAAGACCCAGATAGATAAAGCCTTGCCTGGGATAATCTAGTTGGGGATGGTCATAGTTTATAGTTTCATAGTTTCATAGATTTAGGGTCGGAAGGGACCTAGTAGATCTTCTAGCCCGACCCCCCACCAGGGCGGGAGAACAACAAAACCCAAAAACAAGAAACGGGACTCAAATGAGTCCAGCCAGGTAGGCATCCAGCCTCTTCTTAAAGACCCCCAGGGTAGGGGCCAGCACCACTTCCCTTGGAAGTTGGTTCCAGCTCCTAGCCGCCCTAACTGTGAAGTAGTTTTTGCGGATGTCCAATCTATACCTCCTCTCCATCAACTTGTGCCCATTACTCCTTGTTATGCCAGTGGGCGCTAGGGGAAACAGCGTCTCCCCCAAACCCTTCTGGTCCCCCCTAGTGAGTCTATAGACGGTCACCAGGTCCCCCCTCAGCCTTCTCTTGTGGAGGCTGAATAGGTTCAGGTCCCGCAGTCTCTCACTGTAGGGTCTGCCCTGTTGTCCCCGGATCATGCGGGTGGCCCTCCTCTGGACCCTCTCCATGTTGTCCACATCCCTCTTGAAATGGGGCGCACAGAACTGGACACAATACTCCAGCTGTGGCCTGACCAGCGTCGCGTAGAGGGGGAGGATCACCTCCTTGGCTCTACTCGAGATGCACCTGTGGATGCACGACAAGGTCCGGTTAGCCCTGCCAACCATGACCTCGCATTGTCGGCCCATGTTCATCTTGGAGTCAATAATGACTCCAAGATCTCTTTCTGCCTCCGTGCTCTCGAGTAGGGAGTTCCCCATTGTGTAAGTGTGCTGCTGGTTCCTACTGCCCAAGTGCAGCACCCTGCACTTGTCCGTATTGAAACGCATCCTGTTCCTGTTAGCCCACCCCTGTAACCTATCCAGATCCCTCTGCAATCTCTCACTCCCTGCTAGCGTGCTCACCTCCCCCCAAATTTTGGTGTCATCAGCAAATTTAAACAGGTTACTTTCCACCCCATCATCCAGATCGCTGATGAAGAAATTGAACAGCGCAGGCCCCAGGACCGAGCCCTGGGGGACTCCGCTACCCACCTCCCCCCAGGTCGAATATGACCCATCCACCACCACCCTCTGAGTGCGACCCCTCAGCCAATCTGCAATCCATCTGACTGTGTAGGCATCTATGCCACAGTCGCCTAGTTTTTTAACTAGGATGGGGTGAGAGACGGTGTCAAAGGCCTTGCTGAAGTCCAGAAAGACTACATCCACCGCGACACCTGCATCCATGGCCTTTGTGACCTGATCGTAGAAGGCAATCAGGTTGGTCTGACATGATCTCCCCCTAATAAATCCATGCTGATTGCCCCTGAGCATCATTTCTGATGCTGGCCCATCACAAATGTGTTCCTTGATGATCTTCTCAAAGAGTTTCCCCAGGATTGAGGTAAGACTGACGGGCCTATAGTTGCCTGGGTCCTCCCTCTTCCCCTTCTTGAAGATGGGGACCACATTTGCTACCTTCCTGCTTTGAGGAAAGGGTTGGACTAGATGACCTGTTGAGATCCGTTCCAACCTTAATTTTCTATGATTCTATGAGCTTCCTCAGAAATACTGAACGTTGGCTGCAGTCAAGCCTGAGGATTTTGACTGGAGTGTGCTAATGCTCCTGCTGGGACTTAAACCTGGCTAGGAGGTCTTACCCTCTGCTTAGCATCAGACAAGTTGCCACAATTGGGTCAGGAAGGAATTTTATCCCATGGTTTGACTGGTACAGACTGTCAACTGTTTTGCCTTCCTCTGTATCTGCGGGCACTTCCCTCTTCCTTGGTTCTCTCAAGTGCATTTTAAACAATCCTTGCAGCAGCAAGAGACTGACCACCATTGTCTCCCTCTTTACTTGTATCAGGTTAGGACTCTATGCCTTGTAGTCGTGTGACAGGGTTGACTGTGTACTAAAAAGTTAGCCAAAGATTTGCAGTGGATGATTTGTATAGGAATTATCCTGTCCCAGGACTAAATGATCTCCTGAGGTCCCTTTCACCCCTTCTTTTCTATGATTCTATGATTATGGTTACAATTAGCGATTCTCCACAATGAGTGATTCTCCAGCCCTACTCTTGATACCATGCCTGCTGATTGTGATTATACTTTCATGTAAATATTTTTTAATGTTAATTAAATAAACAAAATAAGGAACTCAGAATTAAAGGTGGAAATTAGTACTGATTTACATCAGACTCAGTTTTTTACATGGGGAGATTAAAAATTTGGTGCAAAACAGCCCTAATTTTCAGGTTTGTTTTTAATGGGAAGAATTAAAGAGAAGGAAGGAAAAATACAGAACTTTGAGTAAATTTTCAGGTGTAGCTGAATCTCTGTTTTTGATGCTTCAGAACTGGGATTTACAGTTGCTTTTGCATATGTATAGCCTCTACCATAAGCCATTCCACAGACCCCCCGATCTCTGCCCAGCTGGGTCCTGCTGCCCTTGGGGCCCCTGTGCCACCTGGCCAGGCTGGGCCCAGGGCAGCAGGACCCGTCTGGCCATGGCATGCAGATCTCATGTGTCATGCTGGGTCCTGCTGCCCTGGACCCGGCCAGCCAGGCAGCACAGGGCCCCTGACGGCAGTAGAACCTGGCTGGGCAGAGATCGGGGGGGGGGTCTCAGAGGCTAGCAGGGGGAGGGCAGGCAGGGATCAGGTGGGCTAGGGGAGTGGGTGGGACCGGTGGGGGTCCCCCCCATGGTCCCCTCCTCCAGCCCCACCGACACCTTACTCACCATCACTGGAGCCCTGGTGCTGAAAATGAGGGGCCAACCATGGAGACGCTCTGGCTGCCAGTGGAACCCAGCCTCCAGTGGCCTCAGGGCATGCCTGGACCATGACCTGCCCCCTTTTCTTTGTTTTGGTTTTTTTAGACCGCTGGAATATTTTTTCATTCCTGCACATGCCTCTTGCCCCGCCTCAAAGGGGTTTCAAGCAGGGCAAGAGGCACGTGTGCACTCATCTGGACGCACCCCAGATGTCCACATGTGTATAGAGATGGCTGTACTCTTGATTAAACCTAGAAAAACTTAATGTCTACAAATGGCCTGTTAGAGCCAATTTACTTTTTAACCAAAAGGAAGACATCCAAAACTTTTCACAAACAGCATAATGAACATTCCTGGAATCTTGATTTCTTCTTCTGAATATCCTGACAAGTGAAATTATCCTCTGGAAGATAAATGTGGAAATACAAGGAAGATCCAGTGCCTCTCTTCACAGCACATTGCTTAGAGAACAGAACACATGTATGGGAACATAGAAATATCTCATATGTACAACATGAGTAAAAAGGATTGCTGTATTCCTTCACTGAGACCTCCAGAAGAACTCCATCCCTAACCAAGCTGTTACCACTGCCCTGTAGCCAAACACCTTCTTACATAAACAACTCAGCACCATTATGCTCCACTCTCTTCAACAGAAAGTAGAGCAAGAAAATTGAACTGGCCCAGAGAGAGGCAGCAGATATGAACACGTTTTATTTACTGGATTAAAACAGGTTCTCTTCAACCAGGCTGGTTCTGGCATAATGTTCCTTGCCCTCTTCTAATACTGTCTCAACATGCCTTCCGCAACTGCCTTTGAAAGAAAATTCTCTTTTACTCAGCCAAGTGCCATGCTTCTTTTGAAAACTCCAAAGTCTAAATCCTTAGAATAAAGGGAAATGAAAGTGAAAGCTGTATACAGGCAAACAAATTTATGGATAAAACTCTTTATTCAGATAAGCAGGGGGGTTTTTAGTGCAGTGTTCATAACACATGGCCTACAGATCTGAACAAATTCAAGAGCAACCCCTGTTAGGGAGCCATCTATGTACAGACCTTCACCTGAGTGAATAAGAATAGTTCTAGCAACTCTCACACGTGGCTGCCAGTTGAATCTATCCTGCATTTAAGTGATACGGTTGAGGGAGAGGAGCCATATACTCTTATTACGTATCTCTGATATAATTCCAGTTAATGTAATACATAAAAAGTAATTTTGATTATACCTGAGACTTGCTTGTAACAAAATGATTAAAACTAACAGCAAGAACAACTGATTGGTAGTATTCATGACAGAAAAGTATGTCATCTAGGTTTGAATTCCTAAAAAAAAATAAAATAAAATAAAATCAGATAACAGCTTGTAATTTTAGGATTCCAGACATGCAAAACAGATAGGATGGAACTAATTTCACAGTTTGCTTTAAAAAAATTACCAGATATTATTACTGTAGATCTTACCAAGGACCCAATATATAAGAGGTTGAATAAATCCATATTTCCTAGGAAGGAATTAAAGGAATCTTCACAGTATAACTTCAAGAAAAAAAGAGAAATTGTAGAAAAAACTTTGCCTGCAGCAGCCTGCTACCAAAAATTAAACAACCAAAAAACTAAAAGAAGATAGATAAAATGATAAAAATGTATAAAATCAGTAAGTCTATTTCCACTTATCCTTCTCTGATGCAGATTTAGTACTTGATATTGTTTTCCTTTGGCAGTTTACACCATTTTATGACAACAAAACTATTGAAAAACAGAACAATATTGATATCAAACCACATTGGGAATTCCAGCATGTAAGCACTTATGTGGTTAAACTCTGGCTCTCAAAGCTTGGAGATAAAAAAGGATTCTGATATGTGCCAAGTGAAAATAAAAAGGGACTTGATATGTTCAGGTGGTAAAATTTGAGCTGTCACAGATATGACTCATTAGGAGTACTGCTGAAACATGGTAATGACTTCTGTTGAGATTTCATAAATGCATGTTATCTTGAACACAGAACTGTGAACTGGGAAATGTTAAAACTGTTCAACAAGAGAGTAAAATTTTTAAAAAACTGCATAAATATAAACTTGATAGGTATGTAATCAAGAAAAACAACACATGTACATCCAAAGCAGCACAAAGAAAGTTCCTAAGTTTCTTATTGGGCCTAAGTTATAGAAGACAGACTTTGAATGATTATGTTTAATAATATTGACTGTAGTTAGATAATAGTTTTAAATTATATATATTACTATAGATATTTGTATGTCACTATCATACATAGTAGGAAAATAAGGGTGTGTACAGACATTTGGAGG
>NW_017729032.1:27944567-27945877 GCF_001723915.1 Gavialis gangeticus
CGCGGGACAGGCTCGGAGAGAGCCACGGGCGCGAGCGGCGCGGACACAGGCCCCAGTGAGGGCAAGAGCGCGAGAGGCGCGTGGCATAAGGACCCCGAGAAGGGTCAGGGGGCCAGGCACGGCTGTGTGCCACCTGAGCCCCGGGTGCGGTTTGGCACGGGACAGGCCCCAGTGAGGGCAAGAGCGCGAGAGGCGCGTGGCATAGGCCCCAGGCAGGGCGCGCGGGTAAAGGCCCGGAGGGGGCATAGATCGGAGACACAAAAACGTCCAGAATAGCTGCAAGGCTTGGGGCATGCTAAAGGGGAGGTAGGAGGCACGCATAGCCCATAAGGCTGGGGTACACCAGGTCACCCATAGAAATTAGGAGACCAAAGGCAGCCTCCCATATTAAACTATATAAGAGCAAAGACGTGGCGGGCGAGAATCTGAGGGTGCTGGGTCTCCTAATTTGGCACAGCAGGGGGCACTAGCGGGCTCACGGCCGCTCCTAGGCCCCACCCCGTGACAAACAGATTGGCCATTTTTAGACCAATCTAACTGTCCCAAACTTTTCTACAGTTCCCAGTGCAGCCCCAGGGCTAGGAAAGCCCAGCTGCTGGTCCCAGTCCCAGGCCCATGCTTTTCCTGGCACCAGGCTATTGTCAGCCCTGCTGCAGACCAACCCCGCTGAAACCTGCCTCCCCACCAAACTCCCATAGACCCCACCTGCTGTCCTGATTCCCCCTGCAGATTTTGCTTGCCCCCTGATCCCACCTGCAGATGCCACCTGCCCCCACAATTCCTCCAATTCCCCCCAGCAATTATCTGCCTTCCTGACCCCTCCACAGTTGCCACCTACCCCTAATCCCTCATGAGATCCCCCCTTTCCCCCCAAATTCCCACCATGGACCCTGCTTGCCCCCCAATCTCTCCCCCCCAAGGGACCCCACTTGCCTCTCCCCAATCCCAATCCCCTGTGGATCCTGCCTGTCCCCGTGATCTCCCCCAGACTCCCTGAACCCACCCCAAACCTGCTTGCCACCCAACCACCCCCAAACCCTCCATCCTGACTTACCTTAGATTGGTAAGCTCTTTTTAACTCTATCTAGCCTCCCTAAATGTCTGTACTAAGCCTAAGTGTTTACTGAAGTGATAGGTGATGAATAATTAAGAAGTGTTCCACCTTGAGAGACATTTTGAAGTTACATGATTTCTTTTCATTCCACATCACAGGAAAAAGAGGACCTTTCATTTTTTCATAAAAACACATGATGTAGAACAGAGGTGGGCAAACTGCGGCCCGTGGGCCAGATGCGGCCTGCCAGCCCCCT
>NW_017729032.1:27950877-27951116 GCF_001723915.1 Gavialis gangeticus
AAATAAGGGTGTGTACAGACATTTGGAGGAGTCGGGTGGGGGGTTAGAGGGAGGTTAGATCACATTTAAAACAGCCACCCAATCTAACTTAGTTCACCCAGGTATGGACCTTACACTTAGATCCCTTGTTAGGTCCACCTAAGTGCAAATTGTACAGAAGTTCCAGGAAGGTTGGACCAGTTTAAAAATGGCCGACCTGATTTAAGTTAACCCTACCTTGGAGGTAGTCTAACTTAGAA
>NW_017729032.1:27956116-27962830 GCF_001723915.1 Gavialis gangeticus
AGAGCCACGGGCGCGAGAAGCGCGGGACAGGCTCGGAGAGAGCCACGGGCGCGAGCGGCGCGGACACAGGCCCCAGTGAGGGCAAGAGCGCGAGAGGCGCGTGGCATAAGGACCCCGAGAAGGGTCAGGGGGCCAGGCACGGCTGTGTGCCACCTGAGCCCCGGGTGCGGTTTGGCACGGGACAGGCCCCAGTGAGGGCAAGAGCGCGAGAGGCGCGTGGCATAGGCCCCAGGCAGGGCGCGCGGGTAAAGGCCCGGAGGGGGCATAGATCGGAGACACAAAAACGTCCAGAATAGCTGCAAGGCTTGGGGCATGCTAAAGGGGAGGTAGGAGGCACGCATAGCCCATAAGGCTGGGGTACACCAGGTCACCCATAGAAATTAGGAGACCAAAGGCAGCCTCCCATATTAAACTATATAAGAGCAAAGACGTGGCGGGCGAGAATCTGAGGGTGCTGGGTCTCCTAATTTGGCACAGCAGGGGGCACTAGCGGGCTCACGGCCGCTCCTAGGCCCCACCCCGTGACAAACAGATTGGCCATTTTTAGACCAATCTAACTGTCCCAAACTTTTCTACAGTTCCCAGTGCAGCCCCAGGGCTAGGAAAGCCCAGCTGCTGGTCCCAGTCCCAGGCCCATGCTTTTCCTGGCACCAGGCTATTGTCAGCCCTGCTGCAGACCAACCCCGCTGAAACCTGCCTCCCCACCAAACTCCCATAGACCCCACCTGCTGTCCTGATTCCCCCTGCAGATTTTGCTTGCCCCCTGATCCCACCTGCAGATGCCACCTGCCCCCACAATTCCTCCAATTCCCCCCAGCAATTATCCGCCTTCCTGACCCCTCCACAGTTGCCACCTACCCCTAATCCCTCATGAGATCCCCCCTTTCCCCCCAAATTCCCACCATGGACCCTGCTTGCCCCCCAATCTCTCCCCCCCAAGGGACCCCACTTGCCTCTCCCCAATCCCAATCCCCTGTGGATCCTGCCTGTCCCCGTGATCTCCCCCAGACTCCCTGAACCCACCCCAAACCTGCTTGCCACCCAACCACCCCCAAACCCTCCATCCTGACTTACCTTAGATTGGTAAGCTCTTTTTAACTCTATCTAGCCTCCCTAAATGTCTGTACTAAGCCTAAGTGTTTACTGAAGTGATAGGTGATGAATAATTAAGAAGTGTTCCACCTTGAGAGACATTTTGAAGTTACATGATTTCTTTTCATTCCACATCACAGGAAAAAGAGGACCTTTCATTTTTTCATAAAAACACATGATGTAGAACAGAGGTGGGCAAACTGCGGCCCGTGGGCCAGATGCGGCCTGCCAGCCCCTTCTATCCGGCCTGCGGGGCCCCTAAAAAATTTAGAAAATTAATATTTATCTGCCCCTGGCTGCCTGTCATGTGGCCCTCAATGGCTTGCCAAAACTCAGTATGCGGCCCTCTGCCTGAAATAATTGCCTGCCCTGATGTAGAACCACCCCACAAGTGTCAGGTTAAGGCATTTCCCTAGAATGTGGGAGCCAGCCCCAGATTCAAGTCTGCTCACCTTTAATGTGGTGGAGAAGCTTAAACCTGGATCTTTAACACCTTAGGGAGGTCCCAAATGATTGGATGAATTATCATTCTGGAGCAGAGCTCCCTTCTGCCCCCCCTTTGGAAATGAGAAATCTTTCCAGTGAAAATATATTGAATATGATACACTTCTACAAAAGGAAAAACTATCTTTTTTTTAATAAAAATGTTTAAAGTTATCACTCTTAACCAGCTGTGCTAAAGCATAGTGTTCCTATGCTTCTACCATGTTCCTGAAAAGACTTGAAAAATCATTAGTCTTAAAATGTATAAAATCATTTTCCTTTATCACTTAATTCCAGCTTTAAAAAAAAGGTAGGTCTCCATCACTATAGGATGATATTTTAAAGGACAATACATATTTCTGTTTGAAACTTATTTATACTGCTAAAAGCAGTTTCCATCATACTATGAGCTTGATTTTTCTCGAATGGAATCAGCCCCTTGTGTAGGAGTCATAAGCCAATCTTAGGAAAATAAAAAGGTATCTTTTTAATATTGCTGTCAGTAAAGCTATTTGTGTTTCTTCCATCAGAATAAAAAACATGATTACATAGAATTCTGACTGAGTGGATTCTAAGGCCATGTCTGCATGAGATACTGACTGCAAAGTAGCTCATTACTACTGTGCAGTAGCATCTCATGGCAGGAAGCATGGCATGATGCTACTGCGCAGTAGTAGTGAGCTACTGTGCAGTCAGCGTCACTTAAAAGCCATTCAGCGATGCTACTGTGCAGTAACTCTTACTGCACGGTAGCATCTCCAAAAGGCTTTTAGGTGATGATGACTGTGCAATAACTCATTACTACTGCGCAGTAGTGTCATGTCGTACTTCTTGCCACACAACATTACTATGCAATAGTAACGAGCTACTTGCAGTCAGCGTTTCATGTAGCCATGACCTTAGGATCCACTCAATCATAATTAGAAGCTAAAAAAAATCACTTAGCCATATGCCTAAATATTATCCTATTCCTGAAAATGAATATTTTTATTAAGCAGATTTTATTATTGGTTAATTGACTATATTCCAGTTACATACTCCTGATGAAGTTATATGACTGAAACTTTTGTATATTACTGTGTGAATAAATGATATCCCATAGGAATATCCTTGAGAAATGCAAGTATCTAGAACACAGGGGTATTTTATATTGCTGAAGTTGACACAATCCAACTTCACTCTGCGCTCCCAAGAAACAAGGTACATGTCTTATTTTGGGACCATGTGTTATGTGAAAAAATATGCTATCTTGTACACATCAGTGTTCTCAAAAGCAGATAAAAATATACAGCCATCAATCAGCTCCCAAATTTAATTGCATAATCATAATTTGATTTCCAACATCCGTAAAATAAACCATAAAATTAATATTTAGTGGAATGGATCTAACTACTTTCAAGAACAACAAGGAGTTCTCTACCTATTTCTCCATATTTCTCACTTAAAATGAACTTCTCCATCTTATCATTATCACAGATATTTAAAATTCTGCAATTAAGTCTTCATATACTGAATGATTCAGAAGAAGGATATTGATTAACGTAGAAAAAACTGAAAAAACTGTAACGCAGTATTTTCTGTAACATCTAATCCATATGGTATTACAGAGACTGGAAAGCAGAACAAATTATTTTTCAATATGCATAAAAAATTGTTTAATTTCTGATATGGTATATAACAAGAGCATACAAACATAATACTAAGTTGTTTGTTGCCGTAGGTTAAAAGAAAATTGCAAATGTCTAAAAATTGTCTAAGAAATAAGCCTAAGTGCAGAGTAAGTCTGACCTGATTCTTCTAAGTAAATGGAAAAAATCATTAAAGCCCAGATCTGGCAAATATCTTGCTGGAACTACCCATGCGCTTAAAACTTAACATGTGTTAAATGCATTACAGGCTTAGGACTCAAATACATCAAACTCTGGAATCAGTACTGCTGTCACTGAAGGCAATGACATAAATTCCATTCATTTTACTAGTGTGGAAATAGGCATTTAGGACAGGTTTTTAAAAAACTGGGACCACTGGCGGGAATTTGACACATGGGACTTCTAATAAATCAGATCAGGTACCTGTCTTTATTTTAGGTAACTAAACACCTGACAAATTTGGCCCCATTTCATATGAGATGCAATAAAAGATTAACTAATAATCAGGCAGAAGTAGTGTCCTAATAGCCTGATGCATATCCCAGCTATACTGGGATAACTGCTTGCAGCAAGCTGTATTCATTGCACATTTCCACTAGTTGAGAAGGGGTACTAGGTAACACATCAATGTAGTTTTGCCTATGATTTTTTATGGGTTAATTATATATCAGCTTCAAGTTTAGTTGGTATAGCGGTTACATGGTCTGTCCACTCCTTGTTGATGGAAGTGTAAATTTCATTTATCCAAGCCCTCCAAAAAAAAAAAAAACCAAAAAAGGGAGAGAAGTTCAGTGTGTCTCCAAGCAGTGACACTTATTTACATTAACAAGCCAAGATTTCACCTGATTTCTAGGGTGACCACATAGGTAGGACCAAGATATTAGTTACCTACATTGACCTGACATTAGTTAATCAGAAAATATTCCCTCTGGTGGCTCGTTAATGAAACAATTAACAAAAAAATAAAATGAATAAACTTGACAATGTGAAGTTATTAAAGATGCCACCATAACTTTAAAAAAAGATTAGGCTCATTAGCCCCAGTACATCGGTCAATACAGTCTTGAGTAGCTATAGTTTGGCTATGTAGATAATCTAGTTGCCTAGATTCTGCTTGAAATTTTGTTTCCTGTCCTATAATCTTTTAAAGCTGTGTTCTATATTTGCTGCTTCTCAATCCAGAAATGGCTAGGGATTAAGAAATGCTTATGTATATTTTATAAATCAATGTAAGCAATTTATCAACAAAGCAGTGCTGAAGAGTCACTCTCACATTACCGTGTTGTTTATCTACTAATGTGTTCACATCATGTACTGCTATATGATTACACAATTTCTAACCCAAAAGTATTTCAAAAGGCTCAGCTGTTGAAAGGTGAAAAAAATATTTGACTAAGAATGCTCTGTTTATTGCACCTGTCAATCTGTAAAATATTTAACAAGAAAAATAAGAAATAGAAAGTCTCCAGAACATCATTTATCTCAAATATTTGAATACATTATAAATAATTCTACTCTATTCAGAACAGTTACGGCCTTACTTGGTAGTAATATGTTCAGTCCTGATGCTGTGCCTCTAAAAAGACATAGGCAACACTGGGAAAAGAGTCCAGAGAAAAGTGAAAAAAATAATAAGACATCTAAAAAATATGACATACAAGGAAAGCTCAGAAGAACTGGGATTATAAGCCTGAGGATGGAGGGATTTGACAAAAGTCTTCAAATAAAAAACAGTTGTTATTAAGAGGACGTGATCAACTGTTCTCTTTATCTATAGGAGACAGAAGTAGTAGATATGGGCTTAAATTGCAGCAAAGGAAACTTAGGTTGGACATTACTAAGATCTTTCTAACTAAGAGGGTGGTTAAATATTGGAAGAGGCCACCTGGAAAGTTGTGAAATCTCCATTAGCTGGAAGTTTTTAAGTGCATGTTTGACAAACGTGTGTGGAATGGTTTAGACAAGGATATATATTCCTGCCTTGAACAGGCTGAGCTGGTAGTGCCCTCTGCTAGAGGTGAGGCACATCCACACTTATTTAGAAGTTCCCAGACAGGTCCTTTATTTAAAGCTTTCCCAACAAAGGAAGTTAAAAAAAAAAAAACACAAAACCCCCCAACAAATAAAACATGGCCTTTCCCATTCAGGCTGTTATACAAGTCAGTGTCTTTTCTCCTTTCAGGCTCTCGAGGCTTTCCGACTTCCACAAACTCCTCCTACCTCCCTGCTGTCTTTCAGGTGGACTCTTTTGAATGCTTTCAGCTGATCCCCTCCACCTGCACCTCATCAGCAAACAGGGATAGCTGTCCTTTTTTGCTTGTAAAAGGGGCTCTGTACCCTACCACAATGACCTCCTAAGGTTCCTTCCAACCTTTTTTGATTAATCTCAGTTTTTTCTTCAAATACATAAGATTTCCACATTAATAAAACTTTGGTTTGGACTTCCCTCTTAACTACTAAACTAATACAAGGCTTTAATGATTCTTCTTTCACCATAGCTGCCAAAATTTCTTGGTATTCCATTGCTATCAACAGAACGTTATAAACAGAGTCATTTGCTCTACTCACGTAATATTCTCATCAAATGGCAACACAGAATGCAGCCTGTATTTTCCAGACCAAATGTGGTATGTCTTATTTCTGGAGGCCCAATTAAAACATGTTAAAAAAGACCAGATTTTCTGAAAATGTGTCCATTGTACTTCTGAAAACCAAGCTCATTTTAAATGAGCTCAAGTTGAACATCCAAAAACTGATGCACCCAAAAATCACTAGTTACTCTAGGAAATTTAGTTCTATATGCATAATAATGAGCAGTAAAGCCAAGCTAGATAACATCTGTAACTATCACTGCACTCAAACTTTACTTTTTAACTATAATCTATTTTTTAATTGTAATTTTGTAATTATAGACAAAAAAAAACTATTTAGTACATGATGCAGAGAAGATAGAAGTAAGATGCCTCAGATTATGCTTCATTTGAGTGAACTACAGAAACAACATTTTTCATAAACTGTCTTGGGTAATTAACAAGAGGATCTTCCTGAGAGCAACAGAAAAAAAAATATAAAGGAGAAATTACTGCAATCCAAATGTTGGATTTTTGTATCAGATTAAAAAACTCAAATGTCTTGGTGCATTTTTTTTAGAAGAGCCATGAAAGATCTTCCTGTCTCTCCCTTCACCTCTCTTTCCAAGTCTTTCACTGTATTGGAATCATCCAAAACTACCTTCTGAGTGGCAGAGGCACACCTGAAACCTTAATCCCATGCAGAGGTCCATACAGTGCACAGGACAACGCAAAGGTATGTATGAAGAGAGCTGGAATAAAGGTTTAGGCTAGGGGTGAGCAAGGGCTACATAGGGAGTCTTCTTAAGCTGTTGCAGACTTGGTCAGCACCCCCCACCTGATCCCCCCGACAACAAGTCACCAAATATCCCCATGAAGAGGTTGGGTGAGGCCAATCTGCTCCCTACACGCCCTGCCCT
>NW_017729032.1:27967830-27971572 GCF_001723915.1 Gavialis gangeticus
CCAGGGTATAGAGGCAGGTGTTCATATTTGCACTGGGGCTTTTCTTGAAGCCTAGGGCTGCCTGGGTGCTAGGTCCTAGGAGCCAGTTAGGGGTGAGAGGAGGGAGAGGGAGGCAGGGGACACATGGAGCAGAGCTCACCTGGGCAGTGCAGCCCACGGGTACCATCATGATACTCCACATGCGGCCAAGCCCACCCAGGGAAACCCACACCACAATCCCACCCATGCCCATCAGCCTGGCCCCAGCCCCAGTAAGTGCACAATTTCTGGTAGGGCTGTTTCCAGTGCAGCTGTAGCCCAACCCGCAGAGAGTTGCTTATCACACTAGGTGGGCAAAGCAAGTGGAAGGCAGTCGGGAGCTGGAGCTTGAGTCACCCAGCTGAAGCTCTTCCCCCCCTTCCCTCTCCCCCCCAACCCCCCCCACGACTTGAAGCAGCACAGCAGGAGCAAGAGGAGGCACTACCACTGGAAGCACTACGTGGGCAGCCATGGGCTGGATCCAGTCAGTTGGCAGGACAGATCCGAACTATGGGCCATATTTGCCCACCCCTTATTTATGCAGTACAGGCAGGTCCATGAACATTTTCCCCAGCATACTAGACATTTAAGAGACTTCTCAGCATAGGATCTGTTTTTTATTAAATGCATTACTTTTACTGTACCCATCTATGCTAACTGCTTAAAAGGCTGTTCGCTTGTGTGACCGGAATAACATTATGTTACACCCTGTAAATCATCCTTTCAAAATCCTGATCTCTCCCATCTTTCACATTGTTTGGAGTCAAATGTAAGCAGTTTTCACAGATTGCAAAATAAAGTGTAATATAATGCATAAAAAACATGGAGCAGGAATAAAAGTAGGGTACTTCTATCTTGGGCAGAAAATCAGCTTCACCACTTAATATGTACACCCCAGTTCTGGGTGGGTGGGGACTGATTTGGGTCGGGGAAAGTGTGTGTTGCATAAGAGTAAATAATACGGTATGTTATAATAAATGGTGCTGAGCATGCATTATTCTTGCTTGTTTACCTAGCAGGGAGCACCAGTGCTCAGCACATCACAGGTTCGGGTCTGTTTATTTTTGGATAGAAGACAAAGGCTAACAGTTAGCTGGGTTTCATGCAAACCAAACAAACCAGCCAACCAATTAATCAACCAGAAGCATTTTGGGAAAAATAAAAATGAAACTCATTATTATATCCAAGAATTAAGGAACCAGGATTTGTGCTTTAGTCGTGTGGTATCCCATCAAAAGGTCATCTAACACTTGTTTAATTCTAAGATCAAGGCACTGAAAAACAATCAGTTTAACTCTGTCTCTGTTGACATACATTCCCATTCTCTTCAATGGAAATAGAGTTAAGCCAGAGGTGCTCACCTTCCCAGTCCACAGGCTGAATCCATCCTACAGAGCTCTCATCTGGCTCCCCAAGGGTCCAGACATTCGGTGGAGAGGAGCAGTAGAAGCATTAATTGTCACTCTCCTGCTGCCAAATTTTTAGACTCATGAGAAGCCAGACAACATGACCAGCTGACGTGGACCTGAATGCCAGATTGCAACACCGTGTGGCCAGATCCAGACATGTGGGTCAATCTGACACGTTGGACTGCACCCACAGACTGATCTTATGTACCAACACTGTGTGAGATCTGGCCTGTAAAGCAACTCTGTACCGCTCATCCTGTCTGCACCCTAGAAGGTTGGACAGGGATTAGTTAGGCCAACACCTTTATTAAAAAATCTACCCTAAAGTAGGTTTCTCTTGATCTCATTTTTAGCCAGGCTTATTCACACATGAACAAAGGTGATAAATCATTTAATCAGTCAGGGGTCACAAGAGATAGGTTTTGTGAACAGGGTTCTCTGACGCCAGTTTCCTACAAATCAACTTCAATTAATACGCTTTCTAAAGTCACACATTATTGTTGCTGTTGATATTACAATAGCCTCTACAATGTGCCAGATGCTATATAGATGTGTAGAAAAATACAGTTCCTCCTCAAATGCTTTCAATTTAAGAAATACACATTTCTATAAGCTATCCTGGGGAAAAGAGCAGTGCATAATTTGAAATGCTTGAAAACTGTGCCTAGTACTGAATTATTATGCCTTGACAGGCTGACAGTTGTGCACCAGAATAGGATCTGTTATGTCTTGTAGCTCCACAGAGGTAGAGAGATTAAACTAGCCTGAGAAAGAGTACCACACAGCTTACATGGCAAGTAACTTTATTGTTCTGAACAGGAACCAAAACTGCAAGCAAACGGTGCCTAAGGAGCGTTAGCTGTCAGCTCTGTGTTCTTGAGGGAGCCCTGGAACTCAGATTGCTGGACTTACAAAGGACTTTTTCCAACCTCCCTTCCACCACACACACACCTCACCTAACAAGAACTAAGCAGAAGAAAGTTTAATAGGCATCTCAGGCCATACGTTCCCCAGTCCCAGTATGGGAGGCCTATTTAAACTTGATTGACTAAAACTCGGTTGCCAGGTTAGGGAATGCTGAGGCAACAGACCGAGTCAGAGGAGGTATGGGCAAAATTTGAACAATGGTTAGGGGTTTATCACAATGTCCAGCCCATTGGAGCCCTGACCACAAATGCTGTCATACTTTTCCTGGGATGACTGGTGGAAGTCCTCCCCACAAAGTTTATGAACACTCCAAGTAATCAATCCCCTTAAGTACATTAAAAGACTACAGTAAGATCTGAAAGTCATGTTAAGCTGAGGCTTATTCACAACAGGGAAAATACAAAACACCGATGCTGAATTCACAGTGCAAGCATAGCTAGGCCACTTGAGAGGCCCTTCTAGTATATCTTCCATAGTCATAATAATTTCAAGCTGGCTCCTAGGTGTCTGTTTACTCCTTAAAACTTTATGTTTTTCATGGTTGTTAAACAGTTTCTTGAGATGTTCCAAACCAGATAACCCCTTGTCACTGAAAAAGGTAATACATTTAAATGGAAACTTTAACAGGATTTTCCCTGTCAACTACAGCGTGACACCCTCTTGATTTACACAATTAAAAGAGTGCTTTGGAGAGGCTGGACTAAGGGTATAAGAAAGCTGTAAAGCAGCAAACAGCCTGCTTCAAGAGGGAGAAATCTCTCTGACACCATCCACTGTTGTTCTCAAGAAGCTGGGATAAACAGATAGTCTCTTTCCGACGCCTGTTTCACCTTCAATGATCGCGCTAGGAACTCTGCCTGTCAACAAACCACCCAAGTGCCTTGGAATGGTGAAATCCCAGGTCTTGCTCTCTCTTTCCCCCTCTTTCTCTCTCTCTAGGCATAGATTTCTGAACCTAAATTTTATTAGTTAAGCTTGAACTAGGTTTCCCCAAATACTCAATTAAATCAGGGTAATATTGCAGTTGTTTTTGCTTTTCCTTGCATGTCTATTAATACTAGTACCATTATAAATTTCATATACTTAGCAATAAATAACTTTTATAGTCAAACTAGGGGTAACCGGGTGTATTTTTCCTTCTCTATTTCCCCCACCCCACTTCCTCTGCAGCAACATGGATCTCCTCCAGCAGGCTTTAAACTACACTTATTGGGGGAAGGGGAAGACGAGGGCGGAGGAAGCTTTGGACTGCCAAACCAAGCAACACCCACAAATACAGCCCAGCCTAGACCGACGAGCGGAACATATACACAGGTAAGCAACAGGGGCCAGGGCAATGCTGAGATTAGGGGGCCAGTGCACACATCCTCAGGAGGCCTCAAATGCCT
>NW_017729032.1:27971748-27972266 GCF_001723915.1 Gavialis gangeticus
GGTGAATATCAAGGGCTATAGGCTGTACAGGAGGGATAGGACAGGGAGGAAAGGTGGGGGCATGGTGCTCTACATTAAGGAGGAATACACATCTTCGTCAATTACCAAAGAATCAGAGGACGGGCACTCTGAAGTGCTCTGGGTTAGAATACAAGGCAGTCGAGGGGAAAGAGACTTAATAGTGGGGGTCTACTACAGACCACCCAACCAAGGGGAAGAGCTAGACCAGGAATTCTAAAGTCAGCTCATGGAGGTAGTTAGGTCAAAGGACGTGGTCATCATGGGTGACCTGAACCTTCCAGACATCTGCTGGGAAGAACAGTCAGCCAGGTCTGACCGCTCACGTATGTTCCTAGCCAGAATGCAGGACCTCTATCTAACCCAGGAGGTGCACAGCCCCACCAGGGGACACACCTTGTTGGACCTGGTGCTGGCCACTGGCGATGACCTGGTAAGGGGGCTGCAGGTGCTCAACCATTTGGGCGACAGCAATCATCGCCTGCTGGAATTCACCATCC
>NW_017729032.1:27972277-27972635 GCF_001723915.1 Gavialis gangeticus
GCACTCGTGGTGCTTTGGTGTGGTGCCAGAGGATTGGAAAACTGCCAGTGTGGTTCCCATTTTCAAAAAGGGAGGAAGGAAGACCCAGGGAACTATAGGCCAGTTAGACTTACCTCAATCCTGGGCAAACTGTTTGAGAGAATTATTCTGGCACATGTCCATGAGGGGCCACCAGGGGAGATTATGCTTAGGGGCAACTAACGTGGGTTCATTAGAGGCAGGTCCTGTCAAACCAACCTGGTGGCCTTCTACGACCAGGTCACCAAATCCTTAGATGCAGGGGTAGCAGTGGACATAGTCTTTTGGAAGGCCTTCGACACTGCCTCTCACCCCATTCTCATTAAAAAACTGGGAAAAA
>NW_017729032.1:27977635-27979948 GCF_001723915.1 Gavialis gangeticus
GTAGATTTAGGCTAGATATCAGGAGGCGCTACTTCACAGTCAGGGCAGCTAGGTTCTGGAACCAACTTCCAAGAGAAGTGGTGCTGGCTTCTACCCTGGGGGTCTTTAAGAGGAGGCTAGATGAACACCTTGCTGGGGTCATTTTACCGCAGTACGCTTTCCTGCTATGGCAGGGGGTTGGACTCAATGATCTGCTCAGGTCCCTTCCAACCCTACAAATTATGAAACTATGAAACGCTTCTTTTACTTAAGCCAAAGATAAAAATACTGCCCACAAATACTGTGGGGTCCATTCATCAAGAGGCTACCACTATGAGAGCATTTAGGGCAAAAGATTGAGACGTGCTGAGTTTGAAATACATAAGGGGATCAGCTTGTATTGGCTAATTGACCCAGTTTGGCTCAGATGTGCCCTAATGAACTGAATGCTGGCCCATGAAGGTGTCAGCTGGACACCCAGCCTGATTCAAAGATATTCTGTTCACCTGTGTGCTTGGTGTCTGACTGCATTTTATTGTTGCCCTGATGAACTAATTCCTAGCATATGAGGATGTCAGCCCTGCTCTCTGGAGCAGACCATACAGCCAAGCCCAGGGCTGAAAAATGCTGGGAGACTGTGATTTAACTTGAACCAGGAAGGGGTCTGGGACAGAAGTTTCATAAACCGGCTTGACCTAAATCAGTGAAGTCTGATACTACATTCAACCAGATTTATCTTAAACCAGTTTTAGCCATTTTGAAACTGGTTTATGTGCATTGAACCTCTATTCTGTTACACATTTAAAACACTTTCTGATCACCAGGGATCCTGGTTTTCTCTGATAAAAAATCCCTAATTTTTAATATAAAAAAAGTAACCCAAAATCCACATTTTCTGATTATTACAATGGAACACCTCTAATCAATGTATGCATATATAGTGGTGTTTCATTTTAAACATGGGAAAATGTGGATTTGTGGTTATTTTTTAATATCCAAAAATTGGAGATTTTTTTTAAATCAGAGAGAACCAGGATCCCTGGTCACTTAAACTAATTTATATGTAACTTCTGTCCCTCGCCTTAAAGAAATAGTATCATATGCAATGACTAGAACACAGTGGACATGTCTACACAAGACGTTTACTGCGCAGTAGACTAACTACCTGTGCTGTAAACATCTTGATGACTACACGTGCACCTCTACTAAACTGGATTACATTAACTTACTCTACAGCAGGATAGTACTTGTAAATACAAGTACTAAACTGCTGTAAAGTAAAAAAAATAAAATAAAACTCTGCAGCAGAACACGTATAGACACTGACACAGTGGTTGGGGCATGACAGTGTTTCAGTGCAGGGAGCTGCCTGCCAATTAGCCCTGCACTAGAGCACCCTCATGCCTCAGCCAGCCCCTCCACAGCACACTGGGCTCCCTGCACCCTCTCCCAGCTAGGGCTGTTCTGATCTGGCTCAGTGTGTTATGTTCCTGGATGCACATTCAAACAGCAAGAATCTCCATTGTTTATTGCTCCGGAGTTTGTTCCTGGATGCACGTACAAGTCAAACACTTCCTGAGCAGTGGTCTGAATGCTGTCCTCAGAAAGACAAAACCTGTTTTTTTTCAAAGGCCCCTGAACAACTAATTCCAGTTCTGGAGCACCAGCTGAACTGGGATGCAATAGAACTTAAAATTCCTGATAGGTAAATTGAAAAGTTAAGGGTTAAGGCCAACTGTCAAACCAGTAGAAAATGATAACTGATAGCACTTTTGGTATCCTGCTATCTGTATGAACTAGTAGATACAGGATGGAAGGTAATCGATCAGTGCAGTGAATAGGTTCATCAGACACATGCCTAGTTGCCATCTGGTTCTACAGGTTCTGGAAATGCAGAATAAAAACCAGAAGACACTTCAGAGGCAAAAGGGGATGGCTGCATTGCTTTTGCTAATCCATCTTATGTTCCCTGGATCTCAGTGTAATTAGTGCCCAGTTCTGGAGGTGGGAAAAAACCCACAAAACTAGCATCCTTGAGTCCCCTCCCACCCCATGTTTTGGCTAAAACACACATCATAACCTTTCTGTTCCTGCTGCTTAATTTTTTAAAAAATTACTAAAATGGCTCAACAACAATAGCTTGTTTCTATGAAAACAGAATTTTCTTGGGTCTTGATCAAAAACATGTCAGCTCCTCTGTCTACCCTAAATATAGACTGTCCAACAAAACTCTAAAAAACTCAATCAGGCCAACACTCACCCCTGGCTGTAGCATTTTTGTCAAGGCAATATGCAAGATTCCACTAAAATTGCTTCATTTCTGAGCATTCTGTA
>NW_017729032.1:27984948-27985497 GCF_001723915.1 Gavialis gangeticus
TTGTCAAGGCAATATGCAAGATTCCACTAAAATTGCTTCATTTCTGACCATTCTGTAAGGGGAGAGGGACAATAGTCTCTAGCACTGTCAATTGGTGTATTTATTTTGCTCTCTGTGCCAACCTCAGGATCCCACATTTGGAACCCTGTGATCAGTACCTCTATCCCTGGGGGTTTTTTTTCATCTATCCCTTCATGACCTGTTGATTTCTGTGTTCTACGACCCCTTTCTTACATGAGGGAGGAAGGCTTTCCTGTAATCAAATTAGCCATCCACCCAAGTCCTTACTGGCGCTGGCACTAGTTTCATAGTTTGTAGGGTCGGAAGGGACCTGAGAAGATCATCTAGTCCAACCCCCTGCCATGGCAGGAAAGAGTACTGGGGTCAAACGACCCCAGCAAGGTGTTCATCTAACCTCTTCTTAAAAACCCCCCAGGGTAGGAGCCTGCACCACCTCCCTTGGAAGTTGGTTCCAGACCCTAGCCGCCCTGACCGTGAAATAGCGTCTTCTGATGTCTAACCTAAATCTACCCTCTGCTAGCTTGTGAC
>NW_017729032.1:27986375-27990645 GCF_001723915.1 Gavialis gangeticus
GCGGGCCCGAGGACCGAGCCCTGCAGAGCCCCACTGCCCACGTCCTTCCAAGTTGAGAAGGACCCATCCACTACCACCCTCTGGGTATGGCCCTCCAGCCACTTGGTGACCCATTTTACTGTGTGGGTGTCTACGCCACAGCCTTCCATTTTCTTAATGAGAACAGGGTGAGAGACAGTGTCAAAAGCCTTCCGGAAGTCCAGGAAGACTATGTCCACTGCTACCCCTGCATCTAATGATATGGTGATCTGATCATAAAAAGCCACTAGATTAGTCTGACAGGACCTGCCACTGATGAACCCGTGCTGATTGCCCCTAAGCATGCATTCCCCTGCTGTTTTTGGAAAGTACTGAAGCACTTTCCAAAAACAAGAATAAAAGCAACAAATCTGACTCCCTCTTTTCCCCTGCTGCCAAGATGCAGGCTTAAATTTCTTTTTTTTTAATGACTGCTGTATTTAAAAGAATGTGAATGTAGGCACAACTAAGGGTACTACTGCAAAAATGTTTTAGTAAAGAAAAGGTGGGTTTTGCACCTAGTTCCGAGTGCCACAAGGTTATAATTACTACTATTTGTCATTCTTATTTTCCCTGGCACTTTAGCTTATAACTATAAATTTACACTAAAAAGAAAATGGTCCATACGGTGCAGAGACCCTACCCTGCAAGTCCATCCCACAATACAACCTTTTGGTCCAATGTAATGACTTTTACATACAAAAGTGGCTTCTAGGTGCTCTATGCCACAACCATGCAAATAGAAAGCCATATAAAATTTCCTACACAGCTTGGGCAATACACCCAGTTCTTAATCTAAAACAACCCTACTATTCCACTTACAAGATTTCTGCATCTGAAATCATGTCTCAGTCACAGGAGCTTATTTTTGTTTGTACAAATGTCTAGATAAATATGGAGAAGCCAGGAGGACAAATCAAGGTTGTCCCACACATTTCACCATCTAATTACTTTCACCAAAATTTCTAGTGAAAAGGTGTATTTTCAAGCCAAGTTTAAATAGACATCAAAAATAAACTTGGACTTCAGTTAGCCATCACAGTTTCCTCATGATTTCTTCCATACTACAAATAGTATACTTGATTTAAGCACTTAAATTGTCAGTGATTAGCAAATGTTAGCTATTCTACTGAGAGGTAAAATTGCTAATCTATTCCAGAGAAAATTGTGTAATTTAATTAGCACTAATCTGTTTGTTCAAATTTAATTACTTTAACTTACATTTACATATGGCCTATTATTTCAAAAGCCTTTATAAGTTACTGTGTGTGTGTGTGTGTGTGTGTGTGTGTGTGCGCGTGCGTGTGCACGTGCATGTGCTTATGCATTCATGTGCATTTGTATACACACACACACACTTTGACCCCACTGAATTACATCCATCTCTGAAGTTATTGACTAATGTTATCATTATTTGAGGTTGAAAAATAAAGAATGCCATGGCCAGTTAACATTAGCAAGAGCATTTGGATAGGCAAAATATAATTAAGCAGAACTTTCTTCTACTCATGCCCCCAGAGATAAAGCTCATTTGACCGTAGGAGAAGTAAAGCAGAATTATCATGCTGGTTCACCTTCACCTGGGGAATCTTGTTACACCAGAGGAATTCTCCTTGTAGTCAGTTTTAATTAATTTCCACTGCCAGAGTGGCACAAAGCAGCTGCATGAGGACATGCAGCAAATCACTGAACCTCCTTATCGACCTTTAAGACAATATGCAGTGCACAGTTTCCACATATTTTGTTATTTTCCCCCCATCCACCTGCTTCATCCAAAATATGCAATACATTTATATTTAGCTAACAAACCTTTTTGCTGACAGAGTGGACCTTCTATGTGATTCAGCAACCAATTGAGTATTTCTCTGTAAATGTTCTTTATTCATAAGATTCCACAATACGTATAAGTAGTTCTACAAATAAATTGTTCATTGCCTCCTTGTACAATGGGACAAGGTTCTTTGGGTAAATGTGATATCTTTTATTAGACCGACTAAATAGCAAGAAAAATTGTTCTTTGCAAGGTTTTGGGCACAAACACCCTTCTTCAGGCAACTGTACAATGGGACGCACTTGGAGGTAGTGTTTGCACAACATTCTTGCTAGGATTTCCAAGAGTACCACATTTTTCCTAATACCAGCCTGTGGAGGCCACTCAAGGAATACACTGTAATAATACATTTTCAGGAGTCCTGGCCAGTCATCTTTCTTTGGGCAACATCAGTTGCTTTTTGGGCTGTGCTATATGGCTCTCTGATACTGCTGAAGTATGCCAATACACAAAAGTTCTGGGAGGAAAAGTAGTATGGATCAGAAATCCATCTTCCATTGCTTCTATCAAACTATTATAACAAAAATTTCCATTCCAAGTCCTAAAAATTCAGTTCAAATCTAACCATAAAAATATTAATTTTGTTTTCCTTGTCAAAACAAAACCCCCCTAAATTTGGTTTTGTTCAACATACAATTTTTCATTCAGTCCAAAATGAAGTGTTTCCTTTTGGGCACTTGTAAGAAAAACAAAGGAAACAAAGAGCCAGATTTTCACAAATTTGATGATATCTTTCTAATCCAGGAGCTCAGGGGTGCGTGGAAGAGAGAATTCAAGATTTAACTCTGTCTGGGGATTAAAATTTACATCTCCAGCTGACAAGGAGGCTAGGAGAAAAGGAAGGGGAAGTAAAGCAAAAAGCCATGTCTTCCTACTTAAGAATCTAGTCCTCAAATTCCCATCCCACCACAAAGTGCAGCTGTTTAGCTAATTTACAAATAGTCTCAGAAAAACCAAAACCACATCTTTCAGAAAACTGACTTTTCTCTGAAAGTATTTTGCCTGAATATGATAAATACAAGACAAGTTATTCACATTTCTTGATGCAAGAGGTTTCTTCCTTTACAAATAATGTATTTCTAACAATCAACAAAATGGCTACATATTTTCCAACAACATAACATCTAATAGAATATGCAACAGGACAGGCAGTCTGTGACACAGCTGCCATGCTGCACTGTACTCCCCAAAGAGGTTAGAGTTAATGAAGAGTCTGAAGCATATTTTACAGGTCATTTCAAGCAGTGTTTCTGAGCCTGGAAATAAAACTGATGCCAGGAGAGTAGTTGAAACTACCTTTCTGCAAAATCGTAAAAAAAATAATATTGTGTTTAAGAAAGAAGTATACATTGATCTGAATAATAAATACTTGGTTTGAAAATTGCTCCAGCTGAGCAACAAACAATGCCTTCAGATAGTGAAACAAATTTAAAAACTCATTTTCCTACTTCCATAACATATTTTGGGTGCCTCATTTGCTTTACAGCTGACCCCTTAAAACACATTTGTTCCTCCACAGATTTACAAGAGTATGCAAGTTTTCCATGCTCCACTGCACATTTTTGTAAAAATTTAAAAAATAGTCAATACAATATAATTAAATGGATCTCATCAATTTTGACTGATCCTTCAATGACAATTTTTCAACAGGAGAGTTTGCATACATGTGCTACCATCTTCACATCACACAATATGTCAACTTCTAGACATGAGATTCAACCCCAAAACAAACTCTCAGTCCTGTTTGCTAACTACAAGACCCCTACTTCCTGCCAGCAAAATACTGGCACCAGAGAAAACAAATCAAATGTCTGAACTTTAGCGGGCTTTCTAAGTATATGTAGTCAATTATACATCTTTATCCTTTAAATGCACATCATGGCTACTGAGGAAGAATATCTACATATATTATTCCAAAAATATAACTCAATTTCTTGAAAATATTTCTAAGGAGTGCTGCCTTCTCATGTATGTATTGTTAGACTGTCTGAAGCATATTTTTTTACCTCTCCCATGAAGATTACGTATTTTACCATGACATTAGAGTTTATATATAGGATATTATTTTATACATGGATTTTTTTCATACCGCTAGCTAAAACAAAAAGGTCAAAAGGTTGAGAGAGGGGAGGTTGCCAAAAACTGTAGATTGCCATCACTTTTTATATTAAAGGCATCTAAAACACTACTGAATGCAAGTAAAGGTGAAGGGGTTTGGGGGAGGAACAAAAAGGATAAATCCTTTGCAGCCTTCTGCTCCATTCCCCGTCCCTCATCCCCTGCCGAGGCTCCAGCCACAGCAGCCACTGCTGCTCTCAAAACATTTGCGCATGGGGGTGGAGAAGAAAGGGAGTCGCCCTCTGCCTCACAGGCCCAGCCCAGCCCCTCCCCACCTCCCAAGACCTATCCTTCCTGCCCCCC
>NW_017729032.1:27995645-27997315 GCF_001723915.1 Gavialis gangeticus
AGCCCAGCCCCTCCCCACCTCCCAAGACCTATCCTTCCTGCCCCCCCCCACGAGCTGGAAACAGTTGCCAGCTAGCAGGGGGGCAGGGCTGAGGATAGGGGTGATCTGGCAGCCTCCTGGGATGCTGTTGGAGCACCTCCACCTGTTGGCCAGGGCCAGTGTAGGCAGGCTCAGAGAAAATACCTGTTGGGCACCTGTTCAGGAACAAATGTCTGCTGGGTTCAAAGGTGCTCTAACTCATGGTGCTTTGTGTAAATGAGTTGGAGCACCACCCCAACAGGCTGCCTGCACTTGTGTAAGTGCCTATAGAGACAAGGAGATTACATGCAAAACAATTTCTCCTCATTCATTGGCAGTGACATTCTCCTCGACTTTCCCACTCTTCTGCATTTTTCAACCAGTGGTGCTAGAATGTAGGCACAAAATTTTCAAAGGTGGTTACATCAAAAAGTGTTAGGAGCCTTTCTACCAATATTTTACCCTTTCTTTCTTCCCCTCACAAGAAATATCCAGGCCACAATACTGGATAGTACTTCTTTTCACTCTCTCCCTCTGTAGCTTCTTTTGTAGGTGCTCTGACTTTCTATAAGCAATTTAAAAGAGATTTAAAATTTCTATAAGAGATTTAAAATTTCTACCATTTGAAAATATTGATCATTCCTTCATCTCCATTTTCAGTCTGTACCATTATTTCCTATCTGTTGTAATTCTCTCTATGCATAATCAAAGATTCCTTAAAATACAGAGTTCGTGAGGAAATGTATGCACACATTAGTCACCAGGAATACAGAGACATATTGCTTGACAGTGCTCATTCTCACTTCTCTGGAAAGCAAAAAGCATAACTTACGACACAGACTACTGCAGAAATTCAGACTGTCAACTCTTGACATCCAAACACTCATTGAAAACAGCAAGCAACAGCTCAATGCACATACACAAGTGCCAGGTGGGATGTCAGAGCAGGCATCAACAATTACTAGTTTCCAGTATCATTTCAAAGCTTTGTTTTGTTGATCAAAACAACAGACACTGCGCATATTGATAACCAAATGGAACGACAAGAAGCAGCTGACTGTGATTCTATCAATATGAGTTTATAACCCTGACAACTAAAGTAGCTATACATTTTTTGAGACATGGCGTATGTTTGATTTGGCAGTTGTCCTGGATAGCTGTTCTCAAGATAAATGGTGTAGGCCTCTCACTGATATAATATACTTCACACCAGTAGATAAATTGTAAGCCCTCTGCCTTCTAAGGCCTCATAGACAAGCACAGCATACCACACATTTCATTGTTCTCCGCCTTGCAAGGGAGCAGCGCAGAGGGGTTTTTTTGACCCCTGAACGTCCAGGGGTCAAGAAAACCCACGGGGGGGGGGGCGGGGTGGAAACAGAGCAGTGCACGTGGCAGCAGTGTGCACCACCCAAAGCCAGAGCTGGAACACTGCTGCTAGTTGTCCCCGGGGAACTAAACATCCATGCACGTCTGCACATAGCCTAAGAGTTCAGGAACACAAATTTAGCCTCAAAACTACTAGTATACAGGTCATGTGATGCTATAAACTGCAAAATTATTCAAAATATAAGTACTTCCCTAACAAAGCAGAATAGGCTTGCTTCAGATCAGATCTAAGCAGGTATAACCCCATGAAGTCAAACACCCCC
>NW_017729032.1:28002315-28013462 GCF_001723915.1 Gavialis gangeticus
GCTTGCTTCAGATCAGATCTAAGCAGGTATAACCCCATGAAGTCAAACACACCCACTGACACTGAATTCAACCCAGTATGTCCGAATGCAGAAAATTGGTCTGATTTATCCACTTTAACACACACATGCTGGACAGCTGACAAGCTTGTAAAATAAAATCATAGTAAGAGTACTGTCTTGGGTTTTATAATTTAAAGTTCCAGTCCTGCAGCACTCACCACATACACCAGGGCGTCCCTGTCTTTAAAGCACATTAAAGGTGCAAAACAAGTTCTTTTCAGAGCATAAAAATCATTCTCTATGAATGAGGCAAGAATTTTGGTAGGCAATACCTTTAACTGAACCAACTACATGGCTGGGATAGACATCCTTCACACATTTCCTGGACCATTGCAGCAATAACATCACTTCAGCACTACCATTTTACATGAATGAGGTTTGTCAAGCAGTCTGATCAAAAGCAAATCTAATCAACATAAAGGAATTGGCTTCCAGGAAACACAAACCTCATGATGACCTATGGAGCAACTCAACTGTTTCTCTAGCCCTAATGTAAAATAAAGGAAAGAAAGCAAATAATTCTGTTAGGCTGAAATATCATTTATTAAGAAAAAACATTGCTATTGACCACTATAAACAGTGCTGTATATTAAAGCCCACTTACACAGACACACCTAACTTTACCAACATAAGTACAGTAATTCTACTGATTTCAAGTGCTGTGTGTTGTGACTGCTAAAGGATTGGATCTTTAAGTTATCACATACAAGACATTACTCTTACTATGATGCTATTTTACAAGCTTGTCAGGTGCCCAGTCATCAAAATACTTTGAGCACAATCAAAGTATATTACAGTGCAAACTCTCAAAGCAACATATATTCAGTAAAGAGTCTACACATAAAAGTTAGGGAGGGGGTGATCAAAAACTTTCCCTAGGATTAATACATTTTCTTCCCACTTTCAAAGTGCTAATCATCTCACACCTGTATACCCTTCACTGTATTATTTCTATGGTTATGGGAGAAGGTGGCAAGGATCAGATCTTATGGGCCCAAAAGGCATTTGTTATTACTCTTTTCTCAGCTCTTAATCAGACAAAACTTCATTGGACATCAGTGAATGAGTAAAAATTGAAAAAATGACCAAGGTTTTACAGGCAGAGCCAGTCTCCCGCAATCTAAGTTTAATATCCGAACTGCCTGGCTCTCCAATCAATCTTTCTCCTCCCCTCCTCTGACCCCCTCCCCAAGCTGTCCAATGAAGAGTTAATTATTTATGCAAAGTGGAACAGATCCAACAGGAGAAGCAGCTTTCTGATCTTTTACATTTTGTTTTCGCTCTCCCTCTACATTTTTATTAAACTAAATTCTTGTTTTATGACCTGCCCTGACAGGATTTGGTTTATTGACTTCAATAAAAGTTGCAGATGTTCAGTATCTCTGAGGATCAGACCTTCAGTGTAAATTTCTACCTATGAAATGAGTAAATTACTACTTGTACTTCATCAATTAAGTTGTTATTGCTATTATTAGATAGATAAAATACCTGCTTGAATTAATTTAACTTCGAACACACAGAATGATGCCATACAGAAACACAGAACGTTTCATTATCTCAACAGGTAATGATATTACAGTTATCAAGAAAATCCAAATACAAAACTCAGATGACTGGTTATGGCAACTTTTACAGGTTAGAATGACAGTACAATATGCCAATTTAAAAAAAAAATATGCAAAATACACTTGGTATTAACTGAACACCAGAAATCTGTCGCATTTGCTCAGCTTAATAGTTACTGTCACTAACTTATAGTATCTAGTTTAAATGAATGCACTGTACACATTTTAAAATGCATTATTTGGTGATCAATGCCCAAGTCCTGTTGCACTTGCAAGACACAGCATCTTTTGATTTTTAGATGTCTGATTATCACATGTAATTCATTCCACCCTAAATACAGCCACAAAACTACAAAGGCTCCTAGATTCCTTAGATATCTACCACTTCCTAACCTCTTAAGCTCTGTTGTGATCCAGTTCTGTTTTCAGAACTGCATACACCTTCTTCTTTAAATGGGAAAAGCCACACCGAGCAACTGTTTTATACAAGATTCTATGGGGTCATGATGACCATTTTGTGCCTCTACAAATTTAGCCTTACTCTGCATGTTCTCTTTCTGGTGCCATGACCCTTGCATCCCTTTCCACTCAGTGCGTGAGTTTCAACAGGATGGAGCATACCCTCAGCCCTGCCTCACCCATGCCCTGGTGGTTAGGGCATTTCTTTGAAAGGGTAAATGAAGGTTTAAAGGCTCCCAAGGTAAGGTGGATCCAGGTGTTGCACTTTTTGGGCAAGTTCTGTAATCATCAATTACAGCACTATACAATCACTGCTATACAATCACCAATCACTGCTATACAAATACAGGAAACCACAGTACCGTCTTCCTCCCCACAGCATTGACTTCAGTGACTTAACATATCTATCAGGTAGGTGTCTTCTCTCTAAGTAAGCTAGATCCTGACATTACAAAGACGCATTAAGGATACCCCTTGAAGAAGTGGGGAAAGAGTCTTCCTGAATGGAATAGGAATATTCTCTGGAGTTGCATATGGCTGCCTGCTGTTCATCCCTCAAATGAGATAGCTGTACATCTCAGCAGAGCAGAATAGGATCAGCCAGTGACCTGCATTGGGATGCCCACAGAGAGAATCAAGCTCTCTGTGGGTAAAAACAGATGTTACCAAATGAAGTGGATCAAGCTGTCGCAGGATGCCTGTAAAATACATGGCCCATATTAAGCAAACATACTGAAGGGAACCCTTTTTTTTTTTTTGTTACAAAATTTTATTTAAAACATACTTATCACCCTGCACTTACAAAGCTTCATATATTGAGCACCCTTCTTTTACCAAGACTTCATATTGCAAAAATTACACATAAAAACATAAAACATACAATTACATATATTAAACTCTTAAACAGTCCTGTGTTGTGTGGTGGAAAGACAACACAGAAGGGACCCGATGCAGAGGAATGGAAGATGATCACCTCCAGAGCCAAACATCATGCTGTTGAGACAGCTTCCCCAGTGCAACTGGGGAACAGATATGAGGCTCTGGTAGCACTGGAGGAAGCTACAGCCACAGCCACCACCGTGGCCGGGCAGCCAATGGAAGAGACACCAAGTCATCGTGGTGGGCGACTCCCTCCTGAGAGGAATGGAAGGACCCATTTGTCTCCCAGACCCCACGGCGCAGGAGACATGCTGCCTGCCCAGAGCCCGGATCCAGGACGTTACTGTGAGGATTCCAAACCTCATATGGCCCTCCAACTACTATCTCATGGTCCTCATCCATGTGGGCACAAATGATGAGGCCAGGAGTAGTCAGAACCATATTATGAGTGTCTACAGGGCTCTGGGGGACAGACTTAGGAAGACAGGGGCACAAGTGGTCTTCTTGTTGATCCTCCTAGTCAGCAGTCATGGTCAGCATCACAACACCTGCATCAAAGAAGTCAACCTGTGACTCTGGAGTTGGTGTCATCATGCGGGTTTTGGCTTCTTTGACCACGATCCACACTTCCACAAAAGGGGCATCCTGGAACGTGATGGTCTTCATTTCTCTGTGAAAGGTAAGAATCTATTCTCTTACAGGTTGGCTGATCTCCTAAACAGGGCTTTAAACTAGGTTCATCAGGGGATGGGGATGCAGACAACAGAGAGAACCTAGGATCAACAAACCACAAGCCATGCACTGGAATAGCCCACGTAAGTACTAAGGGGCGTGATGGGCATCAGGACAGGGGGTCACCAAGGGCACCACTGGCTGGCTCAAGTGTCTCTATACTAATGCTAGGAGAATGGGGAACAAGCAGGAGGAACTTGCACTCCTGGCTGCAAACAAGAACTTCAACTTAGTTGGGCTAACTGAAACTTGGTGGGACCCTACCCACAATTGGGCAGTAAGCATTGAGAGCTATAGGCTGTACAGATGTGATAGAGTAGGGAGAAAAATGGTGGGGAGGGCTCGCTGTGTTAAGGAGCAATATACATTTTCCATAAACAAGATGGAACCAGAGAAGGGGCAAATTGAGGTATTGTGGGTCAGAATGAAAGGGGTTTAGGGACTTGTAGCGGGGGTCTACTACAGCCCGCCACATCAGGGGGATGAGTGGGCCTGGAATTCTCCAGACAGCTCTGAGGCCATATGGTCAAGGGACACAGTTGTCATGGGTGACCTAAACTACCTTGACATCTGCTGGGAGAAGCAGTCAGCTAGATCCACCTGTAGATCCAATCTTAACCTGTGTACAGGACCTTCACCTAACACAGGAGGTCCCACTAGGGGAAACGCCTTACTGGACTTGGTGCTGGCTACAGGGGATGACTTGGTGGGGGATCTACTGACACAAGGTAACCTAGGGGACAGTAACCATCACTTGATTGAGTTCAAGATCCAGCACAGAGTAGGAAAGATAACCAGTAGGGCAGAAGTGCTAGACTTCAAAAAGGCTAACTTCAGTGTGCTCAGGAGCATTGGTGTGATAGGAATCCAGGAAGGGTTGTCATTCCTAAGGGAGCAATCCTACAGGTGCAGAGATAGTCCCATTGCACAGGAAAAGGGGAAAAGGGGCCAGGAATCTCTCTTGGCCAAACAGGGAAATCCAGGAAAGTCTAGGGCCCAAAAAAGAGGCATATAGGCTGTGGAAGAAGGGGGTAGCTACCAAGGTGAAGTATTGGTAGCTTGGCCCGCACTTATAGGGAGGCAGTCAGAAAGGCCAAAGCAGAAATGGAACTTAGGCTGGCAACAAAAGTTAAAGACAACAAAAAGTCCTTCTTCAGGTATATAGGGAGTAAAAAGAAGGTGCAGGATAGCATAGGATCCCTACAGGACAAACTTGGGCAATTAGTGACAGTGGGGATAAGGCTGAGCTCTTCAGTGAGTTTGTTGCCTCTGTATTCCTGAACACAGATCAGGACAAATCTCCCAACTGGATCATAGATAGACACAAAAGGGAAACCAGCCCACCAACTGTTAGCGCCAACTTAGTGAAGGGACACTTGGAGGGGCTGGATGTGTTTAAGTCAGCAGGCCCAGATGAACTTCATCCAAGTGTGTGGAAGGAATTGGGGAGTGTCATAGCAGAGCCACTGGCACGGCTGTTTGAGCATTCTTGGTGCTCAGGTCAGGTCCCAGAGGACTGAAAAAGGGCCAATGTGGTCCCTATTTTCAAGAAGAGGAGGAAGGAGGATGCAGGTAACTATAGACCAGTTAGTCTCACCTCTATCCTCGGGAAAAACTTTTGAAAAAATAACAAAGGACCACATTTGTGGGAATCCAGCAGGAAAAACAATGCCAAAGAGCAACCAGCATGGATTCATAGCAGGTAGATCCTGCCTGACTAATCTTGTTTCTTTTTATGACCAGGTCACAAAATGTTTAGACATAGGAATCAAGGTACAACACATCTACTTGGATTTTAAGAAAGCCTTCGATATGGTGTCTCATCCTATTCTCACAGAAAAACTGAGTGGTTGTGACGTAGATGATTAGGCGGGCGGCAAATTGGCTTAGGGGTCACACCCAGAGAGTAGTGATGGTCCTTGGACCTGTGATGTTCAATATCTTCATCAGCAGTCCCTTGTAGTTGAGAATGATGTCCGTCAGGCTTGATAGGTCCTCAGGTGACTGAGGCGCCCAATTCTGGATACACACATTCTTTGGCAATAGGGGCATGCTGTTGCATGGGGGAGTGGGGTTCACAGCTCTGGGTTGGTTTCCTTCTCCTTCCTCTGCCACTGACATTCCACCTCAGTATCGAGTTGCTGGGCCTTGAAGTGGTGTGCACTTTGCTGGACCAGGTGGCACCACACTGAATGGTCAGCAGCTTGCTCCTCCCAGCCATTGGTGTCAATGCCTCCATGCTTGAGGGTCACCATGAGTGTGTCTTTGTACCATTTCTTTTGGCCGCCCTTTAAGCATTGGCCAAGGGAGAGCTGGGAAAAGAGAATCTGGCAAAGGAGGCAGTTCTTGGACATCTGGACACAGTAGCCTGTCCGTCGGAGTTGATTTCTCAAGAGCAAGGCTTTGATGCTGGTGGACGCAGCTTCATAGAGGACGCTCGCACCGGTCTGCCGGTCCTCCCATTTGATCCCTAGGATTCGACACAAGCACCACTGGTGAAAGCTCTCAAGGGTCTTCATGTGGCATAGATAGTCAGTCTAGGTTTCACTGCAGCAGAGGAGGGTGGTCAGCACGACATCCTTGTAAACCAGGACCTTTGTTGACTTCTGAAGGTCTCTATTTTCAAAGATGTGTTGATGCGGCTTGAAGAAGGCGGCACTGGCCCAGTGACCTGGTGCTGGACTTCTTCATCAATGGTAGCCTGTTGAGAGAGGTGGCTACTGAGATACAGAAAGTGGTCCACATACTCCAGAGCCTCCCTGTCTATGCAGAGAGTGCAAGGGATGTTCAGGTGGCCTAGGGAGGGTTGGTGGAGAACCTTTATCTTGGCAACGTTCAAAGACAGGCCAAGTCTCTTATATGAAGTGTTGAGGAGATCTAAAGTTGCTTGCACATCCTGTGCAGAGTGAGCCATCACGCAGAAATCATCTGCAAACTGAAGGTTGTGGATGTCCTTGGTCATGAGTTTTGTTTTTGCCCAGAAGTGCCCAAGACTGAAAAGCCTTCCATCCAGTCAATACTGAATATTGACACTGGATGGTAGATCATCTCAGATGAGGTGGATAATGATGGTCAGGTAGATGGTGAACAGGCTGGGGGCGGTCATACAACCTGATTTGACCCCAGTCCAAATCTTCCACTCAGGACAGTGGCGGTCATATCATCATGCAGGAGCCTCAGCATGGTGAAAAATTTCATTGGGCAGCTAAGGCACTGGAGGATGGTCCACTAAGCTTCACGATTTAAGGAATCAAATGCTTTGGTCAGGTCAATGAAGGCAAGAAATAGTTTTAATTTTGCTCCCGACATTTTTCTTGGATCTGACTGGCAATAAAAACCAGGTCTGCAGTGCCCCGGGATGGTCAGAAGCCACACTGCATTTCCAGAAGGATCTTCTAGATGATGGGACAAAGGCGGTTCAGAAGGATGCAGGCTAGGATCTTACCTGCAATGGACAAGAGGGAAATCCCCCTGTAGTTCCCACAGTCAGATCTGTCCCCCTTCTTGTAGATGGTCATGATGGTCATGTTCTTGAGATCCCCAGGGATGTCCTCTTTGTCCCAAAGGTAGAGGATAAGCTGGTGGAGTTGTGATGTGAGCCGGAAGCCACCAGTACAGTAGACCTCTGCAGGTATACCATTTGGCCCACAGGCTTTTCATCTGTTGGATGGCCCACTTCAGCTCTCCAATGTTTGGTGGATCACCAAGGAAAGCCACCACAGGACGTTGTGGGACGGCTTGGAGGGTCTCCTCTGACACGGTGGACTCCCGGTTAAGGAGGAGTTCAAAATGCTCCTTTCAATGCAGATGGATGGTATCATCATCCCTGAGGAGGTGGGAGCCGTCCTGTGATCGGAGGGAGTTTTGTCCAATGGTGCAGGGTCCATAGGTTGTCTTGGTAGCCTGGAGGAAGTTACGCATGTCATGCTGGTTGGCGTAGCCCTGGATTACACACGCCTTCTCCACCCACTAGTTGTTTTTCATGTCACGGATGTGTCACTGGACCTCAGCCTTCAGCTGCTGGTACACTGCCATCTTTCACCAAGTTTGTGGATGGCTTTGCCAGGCGATGAAGGCTGCATGATTCCGCTCAAGGAGACTGCGGCTCTGAGCATCATTGGTGTTGAACAGTCCAGGTTCTGTTGCGATGCGAACCCAATAGTCTGGGCACAGGCATGGTTTCGAGCCGGTCTTTCTGCTGGAAGATGGTGTTCATCATTGTAACGGGGGAGCCTGCTCGGGGCTGCTCTCCACGCAGCCTGCCCACCTGTTCTTGGGCAAACCACTTGCCTTCTCTCCTGCCACGCCTTGATCTTAATTGATTAATAAAGTTGTTAATTAAGCGGGAGGTTACCCATTCTCTGCCCCGCTGCCAGGGGGTGCTATCTGCAGCTCCATTCCTCCCCTACACCACAGCTCAAGCCTCATAGATGACATCATGATGTTCTCATATGCACCAATTCCACACGATGAGCCCCCAAAATCCCACTGTAGGACCCCACCTGGGTTCCTCCCTTCATGCGGACTTTGCCGCCGTCATATTGGGCCACATATCTCCCTGCCATCAGTTCCCCTTTGGGAGTGGTCACCTCACTGGGCTCTTCGGCTCACACTAGCCCCGGCCCACCCCCAGGCCAATCAGGACCCCAGGCCCCTGGCTCTTGGGCACCCTCTTGGTGGGCCTCCTTGCCTTCTGACCCTCCTGCTCCTGGCCCCCTGCCTGGGCCAGTCAGGGGAATCTCTGGCAGGCCTTGCTGTATGAATCATACTGTTTTCCCGGGGTCCCCTTCTCTGGGTCCTCCACAGACATGGGGAGCTGGGTTACCTCACACCACGACTGGTGCCTCAGGGTCTCACAGGGGATTCTCACTCCCCCCCGGACAGCAGGTCATAGTGCTCCTACAGATGTTATATTTGACCCACACTCTGCCTCCCAATGGTGAAGGACGTATCGGGGTCAGGACTCAGCTCTCGCTATCTCTGGCTGAGCCCCCGTTCTTCCTTCACTGGGCTCCACATCTCTGCCCCTCACACTGGGGCTTCTAATTACTGCCCCCTCAGTTCTCACACTGCCCCCCTCACACTGGGGGCTTCTCACGCTGTCCCCCTCACACTGGGGGCCTCTCACTGCTCGCAGTGCCCCCTCTACTCAGGATCTCGGGGCTTCCCTCCTCGGGGGGGCTCAGATGGCCATAGCTGTGCCTGGCCCCAACTCTCCAGCTCGGGGTCTAGAACCCCCGCTGGGCTCAGGCTGCCTCGGTCACACCTGGCCTCCAACTCTCCACTCTCCTCCTCGGGGCTTGCATCCCCACAACTACCTGCGATGGAACGCAACCCCCATGACTACCTCAGATGGAACGCGACCCACCCAAAGGTGAGGGCTAGGGGTTACGGTGCCCCGACCTACCTTTCACCAGGGTGATCACTGGACTGGCATTTCCTGGGGGCTCCCGCACCACTGGGAGCCCCACCAGGCCACCCACTCCCAGCAGGTGTAGTTTTAGGTTGTACCCAGGACCAGGAGTCTCCTACCATCCCCTACAGCTCCTCCCTTACCTCTGGATGAAACTCAGCAGACCTCTGGTCAGGCAGTGTTGTTGCCTGCCCTCCAGCAGCCAAACTGCCTTTTTTGTATAGGCAGCCCTGAGCCTAAAAAGGCTGCCCTCATTAGGCACCTGGAGGCTGCCAGCTCCAGGGTCTTAAAGTGGCAGGCACACACAGTGCCCTGCCACAATCATGATCAGGCCATTGTGGGTGCATTTGGTCAGAAGCAGGATACTGTTGGCATTGACCATCCCCACACCATTCTTGCTGATAGTTCCACTCCAGATTTTATGGTCATGTCCAACCCAGGCATTGAAGTCACCCAGGAGAATGACCTTATCATCCCTGGGGATGGAGGCAAGGGTGTTGTCGAGATCAGAACAGAACTTTTCTTTGACTTCCTCATCAGAATCCAGAGTTGGAGCATATGGGCTGATGACAGTGGCGCATTGGTTTTGGCTGAGGTGCAGGCGAACGGGCATCAGCCTTTCATTGACACCCAAAAGGAGTTCAGGGAGCATGTCAGCGATCTTGTTCCTGATGGTGAAACCAACTCAGGGGATATGGGGATCACCGTCTGGTTTCCCTTTCCAGAAGAAGGTGTACCCTCCGCAAGCCTCCCTGGTGAGCTGGATTTCACTGAGAGCAGTGATGTCTATGTTGTGCCTTGCTAGCTCCCGAGCCATGACTGCAGCTCATCTTTCAGGGCGATCGCTCTTTTGGTTGTTGATGAACATTCTCACATCCCAGGTTCTGAAGTTTAGCTTTTTCTTATTCTGACCACAGGAATGGTGGTCCTGCTGGGTGTGGTTTCCCAGCCAAGAAAGATGGAGCAGCCTATCTTTGGGGCACCTTTTCTAGCCTGTTCCCCATCAGGGTAAGCAGAGGGCATCCTAAAAAGGACTGCTCGGTCACGGATCCAGCTGCCAAAAGATACCCCTGTCCCAACACAGGTGCCCAATGACCATCATGCATCACTGCCTATGTGCAGATTCTTGGCTGGGGGCCTCCAGTTATCACAGCCCTGCCCCCGTTGCCAACCATCCACCGCCATAGGGCTTTTGGACCTGATGAAAGTCTGCATATGGCATGTTTAGCATGGGGACTCTGGTGCGCAGTTGGGCCCACACAGTCTTGGCAGTTGGTAGCCAGGTTCAGTGGCATGGCGAACCACAATGACCGGGGTCACTTCTCCATTACAGCCTTCTTCCAACTTCACAGCCGTTGAGGCCACAGCCTTCCTCTGCCTGCTTCACCATTGAGGACTTCTTGGATCATTCTTTGTCTGAAATCTCCCCCTTGACCTTGCCACCAGGGGTGGCCCTACCAGGAGTGTGAGCTCCAGACAGCATCACTCTCAGTGTCATTGGAACATGCAAGCCTCTCCACCACAAGGTGATGATCTTCAGAGAGGTCAATGTCTTCATCAGTGACTTGGATGAGGGCATGGAAAGCACTCTGTCCAAATTCTCAGATGATACCAAATTATGGGGTAAGGTTAACACAGAGGGTAGAGAATGAATCCAGGTGGATCTGGACAGGTTGGAAAAGTGGGCAGAACAGAACAGAATGCAGTTCAACAAGGACAAGTACAAAGTGCTGCACCTAAGGAGAAGGAATCACCAGCACGTTTACAGGCTCGGGGAGGACCTTCTCAGCAGCACAACAGTGGAAAGGGATCTCAGAGTCATTGTTGACACCAAGATGAACATAAGTCATCAATGCGAAAATCAGTAAAGCTAACTGCACTTTATCATGCATTAGCAGATGCATGCAAACAGGTCCAGGGAGGTGATATTTCCCCTCTATGCGGCACTGGTCAGGCCGCAGTTGGACTACTGGGTCCAGTTTTGTGTGCCACACTTCAAGAGCAATGTGGACAACCTCGAGAGGGTTCAGATGAGGGCC
>NW_017729032.1:28018462-28022299 GCF_001723915.1 Gavialis gangeticus
GTTTTGTGTGCCACACTTCAAGAGCAATGTGGACAACCTCGAGAGGGTTCAGAGGAGGGCCACTCATACGGTCAGGGCCTGCAGGCAAAGCCCTAAGAGGAGAGATTGAGGTCCCTAGATCTCTTCAGCCTCTGCAAGAGAAGGCCGAGAGGTGATCTTGTGGCAGCCCACAAATTCATAGCATGTGGGGGGAGGGCAGCAAGGAACAGGAACTGCTCTGTTTACTAGGACATCTCTTGGAGTAACTAGGAACAAAGGCCACAAACTGACAGAATGGACTTCCAAGGGAGTTGGTGCTCTCCGCTACCTTGGGGATCTTTAAGAGGAGGCTAGACATGCACCCGGCTGGGGTCATCTGACCTCAGCACTCTTTCCTGCCCAGGGCAAGGAGTCAGACTCAATGATTTACTAAGGACCCTTCTGACCCAAACATCTATGAAACAATATACATCAATTTCCCATGGAAAAAAAAGCCCTTAGACCACTCTTCTTCATACAGAACCCCATGAAAACGTCTCAGAAACCACCCTTCCCATCAGTCTTCTCTGCTCATTTAGTGAAATAAGTGTGTCCAATCCTTTTTCCTGCACATCTCTCATCTCTTCCTTCTCCCAATCAATATAGTATTTCAGTTCATGCAGCCCAAGTTTCAGGCACCCTTTCAGTGAAATCCAACCCCTTAAAACCCCAGGGGTTTCTTAGTTTCCATAAACTAGTTTTAACACATGTTAATAGGGTCCTTAATAACGTTTTCTCTGGTCCCCTTGATACGAGTACATATAGTACCATCTCCCATGCTAACAAAAGGTTTTTTGATGAGAGACAGAAAGCAGCACACCCTTTCCCACACACGCTTTGCATAGGTACACTCCCAAAACACATGCCCCACCATTTCTTCTTCCCCACACCTCTCCCTTGAGCACCTTAATGGTCTCATCAAGCCGCATCTATGTTACACCTCTCTCACCAGCAAGACATTTCTTACAGCCATCTACCCTAGGCAATTTTGCCTTTCAGTTGTTTACCCACCACCTCCTCCCCATGCCTCCTTCAACTTGTCCTTTTGTAAAGTTTCCCACCAATGTCATCCCGCCTCTCTCCCTTATCACTTTAATCAATTTCTTATGAATTTCTCATCAAATTCTTTCCTATTTTATGCCTCTGCATGAAACCTTCCATCCCAACGTCATGAACTGGTGCCTGCTGCAACCATGGACTATTCAAAGACATCTGATATACTCCCAATTCCTCAAAATTGCAACTGTGTGAAATAGGGTGATATGTGCAACATTCCCCCTTTCCCTCTGTCATCACCCTGCATAATTCTGACATAAGTCACACAGAGGAACAATCCCAAGTTGAGCAGCCCTCATTCCCACCATATCTCTCTTGCTTTGCACAGTTCATATCTAGCCAAACTTACTCTTCTGACATTCCAGAAGAACATAAACATTACCCTCTATACTTTCACGATCTGCCTACACATTGATAGACTAATTGGCAGTAGCACACAGCCTTAACCACGGCCACTATTTCATAAAAGGAAAGTGTCCTTCCAGACCATAACCAAAATACGTGCTCTATCCTTGCAATCACCTTTTCCCATACTATATTACATTTCCCCTCAGCGTCCATCTGGATTCCTAGCACTTTGATTTCTTTCTCTTATTTGAAGGCCCAGATTCTCCAAGTTCCTTCAATTCCCCACTCCCACTATGGTGCTTTTTGATCAGTTTAGTCTGGCCCCCATTGCTTCTCCATATTCTGATGTGTGCCTTAGCACCCTTTCCATCAAAAGTCCCCTCTAGCTACCTAGAATTCTAGAGTTCTAGAGTTTTGCATTTCTCTCTAACTACTACATTTATATTATCCATATATAATACACATTTTCTTCCCCCCCCCTTCTGGTATCTTTACTCCATTTATAACCTTCTCTCTTCTTATTCTTTGCTCTAATGGTTCCATGCCATACACAAATAGTAGTGATAACAGGCAGCACCCTTGGCTTACCCGTATATGGATTTTAAAGGCCTCACTTACATGCCTATCAATTTGGACTTACCTCTCCACTTCTCTGTACAATAGTCTTATCTAACATATATATATTTTATGGAAACCCCATTTTTCATAGCACTTCGAATATGTAATCATACTCCACTCTGTTATATGCTTTTTCTAAATCTAGCTTTTCTATAACTGTATTTGTTTTCCTCTCTTGTATGTGGGACAATATCTCTGATCCTTCTGATTGCTTCAGAGATCCTTCTACCTGGTACTATACATGCTTGGTCTTCATGCATCATCTTCTGGAGGTTCTTCCTGATCCCCAAAGCCAGCGCCTTGGCCATTAACTTACAGACAACAGTAAACAGTGTAATTCATCCCTAGTTTTTCAGCAGTTCCTTCTAACTTACTTGAAAAGTCAGATCACAACCCCTCTTGTAAAATCCTTCCCTGTCTCTACTGTTTCTCCTATTTCCCCCAAAACTTCCACTATATGCCTCCCTATCCATTGCCCACAACTTCTCAGAATATTCCACAGGTAGTCCATCTGCTTCTGGTAATGTCCCTCTTTTAAAGATTTTTAAGCACTCTTCCACTTCCTTTAAGCTTATCTTTTCTTCCACCTTCTTTGCTGTCTCCTCATCTACTTTCTCTTCAATCTCTTCTAGGAAAACCTTCATCTTCTTCTCATCTATTTCCTTCTTCTAATATAGCTCTTCATAAAATATTCTTGTTGCCTCCAACATTTCCTCCTGTTTTTCTGCCCAGGTAGCACAATCTTCCTATACCACTTATAGCTCTTGTTTTACCATCTTCACTTGTAGCTGAAAAGTATAACTCCTCCCTTTCTCCCACCCAAGGTGCTTATGCTGAGGACATTCTCTTTCGTCTTTCTTTTAAACCAGCTTTCTATCTCTTACCTCGTTTCTTCTAGTTCTTCTCATACCATCTTCCTTCTGTGACTTCCTTTAGCAGCTCCTACATCTTTCTTTACAGCACTCTCAGATTTTTCATTCTTTTCCCCATAGTTTTTCAGCCTTCCTTCCTGAATTCTCCCATCATCTTCTTCACCATCATCCACCAGACTTGGGTACTCTTAATATATTTCTCCAGTGTTCTCCCCCCTCGTACTGTCTCGTTTATGTTTGACATATCTCCTCATCTTGTAACATTTGCACATTTAACTTACACACTCCCCTTCCACTTACGGGGCTCTTACCAAGAATCAGTTCTACCTTCAGCAACCAGTGATCATTAAATGCCACAGTTACAGTTTCTTTCTTCCTTATCTCTGTTTCTTTTGATACAAAGTCAGTTCTTGATCATTTCCTTCCACTGGGGTCAGTTTTGATGAAAACTTTCTCCTCACATCTCTTAGTGACTCTTTTATTATATTTGTTAACAATCCAGATGAATCATCTACAGTTCCCTCTCCTCCTTCTCCTGTTCTGTCACCTTCTTCTGTGATACAACTAAAGTTTAATATTGGTAGCCTTGTATATTGTCGGGGTCCCAGGGGCATCTGTGATGCCCCCTGGTGGCTCTGTGACCATGCCCCACTCTGCCCCTAGGATGCCTTCTCTTCTCACCTGCCACGCCTTGAAGGAATAATAAGAATAATAGGGAGACTGCCCAAGGGCCTTCACATGACTTGAGTCCAATTAGACCCACACTGGGGTTTCTTGGCACCCTACTGGTCTCTACTCCTCCCAGGCCCTTCCTTGGGCCTCTCTGATCAACTGTGCACTACAGGGCACCTAAAGTCTGAGGGGCTAGTTACATAGCTCCAATCCTCTCCTATACCACACCCTAAGCCTCGTGGGTTATGTTGTT
>NW_017729032.1:28022451-28023503 GCF_001723915.1 Gavialis gangeticus
CCCGGCCAGGCCCTCTTGCCCCCCCCCCCCCCCATGTCAGACCTGGCTTTGAGGTACTAGCTCTGGTTTGGCCCTTTCAGGCACCAGGACCCTGGTCCCTGTCTGGTCATGCCCCTCTCAGGCACTGGGCCCCTGTCTGGCTTTGTGGCCTCACACTCTGCCCCTCTATGCTCAACCCTCACTTGGGTCTTGAGCCCGCCCCTGGCAGGGCTCAAAGCAATCATGAGCCCCACAGGCACTAATGAAACCTCCGTATAGCATCCCTACAGTCCCAACCAAAACCATCAGCATAAAGAACAAGAGGAAAAGCAACCTTCTTCCTCTTTACAAGGGCAAACTTCCCCTCACCTCAAGTGCTGACATACCTTCAAGCCCTGGGCTATTCTTATGAGCTCCCCAAGCCTCACTGTGGTTCCACAGGCAAGACAGCAGTCCATCCAGGAATCCTACTGCCAGATGCTCTTCACCCTGTGGCTGCCAGGGAGAAACTAGTCGGCTAGCCCAAGCCTCAGGCTTACATCTTCCCAGGGCCCTACGCCCTTCCTGCCAGCAGACTGCCTGGGCTGCCTGCAGGTGTCCGCTAATTGTCTCACTGCCCCATTGCCACAGCAACCTGCAGCTGCTGCGCCCTGCCTGGCCTTCAGGCCACTGGGCTATATTTCTCTTAACGGAACAGGGAGCCCCAGGCTCTCTATTACAGGTCCCCCTCCAACTATGTAAACTGCTAGCTTCCTAAGCAGAGCCTTCCTCCCCTCCTGCTCTGGTGGTCCACATGCATTAAAGATTTCTTATTCTGCTTCCCCCGCTGATAGTATCATTCATTGTAGTGTTCACTAAAGATGTCTTCCACCTGTTTTACTCTCAGCTCTGGATTCTTGAAAAATATTGCTACACCTGCTGCTTTGTTCTCATTTGTCCCTGACTACCAAGACCATCCCCATCTCCACTTTTTCTCAATGCATTTATAATCCCTCCCCCTGAAATACCACATTCTTATAGGCAGACATAGTTTTCTCTTACTCACTTCAACACTGGTTCAATCTGTTTCCATT
>NW_017729032.1:28028503-28032576 GCF_001723915.1 Gavialis gangeticus
CCACATTCTTATAGGCAGACATAGTTTTCTCTTACTCACTTCAACACTGGTTCAATCTGTTTCCATTTTTTTCCTGTTAAAACACTCCTGTCATTGATTGGTGCTATTATCAGTGCCATTTCACTTGTTGCAAAAAGAGTGCGCCCATCTCTTTAAGACTGCTTATTACTACTGCAGTTTTCTGTTTCTTCACCAGCTTTAAATGTCTGGCAAACATCACCAAATACCCCTGTAAATGAAAGATTTTTACACCCTCAGGGGGCAAGCAATTATTTTGGGTAGAGGGCCACTTAACGAGTTTTGTCAAGCTGTCGAGGGCCGCATAGGTAGCCCTGCCCCTTGACAGGTACTCTGTCCCCTGCTGCCATCTTGCAACTGGAAGTCCCAACCCCTAACCCCTGACATTTGCCACTAGAAGTCCCTCCCCTTGCCCCTGCAAGTACTCCTTTCAGCAATGGGGTTGCCACCTTGGAACCAGGAAAAAACACAAACAAATTATAGTCTAAAAATGAAGCATCTACAACAACATACATTAATTTGATTTCAAAGAATATTTTTGTCCTGATTTACACGTGTTTGTGTAGTGTATATAGAGGTGATTACATAATAGCTTAAAATTAAGTCTTATTTTTGTATATTATGGTGGCGGTGTGAAGGGTTTGTGTAGGGCTGTGTGTGTGGTGGAGTATAAGTGCATGTGGGATGTGGGGGACAGTGTGGGGTTTGTGGGGGTTGATAGCTGTGGGGTGTGTGGGTGTGTGTATGTGAGGTCAGGGAGCGTGTGTGTGTGTGTGGATGTGTGGCTGGGTATGGGGCTTGTGGGGGAACGCGAGTGTGTGAGGGAGAATGGCTGGGGGGATTGTGGCATGCATGGATGAGGTGGATGGGGTGTGGGGGGGCAGGGTGGCTGCGGGATTGTGGTATGCATAGAGGGTGAGGTAGCTGGGTTGTGTGAGGGGGTGTGGGTAGCGTGTATGGTGGTGGGATGGGGGAGTGAGTACATGTGTATATAGGGGTTTGCACGTGAGTTCCCCCCCTCCAAACATGCCCCCCATTGCACACAGCCCCTACCACCAGCGGCAGCTGCAGGCAGCGAGGCCTCAGGGTGCTCACGGCCTGCAGCAGGCAAAGACCCTGGCGGTGCATGGTCCTGGTGAGCCCCAGAACTACATGTGGCCGGGCTGCCAGCAGGGAGAGGGGGAAGCCAGCCTAGATCCATAGAGCCCTTGCCAGTCCAGGCTCCGCACTCCTGCTGTGCTGTCCTGGGCCCCTGCCAGCCCTAGCATGGGTCCTACACTCCCACCCACTCACTTGCCGCCACTTTCCATCCATGCCTGGCCTGCCTGCCTGCCACCTCCTCCTCCCCAGGCCTGCCTGCTGCTTCCCACCCCCACACCCACCCACCACTTTCCGCACCCCCTGCCCACCTGCCACTCTGGCACCACACGATTCCCAGCTGCATGGCTGTACCACAGGATACAACAGGAGCTGGCCTAGCCTCCCCCCCGCCACACAGTTTCCAGCTGGCTCCTGCTGTACTGTATGGTCCCAGCCATGCAGCCAGGAACCACATAATGCTGGAACTAGCCAGGCCTGACCAGCACTGAATGAAGCCAGCTAAGAATCACGGGGGCTAGGCTAAGCTGGCTCCTGCTGCACCAGCAAGGAGATGGGGGGGATCTGGCCCAGGTTCATAGAGCCCCTGCCAGCCCAGGCTCCATACTCCTACTGCACCACCCTAAACCCCTACCAGTCCTGGCCCCGTGGCATCAATGTGAGCCCCGTGCTTCCACACACCTGCTGCCATTGCCATTTTCCCACCTTAGCACCTGCTGCCGCCGCCACTTCTTTCCCTCCTCCCCCCCCTCCACCTGCTGTTCAAGCACTGCGCAGTTCCCAGCTGCGTGGCTGGGACCACATAGTGCAGCAGGAGCCAGCCAGAAACCATGGACTGGGGTGATCGCCAGCAGTCCTCCCTTCCCCCCTGTTCTTATCTGACTTCGTACTCTTGGGTGGGGGAGGCAGGGAACAGCCCCAGGATCACCAGGCCAGAAGCCTCTGCCAGGCAGAGGCTTCTGGGTTGGGCACTGGGGGTCAAGTGTGGCTGAGCGGGCCTTGCTGCTGCTGCCCCTAGGTCCTGCCACCACTGCCACCTTGTCAGCTTAGGCAGCCATGGGAAGATAATAATTAATTTTCTAAACTTCTAGGGCTGGATAGAATGGCCTGGTAGACTGGATCCAGTTCATATTTTGCCTGCCCCTGCTCAATCAGCCAATTGCATATGATTGGTGCGGCCCCAATCTCCATGGGGTGAAGCCGGCCTAAGCAGCCCCATGTCTTATCTGCAAATACATTTTTAGAGAGGCCCAGGGCTCATGACAAAAACACCCAGTTTCAGTCATGAGTGGTGGGCAGGGGTATCCAGGTACTAATCACCTTTGTAGTAGTGGTATCTGGAGTACACACACACACATACCAAGTAGTCCTGGGCTATAGGGTCATCATGGCTTAAAATGCTGTTGACTCAGCAGAGGCCCAGCTCAATGAACTATACAATAAGTCAGGAATCTTTTCGCTCTAGACTAATATCATGCACAGTTTATACTATGTATAGGTAGATATAGAAGTGCTGCATAAAAGCAAGTTTATGAAAGACCTGTGCTGAAACTTACAGCAGTCTGTTTAAAAAAAAAAGAAGGAAAATTCATCAATTCTGAATGAACTAAGTCTGTAGGTATGCAGAGTAATTTACATATATGCAGATTACAGGTATATTTATTTCAAATTCCATGTTTTCTGGTCCTTTCTGTTTCAAATTAGCCTCTGCTTCTGCCCCTTACTCTCACTCATCTCCATGTGCTCAGGGAGGGTACAGAGCTTGACAGATTTTGACACTAAGGGCAGAGAAAGAAGGGGCTGCAGGGGGAAGAAGCTGGGGTGGGCAGAGGGCAAGGAGGCCACCTGACCCACCGCCCAGCCACAATTTTCCCTGCTGTAGCAATGGGAAGGGAATACATTCAAGACAAATCTGTGATCATGAGATTCTATACCTGGAAAATTATAAGGTATCCAGGTTAAATTATAATGAATTTATATATTTTCCAAATACAGAATCTACTTATTGGGGGGGTCATCTTAGGTTTGAATTCAGGATCATCTTAGGTTTGAGTAGATACAGTAATTCCTATTAAGCATCATTATGAGGAATTCAGCTTGTTAAATCTAATATCTAAATTGTTGATGTCACAAAATACTGCAGCTGTTGGGCTTCTTATTATCTGATTTATAATTATTCCACTCTAGTAAAATGGCAACATAACTTTAATATTGTGTGGCACTTGAGATAAGCATGCCTTACCAGGTAATTGATATAGGCAGTATGTATAAAGGCAAAATTGGAATTTGTAATAGTGCCTTCACAAAGAAGTGCACACTCAGAAGACATATTTCCCTTAAAAAAAACCTTACCTGTAGAGATTATCATGGTACATGGGCACCAGCTAACCCACTGTGTAACTTCTCCTTTTATTCTATATATATTTAACCTGAAAAAATACTTTTGTTGGTTTACTATACTTATCTTATTAGCTATAAATATAAAAAAAACCTGCCAATACAGAATGCTTAATATTGGTCTTCATGATGTAGAGATTTATGCAGTTTAACTCTACATGTTACGATTAGTCAAGAGGACCAGTCAAGGAATTGTCCAGACCAAATTTTAAGTGTATGCTGGCAACACAAGAGTTAAGTTTGATCATGCGCAGACAAGGCCTATGGAAAATTCCACAGCGTGCCCAGCATGTGCCCCCTATGCCACCCTTGGCTTGTCAATCAAAGCTGACCTAGTTTTGTAAGAACATGCATGCTCAGTTCTGCTCAGCAGATGAAGTAATCTGACCAGACACATGCTCGGTCCACGGACTGCATGACATAATCGGACTAGAAATTTCTTTAGAGAAGACAACCTGATTGGCTGCCCGGTTGTCACAGAGAGCTTGTGGGCCCCTCCCAAAGGGGGAGTTAGTTAGCGAAAAAAAGTTAAGAGGGGAGAGTTAGAGAGAGTTTTTGGG
>NW_017729032.1:28037576-28038289 GCF_001723915.1 Gavialis gangeticus
CCGATTATGCAATCAATAGTAAAACAAATGATATTAGGTTACTGCTTGGACATAAGAGACTGAAACAAAAAAATGCATCACAAATTTTCCTACCAGTCAATGCAGTGATACTCTGTTACACAGCACCCTTAACTTGACAATCCTAAAGTACTGTGTAATATTGCAGCACATTAATCACCCAGAGAAAAAATTCTGAAGATCTTTTTTATGTGCAAGTCACAGTAAGATTTCCTCCAATTAGTGTCTGATAAAAATGTCCTTAATAATTAGCTATGCCAAGAAGCACAGTATGTGAAAGGCAATTAGCTTTTATTTAATTCCACAGCCAGAGTAAGTTTCTTAAAATTATCAGACTTATCAAAAATACTAGCAAATTGCCCATCAAGCATGATGGGGGCAGGGCAGACAGGGACAGAGGCCTGCGTCACCCCATCCCCCCGCTTCGGGTCAGGGTCCAGCTTTCCCCCTTCCTCCCCATCCCTTCCGCCTCAGGTCCGGGCCCACTCCCTCCCTTCCCCACCCGCTGCTTTAGGCCTGGGCTCTCCCCCCCCTCCCCCCCTGCTTTGGGTCCAGGCCTGCTCCCCCCCTTCCCCCCCATCATTTCAGGTCTGGTTCCCCACCCACTGCTTCAGGTGAGGGCCCCTACAACCCGCCCCACTGCTGTTCAACCTTGTGCTGCTGCCACAGCCATCTCCCAGGAACAGGAAGGGGTG
>NW_017729032.1:28043289-28044640 GCF_001723915.1 Gavialis gangeticus
TTCCCCCACTTTCCCCCACCACCTTGGGTCTGAGCCCACTCACCCCCTGCCCCCATCATTTGGGGTCCAGTTCCTCCTGCCGCCTCCCAGAAACTGTGGGGGGGAGGTGAGTTGCACACGGCAGTGGTGGGCAGCTGCGCACTGCCAATGGTAAACACCCTCCCCTTCCCATTGCCCTCCCTCCCTCCCCTCTTCCCTGCTACCTCCCCCTCCCTGCCGGCTGTTGTTGGGAAGGCAAGGCCAGCACTGCCGGCTCCCCCCCACTCTGGCCCCTTAGTCCCCGTTGTCATTGAGGTGCTCCGCCATGTGTCTCCGTGTGTGCAGAGCACTCTGATTGGCTGCCGAAACAACCAATCAGAGTGTGAACAAAGCATTGCAGACAGACTAAGGCTTTTATAATATTAGACTATCTTGATCTGAACTTTAACATAGACAGCAGATACGATTTTCGGCGTATTGCTTAACAGAAAAGCTCCATGTAGCATTGGCTGCTTTGTAATTCCCACGAAATAAAAAGAAAGTACTTTTATAAAATGTTAAAATATGTATTCAATAAATTGAGCTCTAAAAAAACAAACAAAACAAATAAATAAAAAATGTATTATAAAAATTCTCAGTTTCTGTTTGTATATGTTTACTATTGACCTAGGGCAAAAATGATTAGATCCAAAAAATAACATAGGTGCTTAAAACAGGACTAAGTGCCTAATCTAAAATGACAATCCAAAGTAAAACAAACAACCGAAACAAAACAAAACCCTGTTCATTGCACAGTAATTGGATAAAAACCAGAAACAGCCCTGGGAACAGGAGCCAATCCCTCCCTCACCCCAGCCTAACTGTGAGTGCCTTGACAAATAAGCTGCAGTGTTGTATACACTCATGCTTTCTTTTTCTGATCCACAGGTTCTTATGTTCTTTCTGCCCACGAGCCCAGCTTCAGTGGGCAGGGATGGGAATGTCTCCAACCATCCCAGCTTCTAACCTAGTGGTTAGGATACTCACTTGTGAAGTGGCAGAAGAGGACTGGATTCCCCTTGGGCTGAGGAGGGAGTTAGACACAGGTCTCACTCCCAAACAGAGTGCTCAAACCGCTTAGCTATTACATAAGAGGTAAAACATGGTGCCTCCCTACTCCCAGTATTTTAAAAGAAACTGGAGGACTTGCTCAGTTCTTTCCACTTAACTTATGTAGACCCCTATCCCCAGGAGAGGATTCCAGACTATGGATGGAAAGGTCTACCTGAAGCAGAGCGAAGTGTCTAGGACTTGGAGAGGGTACACTTCGACACAGATGGGCCTAGAAGTCCTAAGGCACTTTTACACATACTCCAGGAGTGAGGGATCTGGC
>NW_017729032.1:28049640-28050349 GCF_001723915.1 Gavialis gangeticus
CGATCCGATACCACCCTCGGCCCACCGTGACCTTGGGGCCACCGTTCCCCGACAGGAATGTAAATTTAAGCACACACTTTCATTCCTATAGCTCTGATCCTGAAGTAAGTGTATTCACAACTTCTTAATTTAGTTATTTCTAGGAACTTTTAAATGTGCCGATTATGCAATCAATAGTAAAACAAATGATATTAGGTTACTGCTTGGACATAAGAGACTGAAACAAAAAAATGCATCACAAATTTTCCTACCAGTCAATGCAGTGATACTCTGTTACACAGCACCCTTAACTTGACAATCCTAAAGTACTGTGTAATATTGCAGCACATTAATCACCCAGAGAAAAAATTCTGAAGATCTTTTTTATGTGCAAGTCACAGTAAGATTTCCTCCAATTAGTGTCTGATAAAAATGTCCTTAATAATTAGCTATGCCAAGAAGCACAGTATGTGAAAGGCAATTAGCTTTTATTTAATTCCACAGCCAGAGTAAGTTTCTTAAAATTATCAGACTTATCAAAAATACTAGCAAATTGCCCATCAAGCATGATGGGGGCAGGGCAGACAGGGACAGAGGCCTGCGTCACCCCATCCCCCCGCTTCGGGTCAGGGTCCAGCTTTCCCCCTTCCTCCCCATCCCTTCCGCCTCAGGTCCGGGCCCACTCCCTCCCTTCCCCACCCGCTGCTTTAGGCCTGGGCTCTCCCCACAC
>NW_017729032.1:28055349-28059360 GCF_001723915.1 Gavialis gangeticus
TTATAAAAATTCTCAGTTTCTGTTTGTATATGTTTACTATTGACCTAGGGCAAAAATGATTAGATCCAAAAAATAACATAGGTGCTTAAAACAGGACTAAGTGCCTAATCTAAAATGACAATCCAAAGTAAAACAAACAACCGAAACAAAACAAAACCCTGTTCATTGCACAGTAATTGGATAAAAACCAGAAACAGCCCTGGGAACAGGAGCCAATCCCTCCCTCACCCCAGCCTAACTGTGAGTGCCTTGACAAATAAGCTGCAGTGTTGTATACACTCATGCTTTCTTTTTCTGATCCACAGGTTCTTATGTTCTTTCTGCCCACGAGCCCAGCTTCAGTGGGCAGGGATGGGAATGTCTCCAACCATCCCAGCTTCTAACCTAGTGGTTAGGATACTCACTTGTGAAGTGGCAGAAGAGGACTGGATTCCCCTTGGGCTGAGGAGGGAGTTAGACACAGGTCTCACTCCCAAACAGAGTGCTCAAACCGCTTAGCTATTACATAAGAGGTAAAACATGGTGCCTCCCTACTCCCAGTATTTTAAAAGAAACTGGAGGACTTGCTCAGTTCTTTCCACTTAACTTATGTAGACCCCTATCCCCAGGAGAGGATTCCAGACTATGGATGGAAAGGTCTACCTGAAGCAGAGCGAAGTGTCTAGGACTTGGAGAGGGTACACTTCGACACAGATGGGCCTAGAAGTCCTAAGGCACTTTTACACATACTCCAGGAGTGAGGGATCTGGCACTTTAATTAGAGTGGCTCCAAGAGCCACTCTAATTAAAGCACCACAGCATCTTGTGTATTAGCGCCCCGTGCTTCAAAATGGCAGCAGGGGCGCTTGAACTAAAGCTCATTGAATGAACTTTTGTTCAAGCACCCCCACAGCCATTTTGAAGCACAGGGATGCTGATACACGAGACATGGGAGGCTGCTGGAGTGCGGTAATTACTACGCTCTAGCAGACTTGACTAATTGAGTCTGCTCTGACATATTGCTTGAGCAGGCTCTGCATTTGTGTACAGGCACCCCTATTCACTAGCACTGGGTGGCTACCTGTTGAATATGAGGGTTTATACATCTGGGGCATCTACATTTGCCCATGCCTGTAGAAAAGGACTCGGGGGGTTAATTCTGAGTTTTAGATTTTGCTTTAAGGGTCAGGCACCTAAAAGTTAAGCACCTATCACTTAACCACTGCAACAATGAAGTTCTTTATTGTGTTTTACCCAAAAACTTTAAAAGCAAATTATTTTCATGACAATCAAAAGCCTAAACTACGTTCAGGTCTCTTTTTATGTGAATTCATTTTGTGTATGTTCGTTTACATGCGACGACTTTACCGAAACCAGAAACTTGTTTTGTGCAAGAAAAATTCGATCTTATGCAAAGAAGCATGCAATACAGTGTATCAGTAAGATCCTGACTTCAGAACCAAGTCTCAGTCTGGGCAAGTGACAGACATGCCCAAACACTGATTTGGCATGTATTCTAGTGCTGACTTCAATATTCTAGTGCTGACTTCAAATCTTACCTCAAAGTTATTAGAGGTTTTATCACATATTCTAAGCAATTTGTGGTAGATATCTATACCCATAATACATGGCTATACAAAGATATGAGGTAGGAGGAGAGGAGTGCAGGAATTTATTGCCATACTAACTCCAAACTGAAATGCCTCATCCAGAATCCTGGATGTAAAGAATCTGTTTCTAAATACTTCCAGAGAAAGGTGGAAGAATCTTGCATTACGTGTCTGAGAGAAACAGTCCTGCATTTCTTGTGTTTTTCACACTGTAGCCCCATCGTCTTTGGAGAGGGCCACTTTTGCTTTTGCATGTACCAAAACCAGACTCCAGACTCTGGAGTCTTCCTTTGCAGCTCCTCTCAAGCACTCTGGAGACAGACATCTCAAAAGCAGCCATGGGGGAGGGCAGAAGGAGGAGAGGAGTGTGGGAGTAGAGTGGCTGCATGGCTATATGTCCAGCTTTGATGCATGCAAGCAGGAGTGAGCAAGCAGGGCTTGCTCAGGAGCAGCACTTCCCAGGAGTTCTGGAGACATAGTATAGGCTAGGGCTGTCCCGCTTCTTAGAGACTGGGAGCCGCATGCAACATAGATCACAGCAGAATGAACCATAGGTTCCCCAGGCCTCCCAGCACATGGGTACCCCTGCCCCATGCATGCAGACACCCAATATTGTGGGCTCCCCTAGCACTGTGGGCTGCACTATGCTGCAATGCACTGTCCCCAGGGCCAGAGGCAGGCAATGGAAGCAGGAGGAGGAAACCCAAAGACCCCAGCTGCTGCTGCAGCTGGAGAGATGGGTGAGGGTGGCCAGGCTGGAGCCTTAAGCCACAAATTAACCCTTTACAGGCTGCATAAAGCCCACTGGCCATCAGTTAGACAGCTCTGGTATAGACATTCCCATTTTGACCTCCGAACCTTAGAGATTAGTTAAAGCCCTGACTCCTGACATGTAACATCCTTTTCCATTTTTTTTTTTATATTCATTAACTCTGTATTTTCTTGATATCTGTATAAATATCCAAACCCATTACTGGTAGACAGATTTTACTGCTGTTAATCCTTTTTCTACACAGGGTGGTTGAGAAATCTCACATAGGTAATAAAAGCATATCTCAGACAAGGTTGTTAACAAAGGAATCAATTAAGCAGGTAAACACAGAAAGGAGTGTCCTTGTATGAAAAAAAAAACCCAAACTTCTGATGATAATCACCTGAGGGTTTAGGACTTTTGTCCATACTGTTCATCATCATGATGTCCCCCTCTCCACATGAGATCTCTTTCCTCAGAAACATTAGCAAATGTTAATTGTACCAGCCATGCTGATAATGTATAACCAGACAGACACTGAAAGCAATGCATTACTGGCCTGCTTTTTTTAAAAAAATGGAGATGTCTGAAGCCTCCCTCTTCAATTTTCCACTTACTTTTCACTAAAAAATAAGATTATTTTACGAATAACTCTGCAGGACCTAGAAAATCCAAATTAGCCAAGCCCTATTGTTGTGACACGACACTCCTACGAGTGCATGAAATAAAGTAGAGCGTGCACACAGTGAGACAACTGGCCAGAGAAGCTGTGACCCATTGCACAGCTCATTTTAACAGAGGGAGGCAACCCTCAGCCTGCTCAGCACTCAGTTTCATGTGCTCTGTCCATTCAACTCTGCCATTATAACCAGGTGTATGTCACAATCAGCTGATGAGAGAGGAAGACCCTTGACTGCATGTCAGTACAAGCAGTCCTCAGCTTACAATGTTTTGAGTTACAACCTTTCGCACTTCCAACATTTAGAAATTGATGCCCTGTTTCAACTTTACCACATTAGCTTCGACTTTACAATGCTTGATCCGATGCGATGCCACACCAGCGAACAAGTTCACTGCGTCGCTCATCTCCCTGGAGGACATCTATCCAAACTTCCTCAGCCACTTTCTTTAAGAAAGCAGACAAGTCTCCACAAAAACCTGCAGCCAAGACTCCTGAGAAGACTCCAGCCAAGAACCCTTCAAAAAGTCCAGCAAAGTCACCTCAAAGAAGTCCTTCCAAATCAATATGATGGCTATTTACAATACAAATACATTAATGTAGCTATACAAAAAACTAGAACACTTGGCTCCAAAATGATACCTTTTACTGGACCAACAATTAATGAATTAATGTAGCTATATTACTCATCAATAATTGATCAAATACAAAATTCTGGGGTAATTTTAGTGATCGGGCCTCAGTTCAGGAACAATCCCCCATTTATAACATTGTTTTTTATGAGAAAAATTGGGTCGGAGCAACAACCTTTCCACTTAAAGACACGGTTTTCAGGAACCAGCTGTGTGCGAAGTCCGAGGGCTGCCTGTACAGAGCGGTCAGGAAGCGGCCCAAGGCAACTGGGGCCCAGTCTGCGCTGCCCCCGCACTGCCCAAATAATGCCCTACTACAGCCCCTAGCTAAAAAAACCCTACCAGGGATCTCTAGAAAGC
>NW_017729032.1:28060387-28069242 GCF_001723915.1 Gavialis gangeticus
CTCTGCTCGGCGCCGGCAGCGCGGCGACAGCCTCCCCTCGGGGCGCTCGGCGGGCAGCGGCGGGCTGCCGCGCTGCAGCATCCTCCCCCTGGAGGCCGGGCCCAGCCCACTTCCTCCTGGACCACTCGAGGGCTGGCTCTGACGGCGGGCTCTGGTGTTTGCAGACCTCCGGAGGCTCCCTCTCCCCGCCGGCTCCGCTTCAGGGAGGGCTCCTTCGCCTTCGGGTTTTTTTTACCGTGACGTAGACTCAAGTGCTTACATTCAAGCTCCTACAGACCCCCAGGTTCTTCCCCCCCCCCCCCCCCAAGACTTTTTAAAATCCCTTTAAGATTATAATTCATCACACTTGAAATGAAGAACTCTGACACTAGGAGAAAACATTTCATGTTTATTTGCTAGCTATCCTAGCACCATTCATTGCATATTCTCACAAAACCAAATTTCTTCCTACAGAGGGCCAAAAACAATGCTCTGTAAGTACAGTTTAGCACTGGGCTGCTGCAGCGAAAGTATAACAGTGTAACAGAAGAAAGTATAGAGAGAAGTATAACAGAAGAGAGTATGTATCTTGCATTTATTAATGAATGGCAATTAGATAGTTCCCCTGAACTATTCTGTGAGGTATTTAAATAAATAGGGTGCAGCACCTTTCACATCTACTTGGAAGTGTAATTGGGTGCATCTTTGATAAAATAAAACAACTAGATATTATAAATCTGTAACATCAAACAGGTGTACTCCGAAGTCACTCTCCCTCAGCCTGTGCCTTATTCACATCATGAGAATGCCATCAGCAGAAAAAGCTGGTTGTTTAACTTCTTTTGTCATGCAGCCGTGTTACATTAGTGGATTTTTGTTATTGGTTGTTTGGTTGGTTTTTCTCTCATTTGTTTGTCAGTTAGTCATGGATACGCACCCTTAAGTCATTAGGGTTAAGGACAGACATTAGACATGGACCGGTTTAAGTGATCAGAAAGAAGCCAGTTTAAACCTGTAATACAACAGAAGTTCAGTGCATGTAAACTGGTTTCAAAATGGCTGAAACCAGTTTAAGATAAACCTGGATGGATGTAGTATCAAACTTAACTGATTTAGTTAACATCAGTTCACTTCATTATAGGCATTTGTACACATGCTTGTGCCTCGGAGGTGTTTAGTTCAAAAGTGACCTGCCATGATTTTCTGCATGCTGACACGCATTTTGCCGCTTATACAACTGCATGCAACACAGCACAGTGCCCATCAGCTCGCGTGCAGAGTAGACTCAATTAATCGAGTCTGCTCCAACCCACCAGATCTCCGGCGCGTGGTGGGATGAAAAGGTTTGCGTATAAATGCCCTATGGCAGCAGTTCCCAAACTCTGACAGATTGCACACCACCAGTTGAAAATGATACACCTGTAAGTACCACCAGCAAATTTTTGTCATACAAAGTAATTATAATAAATCTGCTAACTGTACCACTGACAGGTTGTGTGCCTATCACTGGTGGTATGTGTACCACAGCTTGGGAACTGCCGCCCTATGGGTTCAATCTACAGTTTAGAGAATTCTGTGAAGATTGAACTGATTCAGTCTCTGGTTTTTTTGACTGTCTGTACTTTTGGGGATAGGATAAGGAATACACTACAACAGCTTTCAAAACATAAAGGCAGGCTAAAAATGCACATGCCATCTATTTAGCTACTGGTACATGATTTGTCAAAGAAAGGAACCTTGTCCCAGCAGCTGAGCTTTGGACAAGGAAAATGTAGGAAGTGCCTCATCCAAGTTCATTCAGTCAATGAAAGTACTTCAGTTGATTTCAATGGGCTTTGAATCAGCCTCTAAAATACCTGTCGTTTCATGCAATTGTCCATTTAAAGTTCTGAAACCATCCTGCCTCTGCCTTTCCCAGGTGCTGAATTGCAGGAGGAGGAGGGGGAGTTGCTAAGCCTCTGAACCCACCTACCAGCCTGACAGCTCCACTTTGTGAGGAGGGGAGGATAGGGAAATAAAGCCTGCCCCTTGCCCCTACAGCTTCTATTCACTACCTTTTTCATATTAGACACATGAGAAATTGCGTGTGCGCCCATAACCTATGTTGAAGTATATCAGTAAGCTGAAGGGTTGTTAGTTGTAGCCGTGTTGGTCTAAGGCAGGGGCGGGCAATAATTTTGGGCGGAGGGCCACTTACTGAGTTTTGGCAAGCCATCGAGGGCTGCATGACAGGCAGCCAGGAGCAGATAAATATTAATTTTCTAAGTTTTTTAGGGGCTGCGGGCTAGATAGAATGGCCTGGCAGGCGGCATCCAGCCCGTGGGCCACATTTTGCCCACCCCTAAGGACAAGGCAGGAAAGGTTCTTTGGGTAGATGTGATATCTTTTATTAAACCAACGGAATAAAAGGAATAAAGTTCTTTGCAAGCTTTTGTGCACAAGCCAGCAGAATCTCCCTGTGCCTGAGGAAAGTTGTTTGTGCCTGAAAGCTTGCAAAGACCTTTTTTCCAGCTATTCATTTGGTCTGATAAAAGATATCACATCTACCCAAAGAACCTTGCCTGCCTCAGAATACTGACATATTTCATTATTTTTGTATGCACAAGCAACACATAAATATAATTAATGGATATAGATGTTTCTAGATAAAACTTACTGTGACCCATAGCAGCTTCTCTTGGAGTGAAATCATAAGAACAGGGAAAGTTAACTTTATATTATTTGTCCTTGCCTTCTTAAAACAGCTCTCTCATTCCTGTAATTGTTTTAAGGCTTCCAAAGTGAAGGGGAAAGAACAACTACGAAGGCTGTTTAGATAAGTTCAACAGAAACTTCCATGGCACTAGGGATTTGATAGTGCATACATTATAGAATCCCCCCCTCCCACACACACGCACACTCATATGATGCTATTCAGTGACCAGCTAAGATTTATGCATCTATAGAAGTAACTGTTGTCATCTAAACTTTCATTAGAAAATACACCCTCATGCTTTCAACAGTAAAAATGGGATTCAATTCTTTTGAGAATAAATTGAACATTGAAAGAAACAAAATAACTCATTTTCTGCAATTCAAGAAAAAAAATTGCACATTAAAATGGTAAATAAAGCTTTGGAGCTAAGAGACAAAGCAAAACGTTCACTGAAACTTTATTCAAATTGTGTAATTGTGTCGATAAAAAGTTGGTGGTCTGTGAGGTACTTGCAGTGGAACCCCTGAGGGTTGATTTCTCTGGCTTTGACTTTTCCTGCTTATATTTAGCTGCTTTACTGCATCAGAAAAGACACTTTAAAATATACCTACGTGTCTAATATTTACTGTAATGTTAAAAAAGGAAGTGCAAGTACTGTGTATCAGCTTCTCTCAGGTAACTCTTCTCACTGTGTAATAAGGTGAAGCTAAAGTACAGTAGTTTACCACTCAATGAAAGATGTCTAACTGATGTGGTTTAGACTCCACTTACCACAGGGTAAGAGCAGGCACACAGGAAGTTATCACAGAGCAGCCAGTAAGCAGTAATGTCCCCATCTTCTGTAACCTCATGGGTTCTAGGTTGTCTGCCCATCCCCTTATTCTGGACAGACCACGAGCCACCACAGTAGACCTCAATAGTCCACCAGAGAATTAGAAACATGTCAGACAAAGGGGGTAGACTACTTATGGCAGCATGATCTCATTTACTCACAACTGTCTCTTGGAATGTTTTTGTAAAAAAGAAAACCTTGGCTTACGCAGACAAGTTATTCTCCTTACCCCACCCCCATTTTCAGACATTTTAATGGAATTTTGCAAATCTCATTCTTCCTCTGCAAAATAACTCCATCCTTTTCTAGCCAAGGTACTTAAGATACTCTAGCAGCATTAATTGTGGTGCTTTCCAGTTATTACACTAATTATTACCAAGTATTATAGAGAGATTATAGAACTATACAGGTCTTCTGTATCTGTGAAACCCATAAAGTTGCACAATAGGCAGATGCATGGCAAGCAGTTCCTGTGCCATTTGTGCACCCCCTCACATACATACATGGCGCTGATGTCCAGTTGTTGGACCCTATGTTACTGACAATAGGGCTATGATATTTGATTCTTTAGTATTTAAACTTTTTGGATCCAATATAATCCCTCCTGGGCACTCTGAAACCCATGCCTTCATATTTTGGTTATACCAGGTTTGGCTCAGCAGTCATGTTTCTGTTCCTTTCTTGTTTCTGATCCACATGACACTTCTTGTCTTAACCTCTGTCATATTTTTCAAGAGAATTTCAAGGTTTTCCATGAACCCTCCCTCTTCTTTTGGCAATTCTCTTAGTTCTATGCAAAGCTGCTATTTGTCACTCCATTTCTGTGAGGCTTTTTGTAAATCTTCACTGTGCACCCTCTTGCCCATATGCTCAGGAACAGACTAATGCTATCCTACTTCTTAGCACCTTATTGAACCACTTACTGAACCCAATGAAGCACTTCATTGTTTTCCACTATTCACCTCACACTTCGCTCTGTTTCTAAGTCTTTTTGACTGCTCTTAGAAATGTTTCTTAGCTTCTCCTTTGATACTGACATCTATCTTTGCTTCCATCTGAAATCCCATTGTTTTTTTGCTAGCTCCTGCTACATTTGGCCTCTCTAGCTCATTCCCTCCACTATTCTATCTTCAGTCTTATGTTTTCCCCATTATCCCAAGGTTTCTTTCCTCTCTCTCAGTCCTACACACTCACCTTTGCTTGAAGAGACTCTCAACTCAGTTTTACAGGTCCCCATGATATCTTCAGTTCTTCACTAATGAGCTCACCACACAATATGCTGCTTCAGAGACTGCTTAACACTGAAATAGAGACTTCTGTGCATATTATAACAGTAATATACTGTGTGAATATATATTATTTCCATATAGGAAGTCCACACCAAGGATATATGACTGCCTCAAAAGAGTTAATGTGCCATCTCCATCCATTGCTCAGTTAGTGATTTTTGTGATGAGAATTGGTTGCCTCAAGTCCATTTATGATGGATGAACATCCATTTCACAGCACTTCATCAAAATGGGTCATAAGCAATTTTATTGGAAACCTCAATGAAGAGATCAAAGAGTGAATAGGAGCCCTTTAGGAATTTCTCCAGATTATAGTCCATCATATTACTAGGGAACTGCAAAAAAGTTGTATTTCTACTACAACTTTTTTACTTGTTCTACAGATAACCGTCGTGCTACTTGATGGGTTTCACAGATACAGCAGACCTGTATAGTTCTATACTCTCTCTATAATACTTAGTAATAATTAGTGTAATAACTGTAAAGCACCATAATTAATGCTGCTAAAGAACCTTGTTTTTGTAAACTGGCACCCCCCAGGCAGCACCCACCCATTAGCAGCTGGGTGGTGCTGCCAGCACAGAGGGAATGACTGGCTCCCACCCCACAGTTCAAGGGCCACTTGGCCTACCAGCAGCTCCCCCCTCCCCCCAGCTGCATGAGAGACAAGCAGGCTCCACAGCAGGGGGGGAAGCATTGGGGCCCTCAACGTAATGATGATGGAAGCCCCTAAATTGAGATGGTCAGTTTTTAATTGTCCCAATTAAAAACCCACCATTACAATTTAGGGGACTAAACCCCTGTCACATGTACAAGTGGCCTTACACACACTAAAGAATCAAGGCAGAGTCATTAACAGGACTCAGAGTATATATGGTGACATCTTTTCTACATGCTCATTTATTTCTATTTCTAGCTCAAGAATTTAATGGTCCCTAAATCTCTAACATAATTTTACAATGTATGTCAGGAAAGGAACACTCCTCATATCAAAGCTTTCAGTTAATAATCTAGATCAGTGGTTTTCAACCTGTTTTCATTTGCAGATCCCTAAAAAATTTTGAATAGAGGTGTGGACCCCTCCGAACTGTAAGTGTGGGTATTCACATACTTTTGATTGATCATAGTCATCTTTCAACCACAGATTGAAAACCACTGATCAAGATACAGTGGAAGCACTCTACTTACTGAATCAGTATTATATAAAATCAATGCAGAATATCACTAATAGTGACAAGTAAATTAGAATATTAGAAATAAGAAAATGCTACAAATTCAAATTTAGTATAGGTAATACTGTGAAAATATGTATGTTTTTACAAACATATGTTTAGCTTGACATTGGCCGGGGACGGGATCTTGCAGTGGTGACAGTGTGGTCCAGAGCCAGAGCACAGCCATGATCTGCTGTCTGCTTGCCCCTGCCTGAAGCGTGCAGGCATCAAATCATAGCTCTGCCCTAGCTCTGGACCATGCTGTCCCCACCACAAGATCCCAGCCCTGGAGCTGCCCCTCACCCAGCTGTGTGCCCTGCCAGTGCTGCTTGGGCTGGTTTCCATGGAAACCCTAGGCCCATGGTGTCACGGCCCCGCAGCTCCTGGGATCTCCATGGAAACTGGCTACAGCAGCAACACAAGCAGGGGCTGCTGGGAAATGGCATCCACCATGGACATGGTCCAGCCCATGGGCCAGACTTTCCCCACCCCTGTTATAACTGCATTTGACCAAGGCTACTGAGAAATGAGCATACGTATTTACTATTCAGTATTTGCTCTTAATTATTTTCCTCTTTAGAAATTCTCCACGTGGTCAGGAACATCAAACTATATAATGAAAAAATGACCAGCCACTCATAATGAACAATGAACAAACTGCCAGAATGAAGTATGAGGGCTAATGGCTCAATTCTTGACTAATGGCTCAATTATCAACTAATGGCTCAATTCTTAAAAATACTGAAAATGGTCAGGGGAAATGGGGTCATTTTATTAACAGCAAAAAGGGTTAAGTATTCTGGAAAACTGACTTGTGATTAATTTGTCCAACTCTCAGTTTGGGTAATTATATTCTATTTACATGCAATCTTCCTATGATTTGCAATAGCTCAAACTGCAGTGCCAGCCAATTGGGACATTTATACTCTGGGACTGGGGGTGGGCTGGGGGAATTAAAGCGCCCAGAGCATCTTGTATATCAGGATCCCCAGAGCCAATTTAACCCTTTAGTGGGCCCTAGGCAAACAAACTCATGGGTCCCGGGCCAGTTGTGACTCCCCTCCCCACCCCAGCACTGCCGCCCATGGGGAGCAGGACTCAGAGCTGCCACTAGGAAACACCAGCCATGGTAGGGAGGCTGGCAGAGGGAAGGGGAAGGGAAGTGAAGGGAGGCAGATGGAGCCATTCTCATGGCTGCCACAGAAGGAAGGACCAGGCCCCCCTGAAGCTCAAGGCCCTAAGCACGTGCCTAGGTTGCCTGTACCTTAATCTGGCCCTGACTGTCCCCACACTTCAAAATGGTGGTAGGGTCACTTTGACCTAAAGCTCGTCAGATCCATTCCTGATTCTCTGAATACCTAGATCTTTCATTCACTTTATTTTTAATGGAAAGGTATTATATAAAGGAAAACTCAGTTATGATTCATGTGCGTTGTGTGACATTTGCTCTGTAACAAACGGGAATAGTTTCCATGAACAAAACATTTGGGGGCACATTTGTGTTACTGATCACATCAATATTACCATAACTCTCTTTTAGTGGGGAGAGACAAACAGGCAAAATTTAGCCCTAGTTGGAATACCTCCTGCAGCTGATGCAGAGTTGTCATGCCCTCCATCCTTTCCAGGTGCATTAATTAACACCCATGCAATATTATACATGCTGGTCTCCCACATGATAAGACTTTCCATAAGACGAGAAATATTCTTGGTGGTGTGTTTCCCTCCGTGTTCTGTGATTATGCATGGCATGACATCTTTTCTCGATAACTTCAAATAAACTGCTTTCAGACACAGGGTGCAGTTCCATGTACCCTTGGAAAGTTTAATTTAAAATTATAATGCATCACACTTCCTTACAGGCAGCTGAGCTGTTTTGTTTGAGCGATTACTGGCATCACTAATAGAGCTCCCTTTTAGGGTGAGAGCCAGAAGCATCTGAGCTCTGTTACCTCCAAGTTCTAAATAATGCAAGAATAGAAAGACTGTGGTGAAGTGCTAACTGGCTACAGATACGTTTAGTATCGTCAACCACTTCATGCCCAGTGGGAGCTTCACACACTTCATGGACTGGCGCTTCCTCCCCTGCGCCCGCCCCAACTGCCTGCCTCTGAACGGGGCCATACACTTCAGCCACCAGGACAAGAGGTGCCAACAGTGCGGCTAGGCGGCAGAGACCCTCCCCCACGTGCTGTGCAGCTGCAAGCTGCACGCCAGAGCCTGGCAGCTCCGCCACAATGCTGCCCAGGACTGCCTGGTGAGGGCCATCCCGGCCGCAGCAGGGGAGATCTCCGTGAACTGCACTGTCCCGGGCTGCAAGAGCCAGCTGCGACCTGACATTGTCATCACTGACGAAGAGGCCAAGAAGGTCATGATCGTGGACGTCATCATCCCCTTCGAGAACTGGCACCAAGCCTTCACTGACGCCTGGGCTCGCAAGCAGGAGAAGTACACCCTGCTGGCCGACACCCTGAGGGGCCGCGGCTGCGACGTGACAGTCAACACCCTCATTGTGGGAATGCTCGGAGCCTGGGACCCCAGCAACAAGAGTGTCCTGCACGCCTGCCATGTCTCCTGCCACTACGCCAAGCTGATGAGCTGCCTCATGGTGTCCAACACCATCCGTTGGTCCCGCGACATCTACGTGGAACACATCACGAGCCACTGCCAGTACTCCAACCCCACCAGACGAGCCACCGCCAGACCAGACCCGAAAGGCACTGCCTGAACCGCCCCCCCCTTCACTTCACTCTGACAGGATTCCTCGACCATGGACGACCCTGCTTCACCCAAAGATGACCCCCGCGATGAGACTATATGGACTGAGACACTTCCTCTGAACCACT